>NC_057852.1:18068590-18409424 GCF_015237465.2 Chelonia mydas
TACATTGGTCAAACTGGACAGTCTCTACGTAAAAGAATAAATGGACACAAATCAGACGTCAAGAATTGTAACATTCATAAACCAGTCGGAGAACACTTCAATCTCTCTGGTCACGCAATTACAGACATGAAAGTTGTGATATTACAACAGAAAAACTTCGAAACCAGACGCCAGCAAGAGACTGTTGAATTGGAATTCATTTGCAAATTGGATACAATTAACTTAGGCTTGAATAGAGACTGGGAGTGGCTAAGTCATTATGCAAGGTAACCTATTGCCCCCCCCCCCCCCCAGACGTTCTTGTTAAACCCTGGATTTGTGCTGGAAATGGCCCACCTTGATTATCATACACATTGTAAGGAGAGTGATCCCTTTAGATAAGCTATTACCAACAGGAGAGTGGGTTTATGGGCGTGGGGAGGGTGGGGGAGAAAACCTGGATTTGTGCTGGAAATGGCCCAACTTGATTATCATACACATTGTAAGGAGAGTGATCACTTTAGATAAGCTATTACCAGCAGGAGAGTGGGGTGGGGAGAGAGAAAACCTTTTGTAGTGGTACACACCCATTTTTTCATGGTTTGTATGTATAAGAACATCTTCTACACTTTCCACAGTATGCATCCGATGAAGTGAGCTGTAGCTCACGAAAGCTTATGCTCAAATAAATTGGTTAGTCTCTAAGGTGCCACAAGTACTCCTTTTCTTTTTGCGAATACAGACTAACACGGCTGTTACTCTGAAACCTGAAATAGCATCAGTCACACACAAATGCATCCGATGAAGTGAGCTAGACTGGCAAGTTGTTAATGCTTGGGCACAAATGCATCAGATGAAGTGGGTTCTAGCCCACGGAAGCTTATGCCCAAACAAATTTGTTAGTCTCTAAGGTGCCACAAGGACTCCTCGTTATTCCTTGCTATAGAGCCTTAGTGTTTTTTAAGCTTTGTTCAGTGGTCCACCCTTTCCTATAAGGTTGGCAGAGCCCATGGGGCTGCACATACTGAGTCCTTAGCTTACACACACTCTTGCTGAGTTACAGAGTGGTAGTTTAACATAGCTAGACTCAATCTGAAATAACCATGAGAAGCATGCTGCAGATCTGTTATATTTGTTGTTTTCAGTGTAAATTGGAAGAGCGCAAGGAGCTCTCACAGCTGGAAGGATTCAGGAGGGAGCTGTGTCTCCTTAGTGAGCAAAGCAGCAAGAGATGACCAGACCTTGGGAAATCAGGAAATTCAGGAAGCTGAGAGGCAACTCCCTAACCTTCCACTGCTGACCTACGGATCCGGATACTCAATCCGCACCCAGAATTTGACGTAGGCAGAAGAAATATATCAAGCATGGGAGCCCATGTCCCACCGCTTCTCAGGCTTTCCTATTTACACAAACACAATCTGTCCTTTCTAGCTTTGACATGCTACAGACTTCGGCTCCGATCCTGCAAACAGCTACTGATGTGGGAACCAGGAATTCTGGAGTTGTAATCTTATTTCAAACACAGTGTCTCGAGCATGTAATTAACCTTTCCAATGCTCAATTTCCCATCTGTAAAATGGGATACCACCACTTATCTACCTGCCTCACAGGAGTTTTACAAGGATTAGTTAATGCTTGCAAAGTATTTTAAAGAACTTAGAGTCCTATAAAAGTGTTAAGTTTGGGATTCTTTTTACTTGTAAATTGCTATGTTCATTAACAGAGCTATATAAAAATAGTAATAAGCTGCTATAATTCAAAATCAGGAGAGGAGAAGATATTAATAGTCATGGATGCAATACTCCCCTCCCCGCCATACACACACATAGGATTTTATCATCATTTGGTTCAGTGTCTTCTGTAAAATTTAATAAAACTACGCTCTTGACATGGTTATCACGCCTCCGTTTTCAAATTCAATACCAAGGCTTTGCCTGTTGTCTTGACGGCTATGTTTTAAACACAACTACATGCAAAAAGATTCATTTTTAATACCATGTCAAAACAACTTGTCAAAATATTTCATCAAAATTTCAGCAAGCTGCAATATTCGTTCACGTCTTAAACACCCCCTCCCTTTCTCATTTAGCCTGCTTTTTTTCTTAAAAGTGTGTGTGTGTTATATAGGTGCATATATACACCACAGAGTATTATTCTCCTATCCCCCTCTACAGCCAAAAATAAAATCAAAATGGCCGTTGATGGTTTCTTCTGTCGGGAGTCTGTTTAATTTGGCACCAGACCCTTTTTCATTATGAACCTTCTCTGTAGAATTCCTCCTCTTTGGAAAAGCCCAGTTCATTCAAAGCCTTTTTACTTAAGGCTTAGTTGCTGATACTTTTTCAACTGGATTCCCTTTTATTTCGTTGCAAAGCACACCGAGAGATGCTTACATAAGGAGCTACTCCATAACCAAAACAGCTGACCTTCGCCCCCCTCTGCCCCCCGGCCAGTTTGGTATGTTTTAAAGGAACCTCCAGGTACAGCTTCCTCTACAATTTTTTCCCCCTCTTGTAGTCTCCTCTTCACCCCTGCATCCTCAGTAACACCCACTAGCAAGACACTGGCTTCCCCTGGATTCTGAAATACCTTCCTCTCTGGCTTTTCCAGCCTCTACTACAAGGGAATTTCTTCCAAAATCATGCCACTTCAAGGTGACAGCTGGGGGAATGGAATGAGTGGAGGTGAGTGGGAAACAGAAAAGACTCAGATCTCTCAATAAAAATGACTGATAATCCTTGAAGGACCCTTATATCGCCTCACACTCCAGCACCACATCCAATGCTCCTTCTATATAATCTTTTCTACTGAGATTGGGAGAGGGCTACCTAACTATGGCACCCAATCTACAGTGTCCCTTATGAACTCTGGCCAAGATTTGCAGATGTGAATAGTGATTTTGGGTGCCCAACCTGGGACATCTTAAAGGTGCTGCCTGATAGTCAGAAAGTGTTGAATAGTCACCCTCTGAAAAATCAGCCCCTTTCCAGGTGTCTCAAATTGGACACCCAAAACTTGGGGGATTCACTTTTGAAAATCTTGGCCATTTGTCTCTAGGGGTTTGTCTACACAATGCACACAATTGGGCTGTGATTTGCAATGCCTGCAGTGCACATTGCTGCACCATGCAGACGTGCCCTAAGTCATTCTCGTTCGTCTCACAGTAGACCTTTAGTGTATAAGCGCCATCTTCTAGAGCAGGGGTTCTCAAACTGGGGGTCGGGAACCCGCAGGGGGTCACAAGGCTATTACCTGGGGGGTTGCAAGCTGATAGCCTCCACTCCAAACCCTGCCTTGCCTCCAGCATTTATAATGGTGTTAAATATATAAAAACCTGTTTTTAATTTATAAGGGGGGGGGCGGGGGTCGCACTCAGAGGCTTGCTATGTGAAAGGGGACACCAGTAAAAAGTTTGAGAACCACTGTTCTGCTCTGAAAATGGTTGCGGTTGGATTCTCCACTGCCTTGCACTTTGTGTAGTCATTTATACCTGTGCAAAATGGCTGTAAAATGCTACCAAATTAGAATGGCAGCATTACATACCCACTTTGCATACTGTAAATAGATACATAAGGTGCAAAGGAAGTGGAGAATCAAGCCCTTGGCAAAAAGGTAGCAGGTTTTGAAAATCTATTAGTTTCACTTTTCCTAGACTGAGGTAGTTCCTTTGCCACGATCCTGAACAGATAACCTGTTGATTTGTGACATCAGATAATATTGGCTCAAGCCTAAGAAAAAGATCCATAGTTATGGTTGGCAATAGGGACAAAAATATCCTGTTTAAAGCATATGAGTAAGTGATCTCTCCTCAGAGGATAATGCATCATGGTGATGAAGCACTATTAGCATGATAAATTAGTAATTGTTCAAGTAGGCAGCTTTTTTACAAACCAGTATTCTATGTTTGCTACTTATTGGTATTGTATATTTTAATTTATGCCGTGGGTGCCCAGAGCATAGAATAGGCCTGTAAATATCTGAAGTAAATAAATATTTGGACTGGACTTTCCAAGCAATCTCAGAGGATTTAGACACATCTAAAGCTAAGGGGATTTAGACACATGTATTTTATTAATGGCCTCACTTCTTATTGACTTCAATGGGCACTGCAGTGTACAGCACCTCACATGGTGGGACCCATAAAGAGGAGAAATGGAAACACAAAGGATACCATTTTCAGTTTTTGTATTCAGTAAGGCAGAGTTCAGAAGACCTAAAATGAGACAGGACTGAGAGCCAGGGACTCCTGGATATGAATCCCATTGCTGACCCTGAAGGTCTGATTCTGCAGTCGAATTGCACCAGTGTAAGAGGGGCTAATCTGCTGATGTCACTCATTAAATAGAAGGCATATGTCCAACTCCCCTAAACCACTCTGCAAATTTCATCCCCAATGTTCACGCTATTTAGACCAAATGAGGGAAATGAAACTTCCCTGCCCGGTTTCTACCCCGCTCTAGTTAAAACATTTCTCTCCATTAAGGATAAACTGTCTTCTAATCTCCACTTCCCCATTTTTCTGAAGATTCTACAAGTTACCGGTTCACAGCTAACAATTTCCATTCTCTCTTTCTATCATTGTTTATCCAGTTATTTCCCCTCAACCTTTTGCAGCTTTCCTTGCGATAATCCCAGCATAGATATGGGAATCTCAACACTCTTGATTAGTTTTTCCATCTCCTTCCCATTCCCATCCCATTAATCCCTTCCCGTCTTTGGAGGCAATGCAGATATATCCCATCTGCCCTGAAATTCAGCTGCCACAGAATACACATTGAATCCATTTTTCTTTGGGTGAAATTCATCCGTGTTGTAGGGGGCGGGCACAAGTCCTTGTGGATCACTTAAGCCTTACAACATGGGTGTGCGGGAGGGGCGCTCTGGCTGAACAGCTGTGCCTGAACACTCCCTGTGTGCTGCAGAGAAGGTCCCTCTGCACCAGCCCACATATGGCTTTGCACAAGATCACACCAGGAGTGAACCAAAGGAAGCACATGGAATTGTGTTCACACAGATCCAGCAACCTCAATTCCCCACGCGACTGTAAAGGAGCAGTCAGGCTGCTATTTCAGACCGGAGACTGGGCAGCTGCCACCCACCTTGATCCTGGTTTGGAGATGTGGATTTAATTTTCCAGACCCCTCTCAACCCACATGGAGCCTGAATACTTGGGCTTTATTTGGATGGAGTGTTTTCCACCCTTTGAGAAGGGCAACTCAGGCCACATCCCATCAGATCTGCAATTCAGAGCATGCAGGGCAGTGGATTGACACACTTGAGACCATGTCCCAACAAATCTCCTCTGGCATAATTCCCAGTCAGGTCAATGGGAGTTGTGTGTGAATCAAGGCCAGCAACATGACCTCTCATACTATGGCAGCACCAGTCCTTCTACATGCATTGCCTGGGGGCCTGATCCAGTGCCCAATGGCGGGTCTTTCCATTGATTCCAATGGCTTTGGATCAGGCCCTGCCTTGGCACAGGTGGTTCTGAAGGCATGACAGTGATGGAGTTTGAAGTGAAAGCCAAAAGAGAAAATGAAAATTGGTGAAGACGTAAACACACTGGACCACACGTCATCCTTGCTGTAATTCAAATCAAGTCACACCAGGGGACAGTGAACTGAGTCACATCAGGTTGGATTTGGCCAAAGAAGTTGATGTCCCACTTGAAACTGGCACAGGCTTCTTCCCAGCTGGCCAAAGCACATGCTCCAGAGTGAGGAGATGGTTGTAGCCAGGAGCGTAACATTTCCAGAAACTCACAGTTGTCTGCAAAAAGAACAGGAGGACTTGTGGCACCTCAGAGACTAACAAATTTATTTGAGCATTAGATTGAAATGAGCTGTAGCTCACGAAAGCTTATGCTCAGATACATTTGTTAGTCTCTGAGGTGCCACAAGTCCTCCTTTTCTTTTTGCAGAAACAGACTAACACGGCTGCTACTCTGAAACTTGTCACAGTTGTCTGACACTATTAGTGGCAATCATCTTCATTACTAAAACAGTAGCTAACTCACGCAACAATCAGTGCACTCAGCGTATCCTAACCAAAGCAGATCATAAAATCATAGACTTTAAGGTCAGAAGGGACCATTATGATCGTCTAGTCTGACCTCCTGCAAAATGCAGGCCACAGAATCCCACCCACCCACTCCAGTAACAAACCTCTAACCTATGTCTGAGCTATTGAAGTCCTCAAATTGTGGTTTAAAGACTTTGAGGTGCAGAGAATCCTCCAGCAAGTGACCCATGCCCCATGCTGCAGAGGAAGGTGAAAAAATCCCAGGGCCTCTGCCAATCTGCCCTGGAGGAAAATTCCTTCCTGACCCCAAATATGGTGATCAGCTAAACCCTGAGTATGTGGGCAAGACCCACCAGCCAGACACCCAGGAAACAATTCTCTGTAGTAACTCAGATCCCACCCAAGAGTCCATTGATTTCTGACCCGGCAATGGAGGATGGAGCTACTCTTAATCATCACTGAGAGAGAGGCGATATATTTAGAATCCTCCCATAAACAGCACCACAAACGGGGGGAATTATTTTTGTAGAGGGGGTTGCCAGCACATTTCGTGCCGTTGGAAGGGCTCGGTTTATGATTTATATCGGCTCCAGACAATTTGTTTTTCAACCCAGTTTTATGTAAACACTGGAAAGTGCAGGCACTCGCTGTGTGCAGAGAATAAAAACAAAGTGCAAGAAGCCCTGGCAGCTCTGCTGTTACACTTGAAACTCGTCAACGGCCCTGACAGCAGAGGGCTTGAGGCTTCCTGCTCCTACACACACAGCAATGGGATTTCACTCAGAGCACGAGGCTCACTCAGATTCACTTGAAGTTCAGACAAAACCAACAAGATCAAGGCCACGACTGGAGCTGTCCGAGAAACCCTGATGAGTTCTATCCTATTTCACACAGTGTAAGCAGCAACCTGTATTGCTGGGACAAATACTGTTCCTGAAGAAGAGGGGCACTCCTCTCTATTGTTCTAGGGTAACTCAAATCGAAATATCTTGTGGTTTGTAGCATTCAAATTTGGATCATAACTGGGGGCTTGTGAACAAGGCAGGATGGATGTCAACAGACAGGTAGACCAGTGGCAGAGTTCAGAATTCAGCAGCTTCAAAAAGGGCTGTTCAAAAACCATCAGCCTCTTTTTCCCTCTGTGAAAGAAACAGTGGGCCAGGCTCCCAAACCCCAAAGACCCTCACAGCTCAGGGGGCCCTTGTATCTCTCACCACTCCCTGGCCACATTCCCCTGTGCCCCTCCCACAGGGAGGGGTGGTTTCACTCTGCGGAAACTGGCCACTGTTCAGGTAAAACAACCTGGGCCTGTATTGCTTTTTTGGTGCAGTTCCTCCTGGATGCTGAGTGGGGCTGAGGGAGAGGAACAAATTCTCCCAGCCCTACTCCTTTCTGCTGCACAGACTTCTGGACATGTGTAGGCAACTTTGCAGGTCCCAGGGGAACAGTGTAATACAGGTGAAACCTGGGTGCATGGATCTGGGGCAGGAGATGAACCATCCATTGCGGTTTGCACCGTCTGCAGTACAATGCTTCTCATTCTACAGGGTGATGCTTTGTCGCATGTTCGTCTTTTGAATAATCATCACTCTTGAAAGCCATTGGTAATTCAGGACTACCAAAAACATCCACTGAAGAGTGTGTATTTCTTTGCTTCAACCTGTTTTCTAAATTAGCTTGTTAACAACTGCAAATTGTTAAGAGTCACACTGTGGAGTCTGGGAGCTGTAAATAAAGTTTGTCTTTAAAATAGTAAAACTTTTGTTTGGCAAAAGGGGCTGCAAAGAAATAACTACAGGAGGTAATATGCTGACAAACATTCCTAAAGCTAGCAAACTAAATATACATTATTTAGTCTCACCAAAACATCAGAACTAAAAAACAGAAAACAGAAATGCCTTAAGCTGCTCCTGAAAGGATGCTGCAAAAATACTCTGGTCTAGATTAAAAAAGAAGAAATACAGCTAGGCCAATAATTTCAGACTTGGGTGTCTTAGTTAAGCACTTAAACAAAAGAGCTCAGGACCACATCTATATAGGATACTAACTTTTGGCACCCAGTTTTAAACTATTTGACCCCAATCCATTAGGAAAGCGTAGATCTGCAATATATAGTTCTGTAAATGGAGGAATTTAACACTTCCATATAACAGAAATATCTCCTCTTAAAACATACTGTTAGAGATTAATTCATAAAGCATAATATAAAGTAGATCACAGGATATTCTTATTTCAGATCTATAGTCTTAGGCTAGTTGACATTTTCAGCTGTGTTTTTAGGGTTAAGTACTTCTCTGAGACATGCTGATACAACTCTTGCTGACTACAGTAATTATGCTTCCAGTTTCTGAGAGCAGAAACTCTATGTGAAACAACAAAGCAAACATTAAGTATATCAGCAGGAATGTGACCACTACCTTACATGGTAAACACGTCCCCTTGGACAAAGGGCACCTAAATCAAGAAAAGAATGCATGCAACTTCAAAGGGAGTGTATTCAGCACCTGGAGAGTAGGGATCCTGGAGAAGAAGCATGCTCAGACCTGGAGGGTAGAGGGAGAGATACAGAATACCCAGCAGTGACCCTAATGATTGTGTATAAAGTTGAACTGACAGGTTGTCAAGGATAACACAGAGCCTTGTGGAGGAGGGTTTTAAAGGAGGGTAATATGGAATTCTCTCTTAGAGGGAGTGAAAACACTGCTCCCCCTCCCAACCTCCCCCCAAAAGTTGGTATCCTAGAAGTAAATGTAGTAGGGTATGATTTTGTGTGACATGCTATGCTTTGAACTCAACTGCAGCCCAAATATTTACATTTAGAAGGAGATCTTCATTCAGAACAATTCATAACTGGGAACTAGAGCTGGGCAAAATGTTCACAGCAAAGTCTGAAACCAGGTGAAACTCACTTGGTTTAGAGTTTTATTGCAAACCCCAACTGGTGTCTAGTTCAGGAAGGTTCACAAGCCTTTCATCAAACTTGTTACTTGTATATTGAGACCACAAGTTCCTCAGGGCAGGGACAGTGTATTCCTTGGTGCTGTTTTATAAAATAACAACAACAACTTGAGCTGAGTTTCAAGAACATCCTGGTTGATTTATGATTTCAGTTGTTACTAGAGTTGGACCTGAGCTAAGACCTGTATTCAGTTCTGGACCTGAACTCCATTTCCCAAGGAGACCGAACTAGCTACCCCACCACCTCACCCCATGCTCCCCACCACTCCTGTCCCCGAATACACCAGAATCTCCCAAATTTCAGGTTGTGGTCAAATTTGGCACATTACAGAAACAGGTTTGAACTTGGGTCTGAACCTGGTCCTGGCTGTGTGCTTTCCATTTGGGCCTATCTTTATTTCTGACCCCAAGCTGCAGAATAGTTGGTGATTTCAGCTGAGTTCTGGAGTCATACGAACCAAAAGTCAACATCAAACTAAAGGGGCCAAGTCCCCTGCTAGATAATGTAAACTGGTGTAGCTCCATTGAAGCTACACTGATTTCCATTACTTGTGGAGGTGCCTCAGGATGTGCAAAGCCATGTGAACAGAGACCAGAAAATAAGGTTCATCCAGACCCTGCAAAATGTAACTACTGAGTTTTGAACAGCCCTAGAAAATGACCCTTTATATTCTCCACCTTGGTTCTGCCATCATTTATGTATGAACTGGCACATTTGCACTACTATGTAGCTCTGTTTATTACCTCCTCACGCCTCCCAGGTTAATAATACACACTCCAATGGTTGCACAGTTGCATGACAATACAGGCCAATTATTTCTTGTTGGGTGTTTTTTTGTTTTGTTTTGTTTGTTTTTTTACAGAATGCAGAGCTTTGTGAAGGATGAGAAGTTTTTCCACATGTCACAAATCTGCTCTTTATAAACTTGTGCTGCTGATCTTTGCTCTAAGGTTTGCTAAACCCTTTGGTGCTATTAACCCCACCTAAAATGCCTTTTCATTCTCTGCTGAGAGTTTTCATTTATTTCACAGCTGCCTGGGTGTCTCTCAAACTGGATTCTGGTGATTCCTGAATATTTTTGCTTTGCTTTCCCTAACCCCTACAGTCAGGCTCAGAACACCTGAGTAACATTTTTATTGTGATGTGTGGTGTTCGGGGCCATTACAGAAGACTATGTGAATGCACACATATATAGATCAATATATATCTTAACATATACACAGTGTACAGCCACACCCAGTTACAGGGCCAGCACTCACAACTGGGGCCAGAGTATCAAAAAAGCTCCACACTCAATGTGCCAAAATTTCTCAGTGGGTACAGAAAGAAATGGCTTCTAATTTTCACTCTCAAATTCTTTGGTTCTCAGTGACTATAATTTTGAAATGGAATAACATAGTGGAATCTACTTGCAATGATCTCAGATCTAGAGAAACTCTGCCTACATTGATGATGAACATACACCCTCAATCTGTTTGTCTTTAAGGTGCCACCGGACCACTTGCTGGATTTGTGGATACAGACTAACATGGCTACCCCCCGATACTTGACCTCAGATTGTTGCTGCTTTTACCATATGCAAACTATAATTCCAGTTACAGAAAAAGTCTGGAGAGAGTGAAGTTAATCTGTGACAAATAATTCTGTATCTACACTGGGTGAATATATTCATCTACAGTACTTGATTACTACTATGATTCTTTCCAGAAGCTGGCTTTGCATCGGTGACGAGAATATTACCTTTCACAGATGAAAGGTTTTTACCAAGCCTCTCCTTGCAACCCCATGTGATTACTAGTGGATGAATTGTTCTCTCATTTTCTCTTGCATTGCGTATTATTATTCATGTGTTTTATTGTAGTTAATACATTAGCCGTGTTTCTTCTCTGTTGCATATACTGTTTGACATCTTAATCCAAACAAACCAAACAAAAAAAGACAACCCATTATAGTTCAAAGGCACTGTTGAATTCTGGCTGATTTTCTGCATACTATTATTAATAATTTAGCACCAGAGAACAAGCATTTAATTATTATTTTTTACTTCGTTGTAATTAAATAGCAGTTATTTATTAAGTGAATTGTATTAGAATAGCGCCTAGACACGACTGAAACAGGAGTCCCGTTGTGCTAGGCACTGTACAGTGAGAGGTGGTCCCTGTCCTAAAGAGCACAGAGAGGCAAGCCAGACAAGCTGAACTGTGCTCTGGTATCTCAGTGCTAGAAGTCTAGCTGAATTAATTCTCCATAAAACACTAATATTTTCATGAAAATTGCTCTAAACTCTAGCAAGCTTTTTCGAAAAATGGTATAAGGTTAAAGAAACTAACCTGAAATAATGGATGGTCAGACTTGTAATTGGGGCATTCTGAAGATATTGCAGGAACTTAAAATAACGAATAATGGTAATAATATGGTGAGCAGTCAGATATGAACTCCTGCCAGATTGTTAAGTGCTGCAGGTCAGATCATAAGTCATCTGAATGGTCATCCCCTCTAGATTTGCAATACATTTTCTGATTTGACCAATCATCTCCTAGTAAAAGAAAAGGAGTATCTGTGGGCACCTTAGAGACTAACAAATGTATTTAGACTCTAAGGTGCCACAAGTACTCCTTTTCTTTTTGCACATACAGACTAACACGGCTGGTACTCTGAAACCCATCTCTTAGTAATTAGCTATAAAATTAAGTAGAGTACGATACTGGCAAACAAGAGTTTGCAATTCAGATTGGGGCAGGGACTGGTCCCTGTAACTCTCTGATAGCTCTTGTGTTTGGAATTTGTGTGTTTCCATGATCAGCATTAAGAATGTGATCTGAGACACACTGCAAATCCCAGCACAGTATAGTACTAGATCCAAAGACAAGGAGAAACAAAAGGTAGAAGGGCGATGCATGTGGCAGAACAAGCACCGATGCAGACAGATCCACCAGAGAACCACACCATGAAGAGGCACCAATAACACTTCCAACCCACTTATCTAAAGGGAAAGAAGATCATCCACATCCTCCTGGACCCTTGAGTTGATGGTGGCTGTGGCTGGACAGAGCAGGTGAGATTTTCAGAAGTGATCAGCATTGGCCTAACTCTGTATTCACTGGAGTCAGAGGAAGTTTTATCACTGACTTCAATGGGAGCAGCGTTAGGCCAATACTAAGCGCTTTTGAAAATCCCAACCAGCATGAGTAACCACTAAACAGCCCACCCTTGAGGCCCACCTCTTCCTTCCTTTCCCTGAAGGCTCTTGCTTCCCCACACAGATGCTGTATCATTCTAAATTAAATTCCATACCGGGGTTCAAATATTCTACAGCAGTCGTCACTTTCCATTTTCCACAAAGGCATGTGCAGCATAGAGTGTGGCTATAACCACAAGAAAAGTAATCATGAGCCGCGGAAGTAATAATGCCCTATATCTAGTCCCTTCAACATTGTGTTCTGATATGGCCAAAATGAGCAGCGGTAACTAACTGACACGGATAACATTGCCCATGGCGTGGTTCCTTTTTAAAAGATTTTGCTCTCCTGTTACAAACCCATACTAGCTCCCCTGGTTCAAAGACATGAATCAGCAGCACTGAGCCAGTTAAGAGATGCTACTAGACAGCCTGGTATATGGAGCTCAGGTTGGATCCACTGTGCCTATGCCTGTGAGCCAATGGTGTGTGGGGTGGTTAGATGCGGAGGCTGTGAATGGCTGTGCCTCTTTTCATTATGTGTTGTGTGAGAAGTAACTCTAGTGCTCTCGTGTGTCTATGGTGCTGCCCCCATTGCCCTTGAACTGGTATTGGGGTCCCTTCTTTGTCGGTGGGCCAAGAATGCTAGCAGTATAAATGGAGAATGCTTTGACTGGAAGAAGAGCACTGTGTGGCGCAAAAGCTTCTCTCTCTCGCTCAACGGAAGTTGGTCCTATAAAAGATATTACACCTCACCCACGTTGTCTCTCTACTTGATCAAGTAACAGTCATCAAGGACACTTGTCAGAGCTCTTTCAAGTCTGTTCTTAAAGGCTCTTGGTACAAGAAGGTACTAGGTTTTGCCACAAATACGTTTTCACGTTACTCAATGGGTCATATCCTCAGCTGGTGCAAATCAGTGTAGCTCTATTGATTTCAATGCAAGTTCAGATTTACATCAGCCGAGGATCTCACCCACAGTGTTTTTTTTGTGCAAACACAAAATAACAAGAGTATCGGTGGAATGATGGATGCATATAATGTAACTGTGGCCCCGGTGAGGAGTTTATACTGATGTATTTGTATAAAGTTTGAGTAATAGATGGTGAATGAATGACGTTATGTATTAGCCCTTACTTTTTAATTATGCAGAGCATCAATCCCTGTTTCCCTGGAGCAGGGATTGTAGGAAAATTCTTTTCACTGTTGTTGTACAAAGCTTTTTAAAAGTAAAGACCAGCCCATGTTATGTCAATCACACCTGTCCCTGCTACTTTTTAAAGGCCAGATCCTGAGACCTGCTAAGCATCTGCAGCTTTCTTTGAGGTTGACAAGAGGTTCAAGATCTCAGAAGGTCTCAGGATTTAGCCCTAGGTGAGGAAACTTCTCATTTGAAGTCCCTATTAAAACAGGGGCCTTCCATCTTTATGCCTGATTTCCAGCCTGAATCTGTCTGACTGGAAGTTGAAGCTAGACAAATTCAGAATGGGAATATGGCATGCATTTTTAACAGTGAGAGCAATTAACGGTAACCAAAGGCCATGGTGGATTCTCCACCATTAACAATTTTTAAATTAAGATTAGATTTTTTTTCTAAAAGATCTGATCTAGGAGTTACTTTGGGGAAGTTCTGTGACCTGTGTTACACAAGAAGTCAGGCCAGATGATCACAATGGTCCCTGCTGGCCTTGGAATCTATTAATATGAATATTTACTAACAGTAATATATATGTACAAGTGGGCTGATCAAAAGCATTTAAAATTAAACATTTTCTTGCATCAAAATCAAAATTTTCCAAGGGAAAGGATCAGTTTCAACAGAATTTTCCATCTGGAAAAATCAAAACAAAATGTTTCAGGTTGGGTCAAATCAACATGAATCTCCCGGTCTGCCTGAGCTGCTATGGTGCCTCATGGGAGTTGTAGTTCCAGGTCCTTCGTGCTCCCATTCTCCTGTATAGGCCCTGCTCAACTACATCTTCCACGATGCACCACAGCCTGTCCCGGCGGCTGAGCTGCCACAGGGCATCATGGAAGTCTACTGTCGGTGCTATTGTACATATCCAGTGCAGTTAGTACCTTATGGAAATGACTTTAGTTCATTAACATGAGAATTAGTATGTTCTGGCTGGCTCCTAGTTTTCCTATACTAAAATGTAAGAGAGGAATGTAGATTAAATACATGTGTGCTGTGTAAATGCTCAACTCCCTCCTGCCCCAATAGGAGGGAAGCTATAAATCAAAAGGTAGTAGTCTCTGTTTTTATGAAACAACATTTTACATTTAGAAATAACAGCAATGCTTCTAATGTATTGCAGACCCTATTTTTAGGGGTATTTATGAATATTTTAGTTGAACTTTCCTGTAAAAACTGTATTAAACACACTTAGCCTGTTAAGTAGGCTACAGGAAAGGAGAGTTCCTTTTTTTAAAATATAGGGCTTGATTCAAAGCCCACTGCTGTCAGTGGGTGTCTTTCCACTCACTGCAGTGGGTTTTGGACAGGGCCCAGAGAAAGCCCACAAAAGGACCTGAATGGTGTGTGAGACCAATCAGTAACAAGCAATTTAAAAGGTCTTTTTCTGCAGTTTCATACTGCACAAGTGTTGCATTTTCTGCCATGGTTCATGGGCATGGTCTACGTGTGCTGAACCAGGCATTCTGCTCTTTCAGCATTTAAAAACGTGCATCTTTCTAAGCTTGATGAGAAGGGGATATTGTGAGGTTTGGGTTAAGTGTGACACATCGAGCTGAGGTTCAGGCTTGTACTTCTTTCCTTCTAAGCAGTTCATTTATGTTGTAGTTACACTTCTTAGTGCAATAGTGCCTGTTTTTCACACGGTGGGCTTAATTCTATTCCCACTGAAGTAAAAAAGAAGCTTTGCCATTGAGTTCAACAGGAGTAGGATCTGACCCCCTATATCATATGACATAGGATGAGCATCAAGCATTGACCAATGCCAGAAATACTTGCAATCAGAGGCCAGCTGTTGCCTGATGGGTGATTGCCTAATTTCCAATAGAGGCATAAAATCTGTCTTGCAGAAAGTAAATCTGGGCTCCAAATCCAGATCTGAAGCTAGTTTTTAATGTTACTAATATAGATGATGGGGTCTATGTAATGTCATCAATATGTGTTGGGTGCCTCTAACAATGTGTATCAGCCTTTCAGAAAGTGCGACCTTAGATTTTCTATTTTGTAAATAATATTGTACTGAAAATGCTATGCATTTCAAACAATCTAATCTTCTATTGAAAAATAGTTATCCCCTTTTATTTAAAAAACAAACTTGAGCTCAAGCAAAAAACACAGGGTTTCATTACAAACCCAAAATACAGATGAGGTTTATAATGGTTCACAAACTCTTTTGGCAAATGTAGGCTAAGTTTTTAGTAAATCTCTGCCAAATTATGATTTAGGATGGAAACTATAAGACTTCAGTTTCAAATCAGGCAACATTTGGTGATTTTGACTGCTTCACTTTGACTTTTCCCATATGTTCGAACTCAAAACACAAAGCACTAGAACTGGTCAGATTGGTTGTGGGGTGTTTTTTGTTTTTGATGGAACAATTTTCTGTTGGAAAATGAAGCTTTGTCAAAATGGAAACACTTTGCGGGACTTTGTCAATTTTGAGGAAATTTTCTGGAGAAAAAAGTCAAAACATTTAGTTTTGATAATTCTGAAACATTTCGTTTCATAAAGTAAAGTCTTTATTGTTTCAATTCATTTTGTTTAGACCTTTATATTATATTGAAATATTATTTCATCGGAAATATCTAAATTGATTTTTTATTTTATTCGGAACAAAAACAAATTTTGAAATGTCGGAATTTCTTAAAGAATGGAGATTCTGGTTTCTGACTAGCTCTAGAAAAGACACAATCTCAGAGGTTTCTCCCCTTTAATAACTAGCTCGGGCTCTATTTTAACCTGTACACATAACACACCAGATTTCTACATATTTTCGGAGGATGTTTGACAGGAAAATCATACCTAGGAAAGTTTCTTTGTACAAGGCTGAGCACACCATCAGTGCTCACTCACCCAACTCACACACAAAACTCCCCACTCTGGTATTTTGCAAGCTTCCTGATTATTACTCTTTCTATTGCAAAAGCTGTGAAGGACCCCAATAAGATACAGTGTACAGAAATAACACAAGGACGGTCCCAGCTTCAGCGAAGATTAAGAACGTAAGAATGGCCATGCTGGGTCAGACCAATGATCCATCTAGCCCAGTGCCCTGTCTCTGACAGTGGCCAGTACCAGACACTTCAGAGGCAATGAACAGAACAAGGCAATTTCAAGTGATCTATCCCCTGCTGACCAGTCCCAGTTTCTGGCAGTCGGAGGTTTAGGGACACCCGGAGCATGGAGCTGCATCCCTGATCATCTTGGCTAATAGCCATTGTTGGATCTGTCCCTCCCTGAACTAATCTAATTATTTTTGAACCCAGTTATACTTTTGGCCTTCACAACAATCCATGGCAACAAGTTTCACAGCGCGTTGTGTGAAGGACTGACTTTTGTTTGTTTTAAACCTGCTGCTAGTTAATTTCACTGGGTGACCTCTACTTCTTGTGTTATGTGAAGTAAGCTCACCATCTAGGATTTAGACAATATGCAACATGTAAACAAATGGACAAATGAGTTTGGAAGGAAGATAAGGTAACAGTAGAGATAAACATCCAAGTTAAACACAACAAACTTCTCCCTCCCCTCTTCCTGTCAGAAATGGAATATACCCTGAGATCCTGTTATTATATAAATCTCCCCTAGTGCCATCCCTCTTTCTAACTGCAGATGCGCAAAAGGACTTGACCATTTTCCTCCCGGGACCCAGAGAACAGGAAAACAAGCCTAGGCATGATGCTTAAAAAAAACAGAGCAATTCCCCCTTTTCTTATCTTATTACGAGGGAGGTCCCACTGAACCAACTCAATTACTGCCCTTAGCCATTCTCATCCTTGAGTGTACAGCTCACACGGTGCCATGTGCCCCATAAATCTGGGCACTCCGGGTCATTTTATTTATTTAAGAAACTCAGCAAAAAACCACTGTTGCAGAAACAAACTGTGATAGTGAAGCTGAGCTTCTTTCCAGATGACCCATCCCTCCTGCTCTCACTCACTTTCATTTCAAGAAGTGTCACATAAATTATAGTCTAAATTAGCCAGCAGGGTGGTTTAGCAGATTAAGTACTGAGAATGGAGTCTAGCCTTTAAAGCCTCGAGCGAGGAGGAAAATGAGCCTTGTGCACCGAGATCAGGCTCGGCCACTAACCCTCTTTCGTGACTGTGTGCCTTCTCTGTCCCCAGGAACTGCCAGGAGGCTAAACCCCACTGAGCTCACTGCAGCACTGCAGGCACCCTAGTGTTTGTGAGATGCTTGGATTATCTCAACAGAATTTCAGTTTTTCAGAGGAAAAAATTTACCAGGCCAAATTCTCTGTGTGTGTAAAATGAGCACAGACAGCTCCACAGACTTTTATAGCAGCTGAGAATTTGGCCTATGTCTGCAGTTTAAAATAGTTGTCTTCAGTATTCATTGTGGTTATCATACAATGAAACACTGTTACACTTTACTGCCCCTCTCTTATTTGTACTCACACTCTTTTATTCTCTAATGCTAATTTCTAGTCCTGTTTCTTTTTAAATAGTTTAAAAGAATCTGTTAAGATCTGATCTACATGCAAAGTTGCACTGGGTCAAACTACAGAGATGTGATTTTTTTAAAATTGATTTAGTTAAGGTATTGCAACTTGTGTGTGAACATTCCTATCACTTTAAGCCTGGCTTAGATCATATATCTATAGAAATAACATTTCCATTGAGGAGCATACACACAGGACTTTGTCCTCGTTTAACTATGTTTCTGTACCATGCTTCTTTACATAGGCAAGCTCTGAAAGTCAATATTTTCTTCAAATTTAGTATTATGCTGCATATCAGACAGACAGACAGAGAGAGAGAGTGTGTGTGTGTGTGTAGGGGGGAAATGTATAGGGTCAAAAGATGGCAAAAATTACTGATGAAAAATCCCAGTTCCTACAGAATTTAATTAATTTAATTTGACAGTAGCTTAAAGCAAAGTAGAAGCCGCAGTTAAACAAGGTTTCTTCAAAAAGATTTTCTTTTTGTAATATAGGAGTTTCATTATGCGTTTTCCATGATACTCTTTGTGGCCCCAAAGTGACAGATAAGCTTCAGAACCTTAGATTTGCTGCATACCATCCTGATCCTGCAAAGACCTAAGTAAATTTACACATCTGCTTAAGAGTTTCCAGGTTCAGGGACCAAAAGTGGATAACAAACAGCGAGAGTGTGATGGGGACACCTGTGATTGTCCCTCCAAATGACTGGCACTTGGCAGGTATGGAGATAGAGACTCATCATTGAGTTTAGATCTAGACCTGAACTTCCTTTAAGTTCAGGGCCACTGGGCTAACAGATTTTGATTCAGGACAAGCAAGAGCAGCTGCCTGAAACAGGATGAAAGGTCATTTTTTTTTAAAAAGCAGAGGGAAAATAAATTTTTTTGAGTGATGGCAGTAGGAGGAGGGTCTATGAATGTATCAATCAGCGACATGAGTTACTTTCACTCCAATCATAGATTCAGGAAGCAGGAAAGATAATGCTTTAACATGGACAAGATAGGCCAAATATACAGAGCCTCACTCCTCACTGGAAAGTGTGAGGGCCTCTTTGGAAACACAGGGCTCAAACCCACGTGCTTTTTCCAGGGGACAAAGGGTCTGTGTTGGGGGGGAATAAGGATAAGTGCTCAAGGATGAAACTGAAAAATGTAGGAGCCATTAGGACTGCAAGACCATCTCATTTAATCCTGCTTGAATCTGCTGCTCTCTGGCATGTCTGAAAACAATCAGGTAGGCATTGCTTGAGAGGTGCCTCTCTCTCCGCTGATCGCCAGCTGAGCAGCCTGCAGGAAGCTGTTTTGTGACCAGTAAATGGAGCTCACCATCAGGAGTTTGAAAGATCCATTCAGGTCAGAGCGCTCAGGGCTTTGAAGTGTATTTATGGGGCTTGACAGCATTGCTGTGGCAATTTTGCTTTATTTCATAATGTACGTTTTGACAAATATGCAGAAACATTGAGTTAACATGGGCTTTTTCGCAAGGTTCAGAATTATTTTGTTTGTCGTTTCCCCCCTAACAAAATCATTATGTCGTGTCTGGTATCTTGTGGTTACTCCAGCATGTATCATCAACTTGTGTGAGGTCATCAGCTGCATGCATGGCTGATCTTTCAGAATGCGTTCAGGCGTCTGGAATGCAGCAGGGAGATGACACAATGAGTAACGGGGGGAGGGAAACTGGATTTTGGCCATGCCCTTTCCAACCAATTTAAAAGCTTAGCATCAGCCCTGGAAAGCCAAAAAGTCAATGCAGCATGTGCATGTTTGGGGTGGGGAAACAGGGCTAGAGAACAGAACGGAAAACTAGAGCCCAGGGAATAAAAAGAGGGAGAAAACGTTATGAAAGTCCATTTTCAGTGACACACAGGGCCAGACTGTGATTCCCTTTGCCAAGCAGTGCCATTGCAGTCGATGAGACTACATAAGGAGTATGGTGCTAAGGGTATTGGAATCTGTCTCTTAAAAAACAGCCATGAGTTCAAGATAACAAAGTTCAGATCTGTATTTCAAACACCCTAAAAGTCTGGGAGCATTTGGCTCAGGTCCATGTCATCAGCTGATATGGAAATGACCAGAACAAGCGGTGCCTTAACCAAGCAAACATACTTCCACTGTCCCCCACACATCCCAAGAGAAATTTACAAACTGCTCCTCGACAACAGTTTCTAATATATATTTCTTCAGCTATGTCTAAATGTAGCCCTGCAGTGTCTGTTCTTCCAAATTATCTCCTCCATTTCTTGTGAGATCTCTTCTGCTTGCAATAGCAATCATTGGTGGTATCCAGGTAACCCTTCCCGTGGAATGCTACCAACACCAATCACTGACTCATCAGATTGTGTGTGCATGCACATGTATATACTACATGATTATTCTGTTCTTAGAAATTTTTATTCTTCAAGGTAATATCACTAGTTAAACTCCTCTCCCACCTACTTTGATTTGATAACAGGACAGAATCCCACTAATGTCCATTCAGTGGCATGATTTAATCACTGACCTTGCTGGGGATAAAAAATTCCAGCCTTCCTTCCATTACTCTCTTGAGCAAGGGGACTGGAGGCATCCAGTGATCTTCAGATGAGGTTTCAAGGCATAGGAGTCTGTGTTAAACTGGTAAATGCTATCCAGAAAATGAAGAGGCAAATATGATGTGGCATAGGGCAGCCATGCCTACCTCTGGGAGCTGTCAGGTTTACATTCCTTCAGGCCAAACGGTAAAAATGTGTATCTAAAGTTAAGCTCCTGAGTCCACATTTAAGTGCCCCGTTATTGGCCTGTTTTTTAAGAGTGCTGAGCACACAGCAGTTCCCACTGAAGTGAGTGACAGCTGCTGGATGCTCTACACTGTTAAAAAATGGGTCACTTGTGTAGGTTCCTAAACATGGACTCCGGAGCCTAAAGATCTTGGTCTTATTTTAAAGAAACTCTTTGCTCTGTCGGAAATCATTGTGGCTAAATCAGGAAGCGATACTGTGGAATAACGGATAGAATTGCTGTTTTGGAAACCGTCATTGGTTTATCTTGGTTACATATGTTCTGGTTTGTATTATGTTTATTATAACAGAGCAGGGGACTAGCAATGTGGGCCCAAGAGTGATGGGGCTATAAACAGGTTATACATAGATGCACCTGATATCGAACTCTTCCTTCCCTTCCCACCGGGAGCCAGGAGGGTTTTGTGGTTAAGGCACCAAACCATGATTCAGGTGATCTGGGTTCTGTGGGCCAAGTTATGCTCTCTCACTGGAGCTGCACACAGGTCAGTGAAAGCACAGTTCACACCTGTCCTTAGAACCTGATCCAGGCCGCCGCCGTCAATGGGAAGATGTGGGTTTGGAGCAGGCTGTTGATTAACAAGCGTAAGAAGAAATACAATCCAGCTCATGCTCTCAAAGCACTTCTGAACCCTCACAGCTCTCTGGAGAAAAAGGTAACACAGCTGAACAGACGCCACGAGCAGATCTATGGAGCAAGGTGGCAATGGTTCTACACAGGCATTTTTCAGAATAGACCTGCATTTTAAGGCACAGTGTTATTAAGAGTCACTACCAATCTAACATTGCTACTACATGTTAAAGGTGGTGTTTTTAACTAGGACAGAATCTGAAGAACGTCAATTATCAAGTAAAAACAGAATTCACAAAGGACTAAATAAAGCAGAGTGTAGAAATCAGCAGCAAATTTAGTCCTTGATCCTACAATCAGATCCACTCACGAGGACCCTTACACTAGCAGAGAGTCCCATCCAGGTCAATGGGGCACAGCACAAGTGCAAGGATTGTCTTGTGTGGACTCGTCTTCAGGATCAGGGCCTACCTGAGGATTTCACATAGCTGGAAAGATAAAGACAATTTTGAAGCAATTTGTTTTTTGCTTCTGGACCGTAACATGCATATGAAATGTAAATATGCATAGCATTCATTTGTTTATCACGGTTGGTATTGTTTGTATATTCCATTCTTTCTTATGCCTTCCTTCTCCTATACCTGATAAATATTTTTATAAAAATAAAAATATTTTAACAGGGAAAGGAAAACATTCTGAAGAACTCATAGAAGAAAAGGACTATTGCACAATGCTTCACACATCATCCTAGGCACCCTGCAGTGACTTTAAATAAAAGAGAAGGCAGATTTACATGTTGCAGAATAATGGGTTATTCAAACATAACAAAGCCAAACTTTGATGCATATTTTCCTTGTGCTCCTGACAGCAGAGAGCTGTTGACTTGAAAGGCGATTTTCATGGTTCATAAAATCCCTCGTGGGCTAGCCTTCAGCAGCCCAAGGATCAGGACAGCTGTTATTTCACTCACATGTAGAGCGCGTAGGTGTGCACTGGCTTCGCTACAAAAGCTGTTCAGAAAGAGGCTGGTGAAAAGGACAAGATTCACAAAGGATGCTTCTCTTCAGAAGCTGAAAACAGCATGAGAGTGAAGTAAACAGACCTTTTTGCCAGCAGACAAGAGCATAGCAGTCTTTGAAGCGTTCTGCTTTTAGTAAACTAATGTAATAACATTTCCACTGTATCATAATTGGGTATGTTACACCAATTGACTAAATCACATGTACATATACAGAGACACAAACACACATATACATCCCCCCACCCCCATAACCTTGGGACACATAGTAAAAATGAAGAAAGTCATCATCAGAACCACTGATGAATGAAAAATCCACACACAAAAGAATGAAGAACCTTAAATCTTAATACCTAGGGCACACCAATCCTTCCCCTGAGAAGCTGACTGTTTTTACAAGGAACTAAGTTAATTGAACATTTCAAAATAAAAATTGAAGCATGGCTACAGCTATAAAAGGTGATGGACTGAGTTTTTAATCTTGAAATTACTATTCTCTCTCTACCTATATACTCACACTTTTGTAATAAAGGAAAACAGATAAAGAAGCAACCAAGGCTAAAATTCCATCAGATTCTGCTGACGTTTGTGTTAACCAGAGGGAGACTGAAAGGTCATTGAGAACCCAAAGAGGACTTAATGGAAACACCTATTACATCTTTGCAAGTTTGTTTGCTTATTTTTAAACTGAATATTTCTCTTTGAAAGTTTGCTTATATTTCTCAATCCCAAACCAATCCGGTCATTAACTCATGTGTATATCAAGTAAGATCTGTGTGTGATATCATTATCAGTTGTGATTTGGGCTTCAGGTACAAATCTATGATGGATGGCAAGTGCCAATTAAAATTAAAGTGGGGATTTAGTGTTAAAAAATACCAGATCCTTAGTTGGTATAAATCATGGTAGTTCCATTACTATACTGATTTTCACCAGCTGATGATCTGGCCTAATATCCTTTTTAGCTTGAAAAGCTAGACTTTTTTAAACACTAATCCTGTGTTCAGCTCCTTGTTGATTTCATGCTCACAAGCAATGCACTGGCAGCAGTCAGATACACTGTGAAATAATAACAGAGGACAAATGCCCTCAAACTGAGATTTTTGGCGAAACAATTATCACAAAACACCCCTATTATCAAGGGTAATAAAATATTAAATGTAACATACTTTTTAAAGGTTGTCTTGTGATGTATATGAATATTAAGGATTAGATAGATAAACTACACAACATGCAGATGGTATGTTTCAGCATGCGTGTGTGTATATACATATGTATGCACTTATACACACAAACATACCAGGCCAGGTTCTCAGCTGGTGTAAATAAGCACGTCTACTTTTATTTCAATATCAGCTGTATCAGTGTACACTGTATATCTGGACCCTCACCTTTGTGGTATGTATGTACACTGTATATATACTGTCAATATATATTTGTATGGAAACAGTCATATGGAACGCATACATAAATACATTTAAATGTACAATCTCTATGTTGTGTAGTAGGTCTGTAGTAGATACTCATACATACACACACCTTTATCTGGACCGAGATCTACATATCTGTGCATATATTACATTGAAATATACCATCTGTTTCTTGTGTAGAATGTATTGTATGCACACATATACCTACTGTACATGCTTTGTGCGCATATATTTTTGTACGGATTATTTTTTTGCCTTGTTTTGCCTTTTTCCTGTTATGAAAAATTCAACAGCAAAACAAAGTTCTTTATTTCGCATCCACAAAAGCTGCCAGCACTTCACTGGCACACTGGAATTGATTCTTAACCCTCCAGATGGCAGCACAAGAAATGAGAACTCTTCCACCTCTCCTGCTCTGATTTTACATAAAAAGAACTCCTTAGTTTGATATTTTTCATCTCAAGGGCCCCTTTTCCGCCTTACATCGCACCAGGAGCACTAGGGCCATTTGCAGATTAACCCAGAGTGGGGCTTTAGGAATCAGCAGCTGGTAAAAGGAAGCAGATCAGACACAATCAGAACACCACAGACTGGGAAAGAGGATTCATAAGAACAGCCCTACTGGGTCAGACCAAAGGTCCATCTAGCCCAGTATCCTGTCTTCTGACAGTGGCCAGTGCCAGATGCGTCAGAGGGAATGAACAGAGCAGGCGATCATCAAGTGATTCTTCCCCCATCACCCATTCCCAAGAAAGTGAGGGATGTTCTTTAATCAACCTACAGTCAGGGTGGGAAAGGCATAGCAGAGGAGAAACATATATCAGCAAACACCTGCCATCTAGTGTGAAGGACCAGAAAGCCTGTAAGGGACATCAAAACTATTGGTCTCATTTGTTTTTAGCTAATTAGTAAAATGAAGAGACAAGCCAAAATCCAGGACTGTGCATGAGTTTGACTGACGATGCATTACTGGGAAATGCTAACCTGCCAGCCAAAAATAAGGGAGTTTTTCATATTTATGCCTTGTAACATTTTTTAACATATTGTCACATATGTTAACTGTCCAGTTCACTTTGAATGGTCCCTGGAAATATGTGTTAACTACTTATGCAAAACAGTCTGTTCCACCTTGTGTTTAGCTGTGACACTCAAGTACCTTTCCCTGAAGAAGAGCTCTGTATAAGCTCAAACATGTGTGTCTCTCTCTCACCAACACAAGTTGGTCCAATAAAAGATATTATCTCACCCACCTTGTCTCATATTTTGTCAGATTCATAACTGCGATGTGACAATTCCTAATTTCTACAAATCATTGGTTCCTCATATCTTGGATACACACTATGATTTGAGGATACCACCGGGAAGGGCTGTAGGTGCCAGGCTGCAGTGGAAGGAAGCAAGTGAGGAATGTATGTGGGGGAAGGGAGGCTATCTGGAGAGATATGCGGCAGAATGGCAGGGGTGGAGAACTTAAGCTGGGTCAGAAATCTGCAGGAGTGAGCGTTAGTCAGAGTGGTTGGGTATGCAACATGTGTTGAGGTCAGGGTCAGTGGCAGGAGGAAGCCACTGCGGAAGGGAGTGGGTGAAGAACATACACTGGGGGTCAGAGATGAGGGTGGGGCTGAGTTACAGGAGGAGACAGCTGATGGGGTGTGCGTCCTGTCAGGGTAGGGAGGTGCAATGGTTTGGGTCTGGGCTGTTTGAGGTGGAGAGCCGTGGAAAGAAGCAGGGGAAGGGCGTCTGGATGATGGGTGCTATGGAGAGAGAGAGGGACTGGATTGGACCACCAACCCTGTAACTATCTGAAACCCAGGTTCCCTCCCCCCCGCAATAAAGGAGCCAATCTGCATGAAGACGGATGCAGGAAAATCACCAGATTACTGTATAAATCCACACTAGGTTGAGCATTTGCCATGTTCCTAATTATTCCACTTCTTCGATTCCATGCATATTCTCGTGTATTTGTTTTCCTTTATCCTCCTCAGGCAGTTGCTTCTCTATGTCTTGGCGTCTCTCTCTTTTCCCTCCAGACAGGCAGATAAACTAAAACAAAAACAAACCCTTAAAAACAACCGACAGAGAGAAGCTAGAATGCTAAGCAATCACTGCCAAACCCACACGAGGAGGAGGAGGAGGAGGATGGCTATTTATTCTTTGCGGCTGGGCAGTAATTTAACTATCTACAAAAACAGTAGTGCTGGGCAGTAAAAACAAACACAGTCATTGCAACCAACTGAAGCTTAGTCCTGCATTCCAGCCCTTTTCTCTGTAGCGTGCGGACAAGCTCAGGAACATCTCACACAAAGTGGCCGAGTTGCTTTCAAAGGTGAACGACAAAGTAGTTGTTAAAAAAAAAAAAAAAAAAAAATTAATCCAAACCATTCAGAGAATGTGGGTGTGATCCAGCAGTCCATTAATCAGACAAAACTACCACTGAAGTCAATGAGTCAGGAGTGCAAATCAGACAGTGATATATGTGAATGGTACCCAGATTTAAAATGTATCCACTGGCTTGAAAGTATTTTATTTGGTTTAAAGGGTGGCAAATGAAGAACGCTGGCACAATCAGTGAAATCTTCCATTTTAACCACTCTGTAGCAGTAGAAGTTCCACATGTATCTGTATTTTCCTGAAAAAGGGCCCAATCCACAAAATAAGGACCATGATTTCAGGCACACTGCAACTTCAGAGCTGTTTCCCCCTCCCCTCCCCAAATGAGCTTTAGTCAGGCCCTTTATTTAGACTGTTAATTCTTGGGGCAGGGATGTGCATCTTCATACTTATCTGCGAGGACCCAGCACATTATTTATATATTACTAAACAGGGGTGGAGCAAAGATTGGGGCCATTTGCCAAATTCTGGAGCCCATCATCTCCGCCCTGATGTTCAACAAGCATTCAGATCCAGGGGTTTGGTTCAGGCTCACCTCTAATTTTAAAAGGAGTTTGTTGAGAATCAATATCCTCTTCATTTGCCTAACAAGAGCTAAAATCAGAGTTATAAGTTCCTCCTGCAATAACCGAGGGCATCCTCATAACCAGCTAGAACAGTGCAGTTGGCTATTTTAGGTTGGAGAAGCACAACACAGGAACATACGGTTTGCCATACTGGAACAGACCAGTGGTCCATTCAAACTGGTAACCAGTCTCCAACAGCAGCCGGTACCAGGTGTATCTGAAGACAAACCTGTCCACACTGGGAAGTTTCTTCTGGACCCCAATCATTTAGTGACTCTCCTATGAAGCATGAGAACTTTACACATTTGTATTGTCTCAAATGTAACTGTGAATGTTCTCATTATCCATGTAAACAGCCAAACCTTTTTGACCCCAGCTGTGCACTGAGCAGATGTTTTCACTGAGCTGTCTGCAACAAAATGTAGGTCCTTTTCCCAGCTGGTTACAATAAAGCAGGAACATATCAAATGTTCAGATTATTCTGTCCAATGTGCATTACGTGTTATTTGTATGCATTGCACTATGTCTGCCATGATGCTGCCCATTCACCTAGCTTTGTTCCTCCCACTCTATCCTAGTGTGGACTAACTTACATAATTTAGTGTCACATGCAAATTTTGCTACCTCAAGACTTTACCCCTTTTCACTGGTTGGTTAAATAATACTTCTAGACAACACTGGGAGTAATTTTGCTTTTGTTTTGCACACCCTAAATCAAGTGGATACTGGTTTTCCAAAATGAAAAAAAAACCAAAAAAACAGCCCAGGGTTGTTTCAGATCCTGAGCCCATTTTATCCAAACCCCACCAGTGAAGGCAGAGGGATTCTGTTTGAGGGTCATCTCTAGCTTTGCCATCAGTTGCTGCAGCACAAACACAGAGCTCAAGTAGGCTGCTGAGAGCTGAAATTGGGTGGGCAAAGCTGATATGGAAAAGGGGGTCTCTCAGAGACAGAGGACCAGCACCAGGGAAGCCTCATGCCCCGTCTGACTCAAAACAGGCAGCACCTGCCCTGAGGATCACCACCCCACAGAACCTGAGCATAGGACCCTGCCAGACACACAAGGGAAGAACTGATTATCACAAGTTTTGTTTTAAAATGTATTTTGTGTATTCTGTTGCTGATCTGGGACCTCAAACAGATTTTAAAAAAAAACAAACTTACATTTGACCTTTTAGTGCCTGGGTTTGAGCAGCTTTCTAAAATCCTTACAGTCAAAGTAAAAATTAGATTTATTAACCCCAAGATTTTTGCCCTGTGAAAATTCTCCCTCTGTATTCAGATCTCATGAATTCACCATCTTTTTTGTGAAACTGGCAATCAAGTGAGAATTGGCCAAAAAAATCCGTATAAAGTATTGGCCAGAACTTGAGGATATCATCTGTGGGTGTATAGATACATAGTCACATGCACCAGGCTAGATGCTCAGTTGGTGTAAACTGGCATAGCACCATTGACTTCATTGGCACTTTGCCAACTGACACCAGCTGAGGATCTTTCCCATATATATGTTTTAACCACAGGCAACAAGCTACCTTCACCAGCAAAAATAAAACACGTAGCTGAATGGCATAAGTTTATAACTGTCATATTCTATTGCTAAAGACACAAGAAAAAATGTAAATATTTAATAATAATTAAAGATAGCCACCTAAACGTAACTGTTACATGAAGAGACTGTTTCAGGAGTTACCCTAAACGTATTACTCATTTATTGTTATGCTGTACAGTGGCAACACAGAGCATGGAAAGCAGATGTTTTTCCATGGTGACCCTTCCAGGCACAGAACTTTTCCAGTGAGTCACATTTCTTGTGTTATGATTGGAAATGAAGTGAACACTCTGATGACCCCGGACAGACGTTTGTATCCCTCCTTCAGTCTGAGGATATGGACCTAATCCAGGCTCTGTGTGGAGAATGAAAGAAATGTCTTCCGAGAGAAGAGCTACTATTTATTTAGATGTGATGCAGCCATATTTCACACCACATCTTTCACTCACAGTATGAATCTTGTTCCTTTTCAATAGGTCAAGACTCCTCTCTTTCCTCCCCTATTCCTTCTCTATGAAGTCACCAAGATCATTCAAGCTGTTAGGACAAACTGTGTTAATTCAAAGGGAATCCAAGACTGTCTTGTTGTGGGCTGCTAGAAACTTACTGTCACTACTTTGATCTGATCTAGTTTGGTGACCCTAAATTACAGCAACCAACAGCTTCTCTCATCCCTTTTCAAATCAGTGGGCCAAACCCTGGAGTTATTGCTCTTAGGAACATCAGAATTGCCACTTGATCATACCAGGCACCCAGCTTTTCCAGTATCTTGTTTCTGACAGTGGCCAGTCCCAGCTGATTCAGAGGAAGGCACAAGAAACTTTTCAGGAGCAAGTTACAGGATAACCTGGCCCCAGGGATGTTTCCTTCTAACCTCCAAAAGAGGGTGGCTTATGCCCTGAAGCCTGAGGGCTTGGATCCTTTCCAAAGCTCTTAATTTTTAATATTGACTATTATAATTCTGGATATTCTTGTTATCCAGACTAATAGCCAGTCCTTTTAGGATTCCTGCTAAGCTCTTGTGGCAATGAGTTCCGCAAGCTAATTGTACAAAGAAGTATTTTCCTTTCTCAGTTTGGAATTAGCTACTTTTCAATTTCATTGACCATCTTAGCAAAAGTTCCACTGACTTCCAGGGAGCTTGCCCGAGTCAAAACTGGGCAAACACCTCAGGAGTTGATCCTGCAGTTTTTCCACCAGGAGAAAAACATTTTCTTTAAAACAGGTTACGCGCTGCATTAGAGTGCATATTCTGACACTCTTCTGTAATTGCAGCTGAAATCGAAGGTACAGTAATACTGCAGATCCTCAGAGCATTAGTTAATTGTCCACAGTTCCCATGTCTGCTAACATGGTGGGAGGGGGAAAAAATTACTGCTCTCACCAAGCTAAAATGTAATTCATCTGGCAAATTTACAGTGAGCGCCTCTTAAAAACACCTGCCAGAAAATCATGGCACTGGAAGATGCAAGAGCCTGTCCCTCTGCCCGTTTAAGATTGTTCCTTACAGTATGTTCTGGAGTGCTTTATCCAGTCCAGGTTTAAATGACTCAAGCAAAGGAGCTTCCACTGCTTCCCTTAAGAAACTATTCCACACTCGTAGTTTTCTCCATCATTAATTTTTTCCTCATATTCAGATGAAATTTTCCTTCCCTTGCTCAATTTCATCTTCATTAACTCCTCGTGGTACCACTCTAAACAATTCTACTCCCTCCATGGTGTTTCCACTCTGATACTTGTAGGCACTTTTCACTTCACTCCTGCCCCCCGCCATGCCCTTTAATTGTTCTTTTGTTTTTCTAATCCTTTCCCATAAATCATAAGGGAATCTCTCCTGCCTTTTTGTTGCTTATCTATGAATTCCTTCTACGTTTGTTTAAAAAAAGCTAAACACACCTGCAGTAGCACCAAGAGCATCAGTTATGCTGCATACACCCCTGGGTACATTTAAAAATGGGGTTTTTCAGCTTCTCCTCCTCCTCACCATTTTAGGATCTGTTTTTTTTACCTCTATGTTGTCAAGCACAAATTCCTATTTGTCATGCAACTCTAGATCACAAAAGTCTGTATTTTTTCCAATGATTATTTCAGCCCTGTGTAATTTTTCTAACAAGCTAAAACATAGCAAGGCAAATTAGTTATATTCAATGTTCTGCAGGAAACAATATGCTTTAAGGTAGATTTCCTCAGAGTGCATGTTGAGCACGCATTGAATGTATCCTTTCAGTCACTTGCATGGGATAGAGGAGAACACTGGGGGCCTGGTGATCCATCGCAGAAATGTCAGCCAGTGCTGGAACTGGTTTATCAGCCCCCTTATTGTAGGCCCTTCCACTTGAGAGACTCAGTCTCTCCTCATGACATACTGCTGGCACAGCATGCCCTGTGCGGGTGCCTTTCCTTTGGAATGCACTTCCTATCCATCCATCCAGGTGTTCGTATGGCCCTCAAGACCACCGGATCTGTTTCTCCATTCCCTGATCCAAAATATTCTGAAGCTGTTGACCTTCACGGCTCGCTGCAAGGCTCATCTTTTTAGGAGGACTGCTGACGAAACAAATGGTATTGGGGTGATGTATACAGAAAAGTGGGAAATTTGGTTTAATTTGGGGGGATTCCTGGTTCCTTCATATTAGTATATGCTATGGGGTTGTGGTTTGTTTTATTGTATATTTAAGCATTTATGACAGGTGTCACGGAGTCCCCGGGCAATGCTCTGGAACTGCTTTCTACGAAGCCAGGCAGGACTCTGGTGAAGTCTCCTTTCTGTGAGCAGACTGTTTTCAGGGCAAGAAGCTCACACAGCTTCCACCTTCCTGGGTCTGACCTTGGAGCATTCAGCATCCTCTGCCCCTCTGTGCGCTTCCCACAGCGAGTCCACCCAGGCGGGGCTCCTGAGGAAGCCAGAGCGTCCTGCACCCCAACTTCGCAGTCAGACATGACTCTCAGCCAGCCAGTAAAAAAGAAGGTTTATTAGAGGACAGGAACATGGTCTAAAACAGAGCTTGTAGGTACAGAGAACAGGACCCCTCAGCCGGGTCCATTTTGGGGTGCAGTGAGCCAGACAACCACATCTGCACTTCACTCCACGTCCCCAGCCAGCCCCCAACTGAAACTCTCTCCAGCCCCTCCTTCTCTGGGCTTTGTCCCTTTTCCGGGCCAGGAGGTCACTTGATTCCTTTGTTCTCCAACCCTTTAGCTATCACCTTGCAGGGGGCAAGGGCCCAGGCCATCAGTTGCCAGGAAACAGGGTGTTGGCCATTCTCTGTGTCCAGACCCCTGCACACACCTGCCCTCTAGGGCTCTGCAACGATCATACACCCTTATCCCACCACCTAGATACTTAAGAACTGCATAGGGGAAACTGAAGCACCCCCACAATATTCAGAGGAAACATTAAGAACAGTCCCACTTCATCACAACAGGGACCTAGAATATCCAAATAGTATCTCTTGTTGCTTTATAAATCTAAATAAATAAATATGGCCTTCTCAGATTTCAGCCACCTAGGGAGACTCACCTACAAATGTCACTACTTTCCACATGACTGTTCACCAGTGATACCTCTGCTGTATATCTTGAACTCCATCCCAGAGGAGTGGATGAGGCTAAATGGCCAACAGAGGAGCTCTGCAGTTGTCACCCAAGGGATCCTGTCCCTTCAGGAAATCCACAGAGCTCTGTAGACATGGAGCCCTGAGAGGCTGTAGAGCTCCGGCCCAGCTCAGCGTCAGTGACAGGTGGCTAGGATTGGGCCCTAACATTACAGCTGACTGGTCACCAGACACAGCCAGTTGGGCTCACTAAGGCTGACAAAAAGTGCTCTGAAACCTTGAGAATTTTATGGGGTTTTCCGTTTGGTTTTCTTGGCTGAGTTTAATAATAAAGTCAAACCCATTTTAAATGGTTATTTAAATCAATCAGTCACATCCCTGTTAATAAGCTGTGTGTTGATTTTCATCCCAATGGAGTATAGAAGATAGACGTTTAGCCCCCAGAACACAAGGCTCAGTTAGAAACAGACACACCAGACAATTAACTATGGAAGGGCACCACTATAATTAGCAGAATCTGCCTCATTCATCCTGCCACTTGAATTATTCTGCCTCCTGCTAGGAGTCTTCTTAGGTCTGTGTCAGCTTCCAAAAAGAAAAAGAATGCAATGGCTGTGGGCCAGCAATGCCGGGTCAAGGAGGTCGAGGGCTGTGCCTGTCAAACCACCCTCTGAAACTAGCCCCCATAAGCTGCGCATTATGCACACCACCAGGCAGGGCCCTGTGCATAAATGGACCATGAATAACCATGAATGTCCTCTTTATTTTTGCATTCATAAAAGCTTCACAAGCAGATAGCCAATGAAAAGTCTGCCTTTTCCAGACGGTGATGGGGTGGTCTTCCCCACACTCATGCAAAAAGGGTTAAAAGCAGCCCTGGGGAGGCTGCACAGCAGACAGCCAGTCAGAGAGGGTCTTCAATGAGCAGCCAATCAGGGCAGAGCAGGCCCATGTATAAAGAGAGCTGCAGAGCAGAGGGGATCCTCTTGGCAGCCCAGGGAGAAAGGACTGCGTCCCTGAAGGGCTGAGGGAACCACCAGTACCCTGGACAGAGCAATGCTGAGCGGGGTCAGGGGAGCAAGAGGGCGCTCCAGCCTGACTGGCTGAAAGACTGAAGGCCTGATACGGGGCACAGAAGGTGCTCGGGCTACAGGGAAGTAGCCCAGGGAAATGGTGAGGGTTGATGGAGATGCAGCTCGTGGCTGCCGCCTAGAGGGTCCCTGGGTCGGGACCTGGAGTAGTAGTCTCCCACCCTCGCCCCCACTTGCCACTGAGGGGAGTGGCCAGTGAAGGGCTGCAGTTTGCCACTGAGGCAAGTGGCTAGTACTGTGGGCTGCAGTCAGCCTGTTTCACCCTGAATGGGGGAGAACAGAATGGGGCATGGCCAGACAGCTGTGTCCTAAAGAGGACGCTGCAATCCTTGAGGTGACGCGGGAACGGAGCAGAAGTGATGGCGGCAAGACACCACTGGAGGAGGGTGCCCTGTGAAAAGACTGAGTTAATTCCCAGAACGACCATCAGGAGGCGCCATGGTGGTGAGTCCCACCCCATTACACAGACCCATCAGGACTGGGTGGCCACAAGATACAGGGCACCAGGATGAGCAAGGAACAAAGTGACTGGAAGTTAAGGGTGCAAGATGATGATCTATGGGGCACACATCCAGCTGGTAGGTTTTCTTTCTAATGCATAGCACATGAGGCAGGCACAGGGCCAGATTTTCCAAAGAAGCTCCACACTCAACACTGGGGCTAGAGGCATCAAGGCAAGTGTCTGGATTCTCCCAAGAGCTCAGCATGTTATGTGCTCTTTTGAAAACCTAACCGCAGCTGCGGGTGCGGAGCACACAAAAGTCTCGTCCCAAGCTCTTTAGTTTAGACAATCTAGCCCATAGTGAATGGAGATGAAAAGGACTGTGGTTGAATGTCATTGCTTGGATTTTTAGGGTTGTTGTTTTGTTTTTGTTTTTTGAAACACACCTTTCGAGTGATTTTAGTGTTGAGAGGTGCTAGGTTAACTGGCGTGAGACTGGAATCCTCTGCTTATTCCCAGAGCAGAACCAGCAGAGGCAACGGTGGTATAAGGTTCTTCACGTTGCCTGCCAACAAGCCCCAATCTTGACCTATAGGGAACATCTCTAGATGAGCAGTCATTTCATTATCCTCTTCCCTGGACCTACTGTACCGAGGAGAACGTCCAATTTCATGTTGGTTTAGACACTTATCCACTCGGAGGAACAGGTTTGGAAACAGCAAAACTCCTAAAGGCCGTCAGCAGGGACAATGACTCCTAGAGTGCAAAGTGGACCCGTTTGCTGCACCTCCTTTGACAAGGAGCAGCATGTTCTCCTTGCTGTGCAAGGACAGCTCTTCTGACGAGTGCGGGAGAAGGTGGATGTGGCTGTGGTCCTTCTTGTCCACCACTGCTGTGGGTGTTAAATTTGCCAAGTCCATGCACAGTGACTCGGATTGTGCCTGACCCTGCAGGATCTTGCATGTTCTCCTTCTAACCACACAGGGCTGGGCACAACGAAGCGCAAGGTATCCAGCATAGCTACATCATCATTCTCAAAAATGGGGATGACCTGGCTTGTATTTGCAAACCTAAAATCCACATAAGGCAGCCACGAGACAGCATGTATTATGAGGGGCCACGTCAATTTGTTCAGCGAATGAATGTAAGTCGTGTTACTTTTTGAAGCCAGGCATAAGTGTGGAAAAGTGGTAAGCAAGAAAAGAGGGGACACATGCGATTATTATTTCCCCCCATTACCGCACTTTAAAATAACAAATACCCACTTGATTTGAGCTATTTTCCATGTGTGACTTCATACTTACAGTGGAATTCTTAGTCTGAAAAGTGGAAAATGATACATTGGAGATCCTTATTTATTGTCTCTGATTCCCACACCAATTTCACCCACTTTTACAAGTTAAAAGCTAGGTTTTCCAACTGCAGTTTCAACCTGGGCTCTGACCATCAGGCTGGGTTTGTTTTTTTCCTTCTCACTAACAGGTGGTAATGTGGAACAGTTTTTGCAGGCCATATTCTGTCCCCAGTTGCACCTGGGCAACCTCCCCACTCTGCTCCCACTCTTGCCTTGGTAACACCTCTTTTAAAGTCATGCCATTTCAGAGGGGTTCGATCACAGAAACCCCCTCGGGACTGTCACCTGATGTGCTGAGACTACCTCTGAGCCCATTTTCTCTGCCAGTTTGGGCATCCAAAACCCTGCCTTGTTGAGCCAGACACACCAGTCTGCTCCAACACAGATCCAGGGTCTGAACCAGGCACCCCAAAGTTGCAGACTTAACTGAAAACAGCTTAAGAAGTGCTCCTGTCTCCAGCACCCAGACACCCAGCTCCCAAACCCCAAATAAATCAGTTTTACTCTGTATAAAGCTAATAAAGGGTAAACTCATAAATTGTCTTCCCTCTGTAACACTGCTAGATATGCATAGCTGTTTGCTCCCCCAGGTATTAATTACTTACTCTGGGTTAATTAATAAGCAAAAGTGATTTTATTAAGTTTAAAAAGTAGGATTTAAGTAGTTCCAAGGAATAATAGACAGAACAAGGTAAATTACCAAGCAAAATAAAACAAAACATGCAAGTCTAAGCCTAATATATTAAGAAACTGATTACAGATAAAATCTCACCCTCACAGACGTTCCAATAAGCTTCTTTCACAGACTGGACTCCTTCCTAGTCTGGGCCCAATCCTTTCCCCTGGTACAGTCCTTGTTAGCTCCAGCTCAGGTGGTAACTAGGGGATTTCTCATGACTGGAACCTCCTTTGTTCTGTTCCACCCCCTTATATAGCTTTGGCACAAGGCAGGAATCTTTTGTCTCTCTGGGTCCCCACCCCTCCTTCTAAATGGAAAAGCACCAGGTTTAAGATGGACTCCAGTACCAGGTGACATGGTCACATGTCCTGTGAGACCCCAAGCCTTCATTCTTTCTGGCCTGACTCACAGGAAGGCTTGCAAGTAAACAGAGCCATTTACAACCAATTGACCTAGTTGATTGGAGCCATCAAGATTCCAAACCACCATTAATGGCCCATACTTAGCATAATTACAACAGGACCTCAGAGTTATATTTCACATTTCTAGTTTCAAATACATGAAGGATACATTTATACAAATAAGATGATCACACTCAGTAGATTATAAGCTTTGTAATGATACCTTACACGAGATCTTTTGTATGAATCATATTCCAGTTACATTATATTCCCACTCATTAGCATATTTTCATAAAATCATATGGAGTGCAACATCACACCACTCAGAGCCGAAAATTTGCAAGTGATTCCTCCAGGCGGATCCCTACACTTGTGTGGAGTTCCAATAAAGCTAATGGGAGTCATTTTGCAGGATCGGGTCCTGGTTTGAAAATGTGCTTACATTGTTAAGATAAACCCCACAATCTATACATGCAAAAACATGGCCATAAATCAGACTCTCGGGAGAAAGGAAGGGGGAGGGAGGAGGTCAATGGGGGATTTCCTCCAACCCACAGTACCTCATTACTCTTCTTTGTCAGGTAGCAAAAACCAGCATTATGTATTAAACCATTTGTAGTTTGTTTTACAAAGGCCCTAATTCAGCACTGTGTTAATCCAGCTTCACACAGATGTAATGCTACTAATGTCAATGGAGTTATGACTCTAAAATTGGAGTAATCCAGTGGTGAATCGGCTCCAAAATACACTCCAGTAGAACCCTGATAAAACAGATAACCATATTACACCAAAATGTTGTTACAGTCAGAAAAAAAATGGAGTTTCTGTTCTTTTAAAGAAATCAATTTTCTATTGTACTTTTACCGTTTAGAACACAGGAACTTTGTTATTCTAAAAAGTTTATCCCTCTCTCAGGCATTCTTTAATAAAACTGAATTGCACACTGAATAGGTTTGCTTTTGGTCCGCCGTACACAAAATGTGTTGTTTGGACAGGTCTGTACCATTCTGTCTTCTGCATAATAAGCCTTTCACCTATGCTTCTTCCCCAGTACTTCCAAATAGCATTGAACATGGATAAACATTTGGTATCACAGATGTGGTGGTTTTGTAAATAGCACAGTAATCATTTCTTGTTAGCTTTGAAAACAAAAGGTAGCCTTGCTGGAATATACAAAACAGATTTAAGCCCACAGGTGCAAACAGCCATGACTGGGTTACGTGCTCTCTTTTGCTGATTTAGCGGGAAAAGGACAGGAAAGGATATCCTTTTCCCTTCCCATTTCTGTCAGGGGCAATGTCCTTTTCACTGCTGCCCTGATCACTGAATTGCTGAGTTTTTTTATGGCAGCATGTCATGCACAATATGCCTAAGACATCAAACACTAAATGCACCTGCTTGAGCCAGATGGACACCTAGTTATATGCCTCTTCCATCATTATTACACAATAAGGCACGTCCCTCTAAGACATTCAGTAACTCGTAAATTCAATGGGTCTGATTCTGATCTCACTTACACTGGTGTGAATCAGGAATAACTCCAGTGAAGTCAGTGGAATTATTGGCTTGAAACAGAAGTGAGAGAAGACTTAGCTCCAAATAGTCTATTCTCCCGCTCAGTGCACTTGCATGACACCTGCTAACACGGACATGGAGTGATCATGAAAAAAACAGCCCTCTACCTCCAGCCCATGAGGGGCCAAAGTCAATTGTAGTGGAGGGCCCTCAGCCCTTCCAGGAAGCACTCAGAAGCTCACAGAATCAGGCACTAAGTCAGTGCACTGGGGAGGAAAGCATGTGTCATTCATTGGATCTGTGGAAGACAGGGATGCCACCGAAATTAGCGATGTGCTCCAAAATCAAAACTAGAGCAAAGGCACCTCAGCAGTGTTAACTGCATTAATAAACAGGGGCTCTGGAGCCAGGGTTCCTCACATAAGAGCCTCTGCAACACGGACTTGAAACTGACAGGAGTGAAGTAAGGCAGAAAAGACCAAAATTCTGCTTTCAGAAGCATGCAGCTGCCCCCTCCCAGCCCCCGGTGAGCTTTGGCCTGAGGGCACAGCAGTAGAAAAGTGAGCTTAGAGCCTCTGCTCTTCAGTAAAATGGTGTAGAATGAGGAGTGTAGAATTTAGAACATTATCTGTGCGGGTGAGGCTCAGCTCGCAAATCCCTGCATTGTGCTGACAATATCAATTGAGAACTGATCTGTAAGTGCCAATTTCTGTATTTCATTCTGATTTTAAAAGGGAATTGCTAACTACTTCTTCTGGTGCACACAGTTCCAGATATGCTAAAAAATACAGCTACTTGCTATTAGTCTTCTTAGTAAATAGGTATATTTCCCCCCCCCCCCCCCCCGACACACACCTCCATGCCCCCAATATAGGAAAGGCCAATATTTTAGCCATCTGGATTTCCTCCGAAATAAATATATTAAAAAGAGAAGGGCAATCAAATAGCCGATGGCCAAAGCTGTCAAAAGTGGATTCAAGAATTTAGTTCCCAAATCCACATATAGGCTACTAAACTAGTGCCTGATTCCACCACCCTTCTTCACTGATTTCAGTGGGACTACTCATGGAGTAACGTACTGCCCAGCAGAGTAAGAGTGGCAGAGTCTGGGCCTCAATACTGAAATCAAGGGAACTGGGGAAAAAAAATAAAAATCAGACCATTTAATCAGATGCCTACCTATTCATTTAGTTGCCTAGCAGTTTGTGAAAATGTTAGTCTTGTTGTTTTTATATATGTAGCAACAACCCAAAGGATCTCTCCAGTGCTCAGGTCACAATTTTCTTCCATATAAAGTATTTTTGGGCATGCAGTTGCAATGCCAGAGTGCTACACTCACAAGTTAGAGGAAACAGCTTTAAGGATATAGGTTTCAGAGTCGTAGCTGTGTTAGTCTGTATCAGCAAAAAGAACAAGGAGTACTTGTGGCACCTTAGAGACTCACAAGTGTATTTGGGCATAAGCTTTTGTGGACTAAACCCACTCCATCAGATGCATGCAGTGGAAAATACAGTAGGAATATATAAAGATATATATAAATATATATAGATATACACACACACACAGAGAACATGAAAAAATGGGGGTTGCCATACCAACGCTAACAAGAGTAATCAATTAAGGTGGGTTATTATCAGCAGGAGAAAAAAAAACTTTTGTAGTGATAATCAGGATGGCCCATTTCAAACAGTTGACAAGAAGGTGTGAGTAACAGTAGGGGAAAAATTAGCATGGCAAAATAGATTTTAGTTTGTGTAATGACTCATTCACTCCCAGTCTTTATTCAAGCCTAATATAATGGTGTCCAGTTTGCAAATTAATTCCAGTTCTGCAGTTTCTTGTTCGAATCTCTTTTTGAAGTTTTTTTGTTGAAGAATTGCAACTTTTAGGTCTGAAATTGAGTGTCCAGGGAGGTTGAAGTGTTCTCCGACTGGTTTTTGAATGTTATAATTCTTGATGTCTGATTTGCGTCCATTTATTCTTTTGCGTAGAGACTGTCCGGTTTGGCTGATGTACATGGCAGAGGGGCATTGCTGGCACATGATGGCATATATCACATTAGTAGATGTGCAGGTCAATGAGCTCCTGATGGTGTGGCTGATGTGATTAGGTCCTATAGATTCAAGGGTTTAGCCCACGAAAAGGGGTTTAGCCCATGAAAGCTTATGCGCAAATAGATTTGTTAGTCCCAAAGGTGCCTCAAGTACTCCTTGTTCTTTAAGGGTATGTCTATCTTGCAATAAAAGACCCACGGCTGGCCCGGGTAAGCTGGCTGATGCTCACGGGGCTTGGGCTGCAGAGTTATAACATGGCAGTGTAAGTGATCAGGCTCGGGCTGGAGACCGGGCTCCGAGATCCAGCAAAGGGCGAGGGTCCCAGAGCCTGGGCTCCAGCTCGAGCATGAACGTCTACATTTTGATTTTATAGTCCTGCAGCTCACGATCTGTGAGCTGGAGTCAGCTGACCAGGGCCAGCTGCGACTGCCACGAGTCTTTACAGCAGTGTAGATGGTCCCTATGTTTCCTTTAGCAGCCACAAAGGAAACTTGTTGGAAGTCTTAACAAGCCCAGGATAAAATGGGCATGGAGGCCGAACTACCTTCTCACCTCTTGAGATGGTCCCCCCAGGCCAGGACTTGCAGGATGGTGGGGGAAAGCTTACACATCTGCTACGCTGCTCTATGGATAGAGGACTTCAGTGTTCCAGGCCTGATAATCTGATGTCTTTCATCAGTAATAAGCCAGCAAGGCCCTTATGCTTGATCTCAACTTTAAACACACAAGTTCCCCTGAAGTCAAAGGGGCTTGATATGATGTATGGGCTCAAGTGGTTTGCTGGAGCAGGACCACAGTCTCCTAAACAATTTTGGACGGAAAAACAGCTTCAAATTCTTTTCGATAGCATAATACAGAGAGCCCCTTTCCATAACCACTCTTTCTGAAACAGACCCAGCAAATATCTAGTCTAGGAGCTGTGCAAGGCTTTCACTTATCTAAGGCTATTTTGCATCCACTGTCCTTTGTTTACGGTGGACAATGAAGCTCCAAGAGCAGCCCCACTTCCTGGAAGAATAAAAGAGGCTCACCACCAGCCTGTTGTTAGCAAGAGCAACACACTCCACAGACATGGATTTAGAACTAATTATAAACACTGTATTAAAGGCACAAGCCTATGATATCATCAAAGAGCGTAGGCGGAGTTGTTTTATAGGACAGTGTACTGTACATACTTAGTGTATAACTCACACCCTATTGATCATACACTGAAATTTAAGGCATGCTAAATGCATCAGATGCTTGAGGCCACCTTGCCAACTCCAAGCTTTCAAAACTCATGAATCAGCCCCGCCACCCTGCCACCATAGGATTGGCTTAAAAATCAGGAGATTTCTAAAAACGGTAAGTGTGGTATCCTTTTTTTAAGTTGCCTTCTGGTGTCTGAGTCTGTATGGTTCGTGTTTTAAGGTCTCTGTGCAACCAGCAGGGTTGAAAATTTTCACTCAAAAAATAGCTGAAATTCCCACACACCCATGAGTGCAGGAGCTGGAGCTTTAAGTAAAACATCAAATGTCGGGAGAGTTGACATCAAATCATACAATTGCCAAAACTGCTCAGGAGGCTGATAAAATGGATCCTTCCACCTCTAAGATGCTAGTTAAAAAGCAGCCCAGGTCAGCAGATACCTAAATCATTGTATTAGATAATCTGTTCAGTGGGAAATGTAGAATAAATTAATAGTCCAATTCCCAGTGGACAGGTAGGCATATAACAAAAAACACTGCCAAAACGGGCATACTTGCCGGTAATCTCAGCAGTCTAGAGCAGTGGTTCCCAAAACTTGTTCTGCTGCTTGTTCAGGGAGAGCCCCTGGCAGGCCGGGCCGGTTTGTTTACCTGCCGTGTCCGCAGGTTCGGCCGATCGCGGCTCCCACTGGCCGCGGTTCCTTGCTCCAGGCCAATGGGAGCTGCTGGAAGCAGCGGCCGGTATGTCCCTCAGCCCGCGCCGCTTCCAGCAGCTCCCATTGGCCTGGAGCAGCGAACCGCTGCCACTGGGAGCCTCGATCGGCCGAACCTGCGGACACGGCAGGTAAACAAACCGGCCCGGCCCGCCAGGGGCTCTCCCTGAAAAAGCGGTGGAACAAGTTTGGGAACCACTGGTCTAGAGAAACCAAAGACTGAATCGGTGTTGGAAATGAACTGATCCCTGGAGTCCTCCTCTGGAACGGAGCTGGGGCACTGGGCCAGAAGCTCTCTGTGACTTACTTGTTCTGTGACTAGGGGACTTGAGTTTCTAGAGATCTTAGGCCTTGTTTCAGTATATCACTTAAGCGTGTATTTGACTGTAAGCATAATTGTAGTCCCTTTCACTTCAATACAACTACTCAGATGCTTGGAAGTTATTCATGTGCTTGAGTACTTTGCTGAATTGGAACTCTAATCTGATACTTTTTCCACTTAACCAAGGACAATATAAAACACTGGCCTCCATTGCCAGGTTCTCACACAAACTCCAGTGACATTCCTAGTTTTACACTAGCGCAAGTTTTTACAAAATTGGAGAAATACCAGTTTTGAGAAACAACCCAACCCCATTCCCTACATACAAGGCTCCCCACCACTTCGCTCCCCCTTGTTGACTGAACACGAGAACGAATAGTGGTATTGATTGGGAGGCAGTGTGCCCTAGTGGATAACGCACTGCTCAAGGACTCAGGAGTCCTTGATTTGAATCCTGGCACTGGGTGACCTTGGGCAAGTCATTTCATCTCTCTGTTCCTCAGTTTCCCCATTTATAAAATGGGGATACTGGTCACCTTTGCAGTGTTTTGAGCTCTAGCAATGGTAAGCACTATATCACTATATTATTATTTCTAATTGAGATAAAGTACTCAGGACAAATAAGTTAACTGCTAAGTTTTATTTTTAAAGTTTTCTTCCTATAAAGACTTCAAATGCTTTAACTATTTGAGTAACTGGAAACCATGGGAACCTGATCGATGACAAGCTGCCAATATGGGCATATAAATTTCATCCCCCTGCGAGAGATTCTGGTATCCTTACTCAGGCAGAGTAGTACTTGGCGCCACAAACAATCCCATTGACCTAAAGGACCAGTTGCAGTCTGGCTCCCTACAATGACCCCGAGTACCAGGGGTGTTGGTGTGCTTCCACTGAAGGCCTAGAGACAAGGGAATCTACTCATTTGTTTTCCTGTTTTAAAAATATCACCCTTTTCCCATAACCCTAACCAAAGAAGGTAAAAAAAATTTGACTAATAATGCCTTCCTGGAAATGTTTGTATTTGAATTCAGAAGATTATGCTGGACACATTCATAATTTAGCATATTCATTTTGTATCCTTTGAAGTGGGGGGTTGGGATAAAGATTTTGGTAAGGCAGCTGCCACTTAGGGAAACTTGATCCATTCCAATGGAAAAACATTCGCTCTTCAAAAATAACTTTGCAAACCCTAGGGATAAGTCCTCTCCAGTAGGGAAGATACAACAGCCTCTAGAGAGAGTGGTGACTGTCAGATACAGAGATCATGCCAAGTTTCCTTCACTTTGGGTGGCAAAATTTTAAACAAAGGAGGCCTGCGAACCCCCAACTGATCCCTACAGCAAACCTCTGTAAGCTAATGACGACCTTAGGAGAGCTCTGCCTTCTAATTTGAGGCACAGGTACAATAAAAGGTTCCACAAAAATGTAGACCCTATGTATTTCAGGATAACCACAAGTAAGGAGTTTCAGGTAATGAATGAGGGCTAGATAATGAACCTACTGATCAAAGGCTCAAATACATCTCCAATGTCCTCAATGTAAATTAATTTATTAAGTGGCATGTACTGTATACATTTGTTTGTTTAAAGAGGAACTGGGGCAGTTTCAACTGGCCTAGTAATTAGCATTTGTACAGCTCTTTGGAAATGGAAACACTGTATAAATGACTGCATAGAAAATGCATCCCTGGGACTTTAAAACGTGGCCTTATGTCTGCTAATGTGTGACGACTGACATTTATGTTTTAATTCCTGTGTTGATTTTTAAGTTGCTTACGAATTGCAAGCTGCTCAGATCATTCAATTACATGAACGTTCCAAGGCCAATTTTATTAAAAGAGATATTACAGATCACTGCTCATTCCACTGTTATTGCAAAAAAGGAAGCATCTTTAATTATTCGGTAACACTTCAAGGCTTGTAACATGAACATGTAAGGCACTCATGGGTGCTTGTTAGCACTGGCACCCAGCAATAGCACTTGTGATCTTATTTTGATTTTTACACACATAAACTACGTTAAAAGATGTTGAGGTTGCAAAGTCAAGAATTCAGCAGTTGGGAAATGCCAGACTTAAGGCTGCCTGTGCACCCAGTGTGGAAAATTTCAGCCTGAATGGTTAAAGTTTGGGAAAGCTATAAGCAACTGGAAACAGTATCTTATAGTGCAGGGGTGGGCAAACTATGGGCTGTGGGCCGGCTCCAGCCCGCCAACCATTTTAATACGGCCCTCGAGCTTCCGCTGGGGAGCAGGGTCTTACTGGAGCTTTCCCCGCTCCAGCCGGGGAGCGGGGGCGGGGGACACTACACAACTCCCGGAAGCAGCAGCACGGCCCCCCTCCAGCTCCTACGTTTAGGGGCAGCCAGGGGACTCAGCAGACTGCCCCCGCCCCAAGCGCTGCCTGAGCAGCTCCCATTTGCCAGAAACAGCGGCCAATGGGAGCTGCAGGGGCAGCACCTGTGGAAAGGGCAGCGCGCAGCAGAGCCGCCGGAGGGGTGGGCTGGGGGGGGGAGGCCGCTGCTTACAGGAGCCACTTGATGTAAGTGCCGCCCGGAATCTGCACCCCTGAGCCAACTTCCTCCCACCCCCCATGCCCCAGCTCTGATCCTCCTCCAAACCTCTCTGTCCCAGCCCAGAGCACCCTCCTGCATCCCAAGCCCCTCATCCCCAGCCCTACCCCGGAGCCTGCACCCCCCGCCAGAGCCCCCACTCCCCGCACGCCACCCACCCTACCCCAGCCCAGAGCCCCCTCCCACACCCTGAACTCCTCATTTCTGGCCCCACCCCGGAGCGTGCACCCCCAGCCAGAGCCCTCACCCCCTCCGCACGCCACCCACCCTACCCCAGCCCAGAGCCCCCTCCCGCACCCTGAACTCCTCATTTCTGGCCCCACCCCGGAGCCTGCACCCACAGCCACAGCCCTCATCCCCACCCGCACCCCAACCCCAATTTCATGAGCATTCATGGCCTGCCATACAATTTCTATACCCAGATGTGGCCCTTGGGCCAAAACGTTTGCCCACCCCTGTTATAGTGGGAAGCATTGGACAACTTTAATTGCAGGTGGTGCGAAAAGCTTCCCCTTCATTGAGCACTTTGGGGCAGGTACTACCTCTTACTAGGTGTCTAGACAGCACCTGGCGCAACAAGTTCTCAGCCAGGGCCTTGAGATGCTACTGCAATCAAAATAATTACAGTGATGTTACATAAACAATTTGGGCAACACCGCCTTGTTCTTTGGTCCACAGCCCCATATGGTGTTACTTGAAAGGCTCATGAGGCCACACACTAAGACGAAAACACACAGTCCTGAGTGCACAGACTACATAGTAGTAGTAGAAGAAAAGGAAAATCAATGGTTCAAAATATTCCACCCCACTTTTAACAGGCTCTGCTAGGAAAAAAAAGAGTTATACAGTGAGGTACTTTCTACAAGGAAATGCGACACATAGGCTTTAAAGATTCAACAATATTATCCACATAAGAGATGGGCCAGAGATGCAAACTGCAAATCTGGATCCAACTTTCCACAATGTTCAGGGTTGTTTCGATTCAGGGTTTTGATTTAGAGTCATCTGATTCCCTAAACATATTCTTCTAATCACTGCCTTTTGTAAACAGTGTCCTCTAATACCTACTGCTCCAGTATCTGTGTTTAATCAAACAACAGATATCCATCAAAATAATGGGATGTGTCCAGGCATCACGGTTATTTGCAGATTAATGTTGGACTGTTGACACTATGCAGTAATATTGGTTATGCATGCCGAGACAATTTACTCCCCCTGCTGTAAGGAAACATTTTACATTCAAACTTTTCCACTCACTTCCAAACACACTGGAACAGCTCAGAACACAAGACCTGCATTTTAATTTAAAGGCACGTGAATTTTCAAATCTATCACAGGCAAGTGAGGAGAGGCAAAGGCCCCATGCAGGAAAAATGAAAAAAAAAAAAAAACAGTACAAGTGACAACAAGTTGAAACGCTTTCACCAGTTTAAACTTTGAGATATGATGTTGGGACATTCCAAGTAGAAAATAAAAATACTAGTGTACAGAGTTTAAATACTTCTTAAAAGCCTATAAACTTGACAAAGCTTACAACAGAGCTTTTCAAACTGTGGTCCGCGAGCTCCATTCAGGCGGTCCGCGGATAGTTCCCTCTAAGGTGCACACCTGGGCGCCCGCACATGAGAGAATGAAGGGCCACCCACCTAATTAGTGGAGCCGCACAGGCATGGCTCCACTAATTAGATGCCTGGACCCTGGAGAAGACGCACATGTAAGGTGAGGTAGTGGCCTTGGGGAAATAAGGGGTAGATGGGAGGGGGCAGTGGAGTGAGAAGAGAGGGTGGGGGGAATTTGGGATGTGCAGGGCTGCAGCGGCCAGAGAAAGAGACAACTTTCTCCAACTGCAGGGCTGAGGCTGCCGGGGAGAGACCCCCCCCCCATCCTCCCCAGCCCCAGCTCGGGGGGGCTGCCACGGTGGGGGACAGAGGGAGAGACCCCCCTCCTTCCCAGCCTGAGCTCTGTGGCTGCTGTGGTGGGGGAGAGACCCCCCTCCTCCCCAGCCCCAGCTCGGGGGGCTGCTGTGGCGGGGGAGAGAGGGAGAGAGTCCCCTCCTTCCCAGCCTCAGCTCTGTGGCTGCTGTGGTTGGGGAGAGACCCCCCTCCTCTCCAGCCCCAGCTCGGGGGCTGCCACGGCGGGGGAGAGAGGGCACATCCATCACATTAGAAAGGTAAAACTACTGATCTGAAAATGAGTTGTGTGCTTTTATTTGTAGAACAAAAAAAAGTTAATTATTATTAAGGTTTTTTTTTATGTAGTGCTTTTATCCAAAGCACTTTACAATAGTTAGTTAATGGTACAAACAACATTTGGAAAGATCATTAAGTAGTCCGCTGAGACCCTCAGCAATTTTCAAGTGGTCCGCAGGAAAAAAAAAAAAAGTTTGAGAGCCACTGGCTTACACTGTTTGTCAGGATGACTTTCCCAGCTAGCAGAATTAACTCTGAGGAGCTCATCTGGGAGCTGTTCATTAGACAAACATGTCTAAGAAAATCTCACCATGTGTATCACTGAACGTCAGCTCCCAGGAACAGCCAGACAGTGCAACGAGCATCACTGCGGCAGCCATGCTGTGCAGCCTGACTAATGTGAGAAATGCATGGGAGCCAAACTGCGCCAGAGGAAAGAACACAAAGTGCTAACTGGGATCCCTCCTTGTCTGCTCTCCACACAGACCAAGCTGCTCAACTCCACCTGCTGTGACCAGGCAGTAGCATCACAGGTGGCACTTTGGAGCCTCCCCTCTCCACTCCTCCAGACCCCAGAAAGAAAGGGGGAAGGGGCAGGATAGCCAGGAGGTGTTAGCCAATTGCCAGCTGAATCCACCAAACTTCAGTGCCTCCTCAAGGATCATCCCCCCTGGGCAGCCTGTGACAACACTGCCAAAGGTAACACACCTAGAACCTACCGAATGGCTTCCAACCTGCCCTTGCAGTGTGCGTATTTACTGGGATTGCCTTCAAATGGCACAGCCAGTGCCAGAGCATTCTGACCACTGCCTTCCAAGCAGGCCTGAAGCCGTACCACCTTAGGCCATGATTATGACATCTAAGCAAGGGCAGGTGTGGTCAGCAACTGGATGGGAGACATACAAGGAAAACAATGCAGAGTACTGCAGAAAGTGGTGGTAATGGCTGAATGACAAGTTCTGCTCCAATTTACACCAGTGCAACCTGATTAACTTCACTGGAATTCTAGGAGTATAGCTTAGAGGGGAATTACCTGCACATATTGATCAGGTGCTCCTCTTCCTTACAAGTCAGGGCTAAACCAAGGCCACAGGAGGGAGGGAGCACTGTGTTTTTAGAGGGGTCATTTCTCAGGTAAGAGGCAACACTGAGATCCTGATGGCTTGTGGTCCTTACAGACCTCCTGATACATTATCACAAGAGTAAGGGTTAACTCTGGCATCCTAGCCAACAGCACCAAACCTACAGGTCAGAAGTGCTCCCCTATAGCCACAGCAGCAGAACCTGGGATGCCTCAAACCTCCCCTCCTACAGTTTAAAAAGAAATAAAGAGCTCGCCTTAGGAGCTGACAACTTCTTGCTGTCAGGAAGCCATTAAAGGTGCATGCATACACAAAACACTCAACATCCTACATACACCACTGTCTCCGCATGCTATTACGCCAACACTGCCCCTTCACAGACCACTCTGCCTACTGTTTGGCCAGGAATCCTGCGGAAAATAGTAGTCGGGGGTCATAAAATTATAGCTTGCATTATCATGCCTACATGCAAGGGGGCAGAATGAAGGTTGCATGGGCATCTCAAATGCTAGCATTTCCTAACTGTTGCTGCCTTGATACGTTTTTCACATAGCTTCGTTTGTTGTTAGTATGTAATGTATATTGCTGTCCCATCCAGAATACGGGAGGTACTCTACAACCATACGAAGGCATTGTCCCCACCCCAAATGCTGCAGCAACCACCATGAATTCTTATCAGCAACAGTAAATCTTCCTAACCAGAATGAAGGCCACAGTGGAGAACACAGCAGAGAGGTGGTTCTATGCTTACGTTTTCTATTCATTTTCACAGTGAAATTTTTGGGATTTTAAATGCAATGCAAGAGAAAGAGAGAGAGACTAGTAATATTGCCGAGTGCAAAGCATGCTGCATGCAGGCACTATGAAAAATTATCTTCGCAGACCTCAGACCTAACACTGAAATATCTGCCACAGTTTCAGGAGGTGGTATAAAAATAATCTAATCATATTCATTAATGAGACCATCACACTTATTGCCTTTCGTAGCTTGAAGCACAGTTTGAACCCAACAGTTTGAACCAAGAGGAAGGCTAATGCCTTAGTAACTGGATTTGCCTGAGCCTCCATCCACTTTGATTCTTGACTTGGCAAGATGATCTTGGAACAGAATTACCCTGAAATATTCCTTGAACTTCTGCCCTGCAGGGATTAGCTTGAAGGAATAAAAGAGAGTGTTTTCCATATCAAGTTAAGGAAACACACAGCACCAGGTTCTCAGGTGGTATAAGTTAGCATGACTTCATTGGAATCAATGGTGTCACTCCAATTTACACTGGCTGAAAATAGGGCCCATAGTTAATTCTGTAATTACAAAGAACTTTAACTACTGAACAGTTCCAAAAGACTTTAAAATCTCTATTTTACAAATCCTTTTGCACTCACTGCATAGAATACTGGGTTTTGTGGCCATCCACCTATTGTCATAGGACCATTGCAATTAAGCAGGCCCCCTAGCGCGACCAGTAGTGGCCTACTAATCAAAGGCTTCATGCTTCCTGCACTAGTAGAGCTTGGCAGAAGTTTTGTGTAAGGAAGAGCAGGTCCAAGTCATGAAAGTAGGCATGTTTTCTGCCAAGCAGTGCTCAGAAATCCATTCTCTACACTACAGTACATACAGTTGGGACACCTTAATGGAGGGCCACTCCAGCAACTTGCCAGGAGCCTGAAGAAGACACCTAATTTGCAAAAAATGCAGCATATTGCTGCAACCACTCTCTTCGAATTGGCAGCCTGAAAGCCATAGATCCAAGCATGCTATGATTCACATTGAGCTGAGTGGCCATCTCTGGGATCAATATGTTCTTTGATCTGCAACCTCCATTGGTCAACCTCACGTCTCTATAATGAAGACAAGGATAGCCGCGTGCCACACAGTAGAATCCTGGGACCACAATTTGTCCACTCCTTGGATAAAAGTGTCCAACATAGCAAAGTTGCCATTACATCTCTTGATTAAATTATTAGATTGAATAATTAGTTTCTGCCCCCCAGGAGATATGGAAAGTGTTAAAAAGAGGCTGAGTTGACCCTTGTCTTTGAAGAAGCCATCCCTTCCTGTCCTTGAGGAGCTCATTTTTCCACTTCATTTTCTGAGTCGGCAGATGCTGTGCTTGTCTGGGGGGATAATTAATCAACTTGAAACTATAATAGCCTCAAGTTGCTCAGAAGTGGCAAAACTGGTTTGGGACCTAGAATTATAGGGAGCTAGCTATCCCTGTAATTAGCTTTAGGTAAAGGTCCCCTCAATAGGAAAATAAATATCAGAACTGCTGAGTGTTTACCAATAAGTAGCACAGTGGTTATTGCCTTATCTGTTTCGCTTCTCAGACATGCCTTATGTCAGCAGTGCAAGCTCCTGGCCCGAGCAGGGTATGAGGCAGTACAAAGACGTGTTTTCGCAAAGAGACTCTCCTTTGTTCTCCTAAGGAAAGACCTGTAAGGTTTGCATGATGGATTAACTCAGAGTCAATTATTCCCAAGTGGAAAATTGCATTAATTCTCTGCAATCACAGTCAGGCACCAGAGACAGACATTAGCAACATAACTGTGCCAGAAAGCCTGGGGCATCTACAGACCTTACACAAAAATGATTTCCTTTGGAATCTGTGAAAGGGCCAGATGTGGCTCTTAGCTAAAAGCTGCCTTGGACTAGCATCTAGCGCTTGTGATTGCCTTATTGCCTTTTACATAGGATTGGATGGGGGGAGCAGAATATTAACATGGGCTAAATAGCAATATATATTGGAGGCGTAGGGATGGGTTCGATTTGCTTGGTCGGACTTGGATTGCTTGCTGTGGACTTTGCCATGGGCTGCGCCTCCGGATCTGGAAGAGCCATAGGTTTAACAGTTCCACAAGCATGAGGGAGGGGGAGTCCAAAGCTCAGAAGGCTTGGGAGAACAGTTCTCCAGGGAGGATGACCTTGACCGCTGTAAGCAAAGACCAGGAGAACTGCGGACCCAGCTCAGACTCAGCAGGGAGAATGTTGCTTGTGTTGCTCAACAGTGACTCCTCCAGCTAATTATGAAGCAGCAATCACCAACTTCAGCCAGCAAGAAGGTGGCCGTTGTGTGAAACCTTAAATGTAAGGAAGCGTACAAGTTTTCTACTCATATTAAAATGCACTGGACAATCCTGATTTTAATGGTCCCATGTCATTCACTTATCTCTCTGCACCCATGAGGCCTCCTCTGCCATCAGGGTTTCTGCTAAGGGTCTGAGAGTTTACTTTACAGGAGCCCTGCTGGTGGATGCTGCTATGGGGAAGTGGAATCAGTGCACTCCCTGGCCAGCCCCACTCATTTTCACCTCTCTGCTAAGAGCCTACACCGATGGATGAAGAGACACTGTCATAAATCCAGCCCTTTGCTAAAAAACAAACTCAACTAGATGTTGTGCTACAACAGCAATAAAAGCATCCAATGGATCTGGGGGGGGGGATGTAAAAAGTATTTAGGTGATGTAATCTGATGGGCTTTTTCATCATCATGTTTCTCACACAATCAAAAATTCAAGAGTCAGCTTTTCATTTAGCTGTTTAAGATTTAAGAATGTAAACGCTAGAAAAAATGGTTTGTTGTTTGTCTTCTCCCTCCCATCAATTAAGGTTTGCAACTGAGTAATTAAATGCCGAAACTTTATTTCTTTGTGTATTGAGATTTACAAGAACAGCTGTTCCATTTTTCCTGGAAAAAATTCTAGTTTTCATTAGAGCTTCCCTTAGGGACCAGGAATTTTCTTGAGCCATCACTGACTCACTGCCTGTAACAGCCACGTTATTCTGTCATAAAGCTGAAAATTGAGAGAATGCTTCCAGTTGTCTAATCAAATGAAAAATAGATAAGTCAAATCATCCAATTTTATCTCCTTTTAAAGACACTTCAAAAATATTACCCAACCATGTCCTGAACATGACATTCTCAGCTAAAAAGACAGATGCTTGACATGAAATTGCTACAGTATGAACATCCACTCAGAGTCATCTGCAAGCTATAGAAAGTTATCCAGTGCGAATATGAAAGCACAAGAAAAAGTAACAAGCAAATTTAAAATAGTTTACAAATTTGCAATGATCCCTTTTGCTTTAATTGTCAATAAATCATTTAGTGCAAGTTCCTTGTCCTATGAAAATCAGTCAAATGAAACCAAATGACTACTGTTTCAGTGGTATGAGACGCAGAGGGGAGATGGGAGACACGCAGTGAGATTTAACCCTAGGAATACTATCCTCTTCCAGCAGGCTGCAAGCAAGAGGAATGTTCAGGAGGGAGAGCGTTTTCTCCTTCCCGTACCCCTCATATATACAAGCGTATAAACTATATTTTAAAACACAAACTGCACCATAGACTGTACACATCCTAAAGGTCCAGGATGAAGATCATGGTTGACAGCTCTGCTTCTCTGGCACAATGGAACTCTCAACAATACGAGTAAAGCTTGTCTGTGCAAGAGAGAAAGAACTTCCCAAGGGGGCTGATCCAAGACTGTGGAACGGACTCCCCAGGAACTAAGGCCGATCACAACCCTTACCATTTTCTGCTCCATGAGGAAGACACATTTTTTGACCTTGCCTTCTGTAAGGTAAACACATAGCAACAGGTATATCTATAAAAAAACAAACCATACCAAAACAAGACACTCCATTGTACATACTATTCCCCCTGGGGAGAGAACAAGCAACACGGGACCAATGTTAGTCACATTGCTTAACTTGCTCCTGGAAGGTGCTTGGATGCTCTGGTGATGAGCACAGTATATGGACTAGGGATACACATATTGTACAGCACAGAGAGAGGAGCACGCTACATAGTACGAGTGGGAGGTGTAATCTACCCTTTATGTTCAGGAGCATGTGGCTCAGGAATCATAGTATAGTGAACTACATAATATCCATGTAACTTGGACTAGAGAACATGTGGCTTGCAAACAAATGACCACACCAGAGCTCTTGCCCTCATGAACATAAACACTGGCTCACAAAGTAAAGAGAAGAATCTCATTACTTTCCATAGACAGATGCATTTGGGGAAAGGGGGTTAACCCAGGAGGGATACACAGTTTGAAGCCATTGTTATTTGCCGCATTGCCAGATACAGCAAGTTTCATTCTGGCAGGCCACAGTCCCATGTGCACTCAAAATCACAACTCAGCAGATGCTGCTACAGCCACAGAGGAACCACTAAATTTAATGACAACACTCTGGTGTGCTAAAAAAAATAAGCCTCTTTTCTGTTCCTCTTCCTTCGGATTTTCTTAAAGACCTTTTCTACTGCAGTTACTCTCATCCTTTGGTTTCCCTTCCTCTTTTTCTATCCCTTGATTGTTTTTGCCTCTTGGGAAAAAACTCAGGCACACAAAGCTGGAGTTCCCCTTTAGAAGGGAGTTATCTAAAAATAAGACTAAACTAGGCAAGTTTATGAGAGTCCCAGTTTACTCATCAATGCACAGGAAAACATAGCATCATGGGGTCCTGGTCCGCGACTAGGGCTCCTGAGTGCTACAGGAACAATCAATCAATCAATAATAATAAAAAAACATGGCAGCCCTTTTGCCTCCTTTGATCCTACTCTTATAAACCAATCCCTTGCTGCTCTGCCTTTGCCACTCCCCTCCCTCCTATTATTTCCTCCAAGTGCTTCAGCACTTTGCAGGGTCTGGGCCTACATGGCAATATCCTGGAGGACTCAACCACTCCCCGTTACAAAAAGGGGGAAAGGAATCAGCAGGGGCTATAAAAATGTGCATTCTAAGTATTCATGAAAAAAAAAAAAGCAGCAGGGAATGTTTGACAACAGCAGATCTTCTCGAGACAAGCCTACTCCATGTGTTTTGAACCATAAATGTAAATACTCTACCCAGATGATGATTATTATTTAATCAAAAGCATGCTGTGGACATATGTTTGTTTTTAAGAAAAGCTGTCGTTCTGCGGAAGAGCACCTCAACAGCCCAACACTGTGGCATTTAATTTCAGAGAGGAATTTCAGAGAGCAAAAATTAGGAGGTTAGTTAAACAGAAATTAAAAGGTACAGTGACTAGAGCAAAATCCCTGCAAGCTGCATGGACGCTTTTCAAAGACACCACAATAGAGGTTCAACTTAAATGTATACCCCAAATTAAAAAACACAGCGAAAGAACTAAAAAAAGAGCCACCATGGCTTAACCACCATGTAAAAGAAGCAGTGAGAGATAAAAAGGCATCTTTTAAAAAGTGGAAGTCAAATCCTAGTGAAGTAAATAGAAAGGAGCATAAACACTGCCAAATTAAATGTAAAAATGTAATAAGAAAAGCCAAAAAGGAGTTTGAAGAACAGCTAGCCAAAAACTCAAAAGGTAATAACAAAATGTTTTTTAAGTATACCAGAAGCAGGAAGCCTGCTAAACAACCAGTGGGGCCCCTGGATGATCGAGATACAAAAGGAGCACTTAAAGATGATAAAGTCATCGCAGAGAAACTAAATGAATTCTTTGCTTCAGTCTTCACAGCTGAGGATGTTAGGGAGATTCCGAAACCTGAGCCGTCTTTTGTAGGTGACAAATCTGAGGAACTGTCACAGACTGAAGTGTCACTAGAGGAGGTTTTGGAATTCACTGAGAAACTTAACAGTAACAAGTCACCGAGACCAGATGGCATTCACCCAAGAGTTCTGAAAGAACTCAAATATGAAATTGCGGAACTATTAACTATGGTTTGTAACATGTCCTTTAAATCAGCTACTGTACCCAATGACTGGAAGATAGCCAATGTAATGCCAATATTTAAGAAGGGCTCTAGAGGTGATTCTGGCAATTACAGTCTAATGCCAGTACCGGGCAAATTAATTAAAACAATAGTAAAGAATAAAATTGTCAGACACATAGAAGAACATAAATTGTTGCGCAAAAGTCAGCATGGTTTCTGTAAAGGGAGATCATGTCTTACTCATCTATTAGAGTTCTTTGTGGGGGCCAACAAACATGTGGACAAGGGGGATCCAGTGGCCATAGTGTACTTAGGTTTCCAGGAAGCCTTTGACAAGGTCCCTCACTAAAGGCTCTTATGTAAATTAAGTTGTCATGGGATAAGAGGGAAATTCTTTTCATGGATTGAGAACTGGTTAAAAGACAGGGAACAAAGGGTAGGAATAAATGGTAAATTTTCAGAATGGAGAGGGGTAACTAGTGGTGTTCCCCACGGGTCAGTCCTAGGACCATTCCTATTCAACTTATTCATAAATGATCTGGAGAAAGGGGTAAACAGTGAGGTGGCAAAGTTTGCAGATGATACTAAACTGTTCAAGACAGTCAAGACCAAAGCAGACTGTGAAGAACTTCAAAAAGATCTCACAAAACTAAGCGATTGGGCAACAAAATGGCAAACGAAATTTAATGTGGATAAATGTAAAGTAATGCATATTGGAAAAAATAACCCCAACTATACATACAATATGATGGAGGTGCTAATTTAGCTAATCAGGAGAAAGATCTTGGAGTCATCGTGGATAGTTCTCTGAAGACGTCCACACAGTGTGCAGCGACAGTCCAAAAAGCAAACAGGATGTTAGGAATCATTAAAAAAGGGATAGAGAATAAGACGGAGAATATCTTATTGCCCTTATATAAATCCATGGTACGTCCACATCTTGAATACTGCGTACAGATGTGGTCCCCTCATCTCAAAAAAAGATATACTGGTGTTAGAAAAGGTTCAGAAAAGGGTGACTAAAATGATTAGGAGTTTGGAACGGGTCCCCTATGAGGAGAGATTAAAGAGGCTAGGACTTTTCAGCTTGGAAAAGAGGAGACTAAGGGGGGAATATGATAGAGAGATAAAATCATGAGTGGTGTGGAGAAAGTGAATAAGGAAAAGTTATTTACTTGTTCCCATAATATAAGAACTGGGGGCCACCAAATGAAATTAATGGGCAGCAGATTTAAAACAAATAAAAGGAAGTTCTTCTTCACACAACGCATAGTCAACCTGTGGAACTCCTTGCCTGAGGAGATTGTGAAGGCTAGGACTATAACAGGGTTTAAAAGAGAACTGGATAAATTCATAGAGGTTAAGTCCATTAATGGTTATTAGCCAGGATGGGTAAGGAATGGTGTCCTTAGCCTCTGTTTGTCAGAAGGTGGAGATGGATGGCAGAAGAGAGATCACTTGATCATTACCTGTTACGTTCACTCCCTCTGGGGCACCTGGCATTGGCCACTGTCGGTAGACAGGATACTGGGCTGGATGGACCTTTGGTCTGACCCAGTATGGCCATTCTTATGTAGAGATTTTTGTGGCTGGTTGATGGTGGCCCAGACTCTGCACAGGAACCTGCAGCATGTTTCCCCAACACGGCTGTTAATCAGAGTAAAACATCAACTCCACTTGCTGCTGATGGAAATAGCAATGGATTGCTCAGTGTTGCCATTGAAAAGACAGATATTTATCCTAAAACTGCCCTTTGGGCAGCAGAATTAGGGACCAGCAGTTAATGGATGCCCTATGGCTGCTGCCAACCTGCTAGGATGGGCATGTTCTGTCTGCCAGGGGAGTTATACCACTGTTTGATTTAACCGTTGCCTTTACATATATATTTGTGAAGAGGGACCTTTCTGCTCTTTGGTGAACAGGGAGGAGGTATGCGGGAGGAGAGGGGACACCCCTCGGCAAATTGAAAATGGGAAGAAAAAATATCCATGCCGCCTAATGATTTTGTATTGCGGCCGGAGCCCAGCAACATGGGCTGCCAGGATCCAAGGATAGCAGCCTACCTACAAACAAATTCCAACGTGTAAATATAGCTTTAGTACAGCATGTTCTCTTCAGCGGGGACAGTCACATTGGGAGTGCTTCAAATCAGGATAGATTTGGGGTGGGTACAGAAACACACTCAGCCACCAAAAACCAGATAAAAATAAAAAGGTACCACATAAAGTTCCAAGCTTTATCTAAGGAAACGGAGCACTGATCTGGGGGGACAGGTGCAAGCTTAAAAGAAGAGCTTTGATAAAAGGGACCATGTTTGGAGATACCCCCATTTCTCATTTTTCTGTTAAAGAAAAGATTTCTGTTTGGCTGAAGCTCCTCTACACCCGCATTTTTCGTGGTTATTATTTCTGATAGTTGGTTATCAGAATAGGCTGCTCTTCTGTTGGCACAAAATGCTTCACACTCGAGCAGGCGGGCTTCTCCCTTTCAGCCCTGAAAAGAGAGATTCACAATTTTCTCAGCGCAACACTCAGAGTCAGAAAGAAAAATAGGGCATCAAATGCTGCCCAGGAAATCGCCATCCTTGGGGACAGATGGGTTGGCTCCCTTTCCTTATGCAATGTGTGGCTTTTGTTCGGTCACAGTGTTCCTACTTTCCAAAAAGCAGGACGCTGGGACAAAGTCATCGACGGCCCGGGGCGTTTCCCTGGTTCCAGCCACCGGAGTCCAGTGTAAATCCCTAGTATAGGCAAAGAAAGCCATGATTTGCTCTATAGGGTAAATAGCACAGGGCACATTGTGGTTGTGCCTGTCTGTCCTACAGCTCTGCGCTGGCATGACTATGCCAGGGTTGGACACCGATTGCTGAAATCAGTGTAAATCCACAGTGAAGATGAGGCCTCAGAAACTAGAAATCACAGTAGGTTGAATTGCACTAAATTCTGAGACTAGTGCCCAGCTCCGGTAGCTACGCCAGGCATTGGGCAGAGGCGTAAGTAGCAGGGGGAAGGAATCCTAATCTCCAGGCCCCAGATCAGTTCCACAGAAGTCCTTGCAACCCAATGCCTGGATTAGTCTGTAGCTCCTTGCATGCTTCTCCCTGCCCTTATCTGCCCATGCTCTAACCTCATCTGCTCCATGTACTGGCTGAGAGTCACCGTGAAGCAGTACTCTGCCAACTTTTGACTGGCTTTCATAGTGGTAGCACATGGCCATGGAGGCTGTGGCAGGATTTGGGCCACCCTGCACATACAATACAGACTACACACGATACTGCTACAAAAGAAATTGGAAATCCCCATCTTGGAAATCCTATGTCGCCATTTGGCCTCTATGATATTAATATAGTGCTCCTAATTCAGTTACCTATGGACAAGTGTCCTTAACATTAAAAAACACACACTACAATTGGTATTAACTGGCACCCCGAGGGAAGGCTCAACAGAGAATCTGAGCACTGAATGGATCTGGAGAGTGAACTAATCTTTTTCCTTCACAGAGGATTCCCTTCTAGGTCAGATTAGAGGCATACTGATGGGATACAGCCTTCTGTTGTCAATGCTTTACTGTTATTGGGGACATTCATAGAGGAATTCAGCATGCAAGGCTGTTGGTCTGACATCTTTGACAAGCATTGAAGATATACACATACCTCCCACGCCCCAGAAAAAAATTGTAAAAGGGCTATGTGGCCATGGTGTTATTCATCATTCCAGAGAGGTCCTCACACAGACATGGTATAGCAGTCTCTTAACAGCTGTTCCTTGCCTTCCAAGGGAAGAGGGATCAATTGTAACCCCTTCAAAGGAACATTCAAAGCCAACCCATACCCCCTGCCTGTATGCTCAAGTGGCTCATGGGGGGATCCTGCAGCAGCCAGATGTTCCCATGCTTGATTACAGAGAACAGAAATCAATTATTCAGTCAACAACTCTATTCATTCAAAAATATTTTGTTCAGTATCTTATCATCCCTCCACGCTCAATGCCCACGTGAACTTTGCTCAGTGAGTAGCAATCAGCCTTGCAAAGAGAAAATGTAGCGTGGGAGTGGTTCTTTTATCTTTCACGATGATGCATATGACACCGCATTGTAAAGTTCCTTTTCGTCTCCCCCTGACCCCCATGAACCCTCACTCCCCCCATTTGCCAGACTAGTAGGAGAATCAATATCCAGTAGGGAGTCCTGAAAACATATATGATTTCATAGTTTCCACTCAAACAAAATAACCCCAAGGTACTAATTCACGCAGGAGCTCTGATTTAAAGTAATATTTTATATATCCTCTGTCGTTACTGATTTAAGGCAACACCTGAAAGCCAGAGAGACAACCAACCAACCTGTCCAGATTTGTTACAACAGTACAATTTATTTCTTTGGTGCCCAATAACCACAGCTTTCTAGGTGTCCTAGGGAAACACTAAGTTAAAAATACCATTAAAAAGTAATACATAAAATACAGAAGGGTCTGAGCCACAAAGTTCAGACCCAGGTCCACACTTCCCCAATCCTTGTGGGCATTCAGATTCAGGGGTGGGTCTGGGATCAGTCTCTAAACCAAATCAGGATGCTGTTCCCAAACCTTTTGTGTAAAAATAAATAAAAAGATTGGAACTGAAAAAGAAAAACCTGAAAAGTAACATTTCTTAATTACGTGACCACCTCCCCCCACCTAAAATGATCACTAGGAAATCTCTGTGGAAACAGCATATGATCATTTTCCAAACAGCACTGCAGTAAATTATAACATATAACATACAATAAGCCAACAAAGCACTACGAACCATACAAGGGATTCCAATAACGTGCCTTGAAGCCTATGCAATCCCAGCCTTGATCTCATAGAAGCCATTGACAAAGCTCTCATTCACTTCAATCAGACCAGAATTTGGCACTATAGAAACTAGAAGACCAAAGGATCATGTGGAAGATCCTGATAAAGACCATGACTTAATCATGATTTTGCAAAATATTAAAGCAATTAAAAAAAAAGAACCAAATTCCATTTTAAATTTCCCATCCCCATCCACGGTCCAGAAAGGTAAAAATCAGAGAGCCAAACTCAGCCTTCTCTGTGATATACAAGACTAGTATTCAGACTCAAATTAAAGGTTTCGTTCTGTTATCAAGTGATTGGCTCCAGCTACTACAGGGGCTTCTTTCAAAGCCCACGCTATCTCCAACAGCTATGATCCTGAAAAGCAACAGAACTGCTAACCACCTGGGTGAGACCTGAGAAGCTTAGAGGCAACTGGTCCATGACTATGCAATGCACTCCTTCAAGAAACTAAAATAACTGTAAGCTTCATCACCATCAGAGCGAAGCACACTACTCAGTCATAGCTTTCCCTCAGTAAAAACAAACAAACAAAACCAAAGAAACAAAAACACACACCTAACGAAAAGGGAGAGACAAGGAGAACCTTGTATTACTGTACAATTGTTAAGGTTCTCAAATATTATGTCAATTAACATTATTATTGTTTGTTTGTATTGTGGTCGTTTCTCCTAGGAGCCCCAATCCTGGACCAGGACCCAATTGTGGTAGGTGCTGTACAAACACAGACAGAAAAAAAGGACTTGCTCCAACCAACACCTAGATAGAGGAGAGATTTTTTTTGTGAGAGGTTCTGTTTTTCCTCCAAATTCTGGAGGACATTTTTTACAACACATAACCTTTTCGTCTGTCATAACAGGAACATTTTTATGAGCCACAGCTGCAGAATCATCTATTTCTATTTTGCCATAATTACTTTCTGTCCACCAGTAGAATCATTAACAATCACTGTTTTGTTTTTAACCAGGTGTATTTGTAGCCCTGTGGTGTCCCTTCAAATGACTACGTTTTATAGCAAGGATGTTAATATTAATGAAGATTGCTTTCCAATCTCCTTCACTAACCAGACATCTCCGAAACATTAAAGGTGATATTCTGGCCCCACCGAAGGCAATGGCATCGATTTCTATGGGGCCAGGATTTCACCCTAGAAGAAAACCCCCAGAATAGGTACCACACCACATCTGCAACATCTGCCTGAGTTAATGATGTTTTGCCTTTAATAACTCGCAAGGGGAAAAGTAATTTCTGATGATGATTATGAAGACCCACCCAAGTTCACGCAGCATGGCAGTGGCCGAGTGGCATGGAGCCCAGGGAGTCTGTGTGCTCACCACATGATGACTTTCCCCACACAAACAAACAAGAAATGTTCAAACAACAGAGGATGCAGTACAGTCCCCCCCACCCCAGTTTCACCATCTTACACATTTAAGACAATTAACTATGTAAATACTGGGCAAAGGCATAGCTAAAAAGGACTGTGGAGAAGATTTCCACTAGCATTCTTCATCTGCTGCCAAGGCGACCCATCATCTGGCATTAGGCTCATCCGTCGGCACAAGAGAAGAAAGCGGCAGGCAATGCAGCACTGGGAGATTCTTCTCCCTGACTGACAGCAGGTGCTGTCAGGATTCATTACTGCTGGGGGTGTGTGGACCTTTTGGCAGACCCAGCACAAACTGAGGAATTGCACTATCATTGCCCACCTGTCAGCTCTCATCCAGGGAGAGCAAAGAGACGCGACTCCCTTTTCTTATTCTCTTTTCTCAGAATGGTTAAGATCTTCTCTTCTCAGTGGGGGATGATCCAGCCATTCTCCCTCCCACCACGGCTAGCTGGGAGTCAGGACACGCACACAAATACTTTTTGTACTTCACTTAGGAGGACACTCATCCCTGCACAAAGGACAGGTACAAGGCCTCTAAAATGTAACTCCCACTTAAGCTCTATTTTGAGGCATTTCAGTGGTACAAAGAGCATTGTCCTGGCTCTCAGCAGGGGGGTAAATTTCATCCTAAAGGAGCAGAGGGATATTTACTCTCTGATCCAGCAAAGCATAACACTCAGTGTGAGAGTAGACCCACTGGAGCCAATTTCACCAAATTAATCTGAACCAGGATAGGAGCCATTTAAACTGATTTTAGAGTGTCTACATTAGAGGTACGCAATGGTGTAACAACCTTTTACAATGATTCAGTCACATTACCTCAAGTTTTCTAATACAGACCAGCCTGCAGCCTTATCACAAAGTGCTGAACTTATCCTTCACTATACTGCAGAGAGGATTTCAGTATCCTTGCGGAACCTTGGATCGTTAACCTGACACAGATCCTTCTTGATTTGACATTCACATGTGATACAAATCCAAACTTGTGGGTTTGTCAATGGCAGTCCAACCAAAAGGAATTCTTAAACAATTATTTAAATGTAATGAAATGTCAGTTAAACTCAAAATTGCCTTCCCAGGCAATGATTATTCAATCATTTTCCTTTCTTACACACACACATACACACACACACCACAACTGTTCACTTAACGATTGAAAGCAACTTCTGATTTATCTTAAAATTCAGTTGTAGTTGTAACTTAGCTTTTACGTTTCATTACCAAAATGTAAAAAACTCTTTTGCTCATAACAAATAACTAGAGCTGGTCAAAAAGTTGAGACTTTTTCATAAAAAGATTTGTGAAAACTTTGCCCCCCCCCCCTTTTTTTTCCCCATAGAAAACATCCACATTTGAAAATTTTTGATGAACTCTATAGCTGGTGGGAAATTGGACATATTTGGGTGAAATTTTTCACAACAAATTTGTTCCTTTTTTGTTTAAAAACTTTTGAAATCAATATTTCCTACCAGCTCTATGAACTGATTAATTTGGGCTTCTGTTTCTCATCTGAGAAGCAATCAATGTCATAGAACATAAATCATTTGTTATTTCAAAAATCTCCACTTTCTGTAAGCACACTTGTCTTCCCCCTCCCCCACAATTGCACCTAACTCCTATAGAAGTAGTACCATGTGGAACGTTTCCACGCTTTTTTTTCTGGAGCCCACTGTTTCGCTCTACGCAGTTCTATGCAAAGCCCATTTAATCCTTGGCCTATCTGATGAGATTGCCAACAGGGAGGTTTTTGTAACATGAATGCTTGTCAAATGGGAACTGGACTGGGATATCTACTTTACATCATAACACTAAAGATCTCTTAGATAGTAACAATTTTTACTTAGTACAGATCTGAATTGGGTTCAAACATGCATGCTTAAAGCGAATGACTGAGTATCCAGTAACTAATCCCGTGACCTATCCACTCCTACCTACAAATGGACTTTGGTTTTCTTCCTGCAGAACACTGCTAAGATTTCAGACGCTGACAGCATCTGCTAGCTGAAGTCACTGTATAACCTCCTCCTCTCCCTCCCATTGAGCTCTGAATTGTTGAGCCAACAAAAGCAGGCCCAGATTGGAAAAAACAATCAGCATAGGAGCACCTCCCACGCCTTATATTTTATAAACACTCATCCCGTTGAGAGGGTAATCGATGATAAAATTTGTCTGATCTTTGTCATCCAAGCCATGGACCCCCGAGTTTGATAGTATCCTCACAGTACTTTGAGACAGACTATTATAGTTAGTCCTTCTGTGACAGCTGAGTTTGACTCTAACTGCAGCAGCTCACGGAGGTGACTCATATTGTTAGGTCTTCTCATAAATCCCCACTGAAGTACCCAAGTGCAGGGGCCTTGGTATTTCCTTTCCCACCCCCGCCCTTCCCCCCACCGCATGCTGCTTCCCTTCTTGAAGCTCCATCAACACAAGTGGTTATATTCAGTCAATTAGTCCTATTAGTCACAGCAGTGTAAAATTAGCCATGAAAGTTCTCCTGTGTCTGTCGTAGCCTTTCCACTAGAGAGCAATTACAGCTATGAGCTTATCTCTTTTTGATGCACTCTTCCAAAAACAAAACGACTTAGACCTCCTTGTGAAATGGAAGAGGCCTATGTTTGAAAAACAAGGGAAACCTATAATCAATCATTCTATATGACTATTTCTGTAGCCAGAGCTTTTCAGGATTCATACTAGGAGAATAACAGTATTTTTCCTTGAGCCTTTTATCACCATTACATATAAAAAAACAAATCTACGAATACTAATGAAAATTATAGCATGAAACAAACAAACAAAAAAACATGGTCAAGAGTCAGTCATTCCAATACCTCTCCCTGACAGTAGGCACATAAAATGCTCTTGAGAGCATCTGTAATTTGTATTGTAACTGAAACCTCTAGGAGAAAAATTAAGCATGAGTATCAGGAAATGTTTACTGCCAATTAAATCGACTAAACCCTCCCAATGGAAAAGGTGAAAGTCCAATGGCTAGAGACCTGCAAAGGAAAGCAAATAGATCTGTGTCCTTTATTTACCTCTGGGGGATGTGTAAAGATTAGGGCTAGTTGAAAAATTTTCAGTTAAACTGTTTTTCAGAACTGAAAATTGGGTTTTAAATGGAAAAAAAATTGTCACAAAAAGTATGTTTTGTGCCAAAAACTGGAAATGTTTAGTTTTCAACCCCCCCACCCCCACAAATCAGTTTTCAATATTTTGCCAAAACATCAAACATTTCTGTGAAATTTTTTTAATTTCCCCCCTCATTTTCATCCAAACTGTCAGCAGGAAAAAAAAGCTGATTTTCTGATCAGCTTTTCCTACCAGCTTTCCAACCAGAAAAGGGGGTTAAGCTTTTTTATGCTTGGTTTTTTACTTGAGAAATATCAGGAATGTCATGTCAGATCATCCCAGGTGTTGAGGGAGAATTTCTTGGGGGGTCTCAGATGTCATTTAGAACCTTTTCACACCTTAATTGAACACAGGGAGATGTTGTATCTTTAACAAATATCTCCTTTCTGCCAAGTCTTTATTAGATATTGGACTAAAATATTTTTTTCCTAAAACCAAAGTTTTAAACAAAAGTAGTTTTTCCTCCAACTGCTCAACTTTGAGCCTCTTGTGATGTCATCCTTCCACTAGTTCTTCACTTGTGCATCAATTATGTACCTGGATAGACAAGACCTGAATTTATAAGTAAGAAAAAAGAGCAGAGAAAAAAAATTGTTTGGAAAATAATCTTTCAGGCTTTCATATCTCGTAAAGAAACAAGAAGGTCCCACACCAACTTTTGTTTGGTGCCATCTACTGGAGGAGAGACCCAGACTGTACTTCCCATCTAACAATTTCACGGGGAATTGGTGGCAGCATGCTTTGAGAACACAATTCCAGTACAGGTGGGGGTCCCAGATACACAGCAAGACAGAATTCTATTTCCCATAACCTGGTCCTCCAGTATCATTGATTTTACAGCAGAGAGGCTCCTAACCGTGGTTTAGCCAGACACCACCAACTTGTCTTTGAACAAGGATTAAAAAACATTGCTCATGTCTAGGCTCTTATCTATTCTTGATCATTTAATCCAGTCCACACTGTTGGCCTAATTGAGTTAGAACAGTACTCATTGCAACTAACTTTAAACTCTATTCTAATAAGATTCTTAAACTCAGTAACAACGGCTATCTAAAAGGGCCATATACACCACGTAAGCAACTGCCAACCACTGCAATATGAAACACAAAGCAACGCAGACCGACCTGTACCAGGAAAAATCATTAAACAAAGAGAGGACAGGAAGTGACTAACTCTCTCAAATGTTAAGACATTGTTCCATAGGCTCTGTATATCTAATGTATCATAAGGAACTTCTTTTGTAGGAGATACAAATAGATCTCTGCACATCCTAATCACAGCACTAAAACTGGCATCAGCAAGTTTTTAGCATTCATCTGCAATGGGCCACAGAACTTTCAAGGGTTGCAAGTTTAAAGTATTAGCTAAATATTTATTAGACTGAGGCAGGCAAATGGAGCACTCTGTCTCATCGCGAGTGCAAGATTTTGAAGCTTAAAACACATAATTTCCTTTGATAATCACTGGTAATCTCACGCTACTTTTATGATTCATTTTAGCAATATCTTTGAATAAAGGATACAGTTGTAGTTCAAGCCAGTCACTATTTTCCAAAACAAAAGAAAGTGTTTCAAAAACTAAAACTATACAAGGACAGCAATATGGTTACCTCACTTACAAAACCCCAGCACTTTAAAGCAAGGAACTGAATCACTGAGGACAGAATAAATCTCACACTGACAACATAATAACCAAGCACATTATTCTTCACAAATGCATTTGTATAAAAATGCATATTTCATCGTAACACAACAACATCAACTCTATGACCCATGGATTGTTGGTTTTCCTTGAGAAATTTTTTTATCAACTTAATTTTGGTACCTAAATATTTTCCTTTCAAGGATACTTTCAAATGGGAAATATTGTCAGTTTATCTGTCTCCTGGCAATAGATATTTTTTGATAAAGGGCTTATTGCTGTCTCTTAAGAATAATGTATATATGGTTTAATAGGAAAAGTGTATAAACATCAATTTACACTAAAATTATGCGACTCCCTGGCCTTTCATTGCAGGGTGATTAATAAAGGACGTATATCAATATGTACATCATTATTCTGTTCCTTTTTCAAAAAGGTGTTTTGTTCTGCTTACATGGCGACTGACCAAAATAAACATGATCCTTCCATCAGCAGAGTTAAGATAGTTGTGTTTTGATAAAGCCGTCTGTATGAAAAACGCTGGAGCCTAACAGATCAGATAAACATCAACCACCTGAGTGATCAGGGTTCTGTTCCTGGCTTTGCACCAACTTCCTCTTTAACCAGGAGCAAGTCACAAACTCTCTTGGCCTGATTTTTAGTTGCCCTGCACAACGTGCACCCACATGTAAACCACAGTGAAGTGGCTGTAAAACACAACCAAATCAGAACAGTGGCACTTGGCTTTGGCATAAATGACTACACATTGTGCAGAGCATTAGAGAACCAGGCCCTCTGTTCTCCAGTTAGCCCAGCCTGAAAAATGGCCTTGCTAGCATTCTCCTAAGGAGCATTTTGATGGGAAAAGCAGAAGGAGGAATCATTTTTCTAGATCTTGGAATTTTCTTTCACTCTTGAAAGTTACACTTGGCCAGCTCCTGAGAACAAAAACATTCTTCCACACCATGTTGCATGTAGGGACGTTGTGTTGTTTTTCCTCCATAGCTTCATCAAGAGATCTTCGATACAATATCTTCCACAACCATCTGGCCATGACTCCTTGAATAACCTGACCTCCATCAGAGAGAACCCCACAACCTGCTGCAAGTGAAACCCATACAAGAAGTCTGCAAATAACCTCCCAAATCTTAGGAAATCAGTCCCAGATTTGTTTCCTTTCACTTTAAGAGGGCACTTTTATCACCAACTCATAGACTGAGTTTCACTTTGTGAATAGAAGTAAACTCTACCAAAAAAAAAAATAAATAAAAATCAGTATTCAACGTGATTAACAGCAAGATGCTTGCTGTATGTATTTTAAAATTTTAATTAGTGTCAGACTCAATGGATGTAAGTCACATCGAGATTTTGCACCTCCAAAAAGGAGAGAGTTGTTTGGCTCCAGAATTTCCCCAGTTATCATTATTCTCAGTGTTTGAATAATGGCAAAAATACTTGTACATTTTTAAATTTGTTAGTAATTTTTAGGGAGTCTCTTTCAGTTTAGAGGAGTAGAAAGGATGCAAACACAGAAGGCAGTCCTTAGGCAGGTGTGATGGATAAATAGCTCTGTTGAGAACATAACAAGCTCCAGAGCTTTTGCTCAGCAGAGCCAGCAAAGAAAGATCTATTTGTTTTTCAGATGTAATAAACACACTGAAACAAAAACTCATTACCACCTTCCAAAGAAGTTGCTGCAGACACAGCCAGTTTGTGATCATCATACAGAGCTTCTCATTTGTATTAATTACCTGCCTATTAGGTTCATTTAGCCAGTAGCTCCTGTCGGAAAAGACACAGCTTTCTGTGATAATTCCATGGAGAAACCTACTGATTGCTAATTAAATTGGAACAAATCATTACATTTGCACAAAAGGATTTCAGATGGCTTTTTAGGCATGGAGTCTAACTTTGCTCACCCAGATCTTCCTGCAGCTTCTCCTCCCTCCCCCATCATCTGTGGACAAAGTGAAATGTGTTGTAGTTTATTGCACCCAAAGCAACTTGGCAGGATTAATAAAAAAAAATAAAAAAAACCAAACCTTGGAGCTCATTACATCTATTGCAGTCATATGCTTCTTTCTCACTTCCCAACACCACAGAAGATGACTGAGCCCTGACAATGACTGACTGCTTCATATTGGCAAGTCACAACCCCTCTGTACTTCAGTTTGGCCATCTGTAAAATGGGTCTATACAAACCTACTTCAGAATGATGTTGCTTTAATGCTGAATTAATAATGCTTGCTGAACGCTTGTAGATCCTCATATGAAAAATGCTATAGAAGCAGTATCACCATCACAGGGCCTAACAACATCAGCCACACTATCAGAGGCTCGTTCACCTGCACATCCACCAATGTGATATATGCCATCATGTGCCAGCAATGCCCCTCTGCCATGTACATTGGTCAAACTGGACAGTCTCTACGTAAAAGAATAAATGGACACAAATCAGATGTCAAGAATTACAACATTCATAAACCAGTCGGAGAACACTTCAATCTCTCTGGTCACGCAATCACAGACATGAGGGTCGCTATCTTAAAGCAAAAAAACTTCAAATCCAGACTCCAGCGAGAAACTGCTGAATTGGAATTCATTTGCAAATTGGATACTATTAATTTGGGCTTGAATAGAGACTGGGAGTGGCTAAGTCATTATGCAAGGTAGCCTGTCTCCCCTTGTTTTTTTTCCTGCAAAAACCCCCCCCCCAAGACGTTCTGGTTAAACTTGGATTATTGCTGTGCACATTGTAAGATGAGCTGTTGCCAGCAGGAGAATGAGTTTGTGTGTGTGGTTTTTGGAAAAGGGGGGGGGTTGGGGGGGGGGTGAGAAAACCTGGATTAGTGCTGGAGGTGACCCACCTTGATTATCATGCGCATTATAAAGAGGGGTTTCAAAGGGGGATGGGCTGTTGCCAGCAAGAGAGTGAGTTTGTATGTGTGTGTGTGGGGGGGGGGGAAGGGTGAGAAAACCTGGATTTGTGCTGGAAATGGCTCTACTTGAGGATCACTTTAGATAAGCTGTTGCCAGCGGGGGAGTGAGGTGGGAGGAAGTTTTGTTTCATGGTCTCTGTGTGTATATAATGTCTTCTGCAGTTTCCACGATATGCTATGCATCCGATGAAGTGAGCTGTAGCTCACGAAAGCTCATGCTCAAATAAACTGGTTAGTCTCTAAGGTGCCACAAGTACTCCTTTTCTTTTTGCGAATACAGACTAACACGGCTGTTACTCTGAAACCTGTCATTATGCAAGGCACTGCATTTAGCCGCATGGAGTGGAAATCTATCAACTGCATGAAAAAACTTGTACAGATACAGACAGACATCATCTTCCTTTCCAAATGCAAACAGATGGACATCGTACCAAAAGGACTGAAGGTAAAAAATCCATTACAATCTACATACCACACAGACTATGCTGACAGCTTGTGCCACACGCTCTCAAAGAAACTGCGGAATCACCTGATCAACATCCTCTACAGCAAACAGGGGAAGATTAAGAATGAGCTCTCAAAAATGGATACTCTCATAAAAAACCAACCTTCCACACAAACATCCTCGTGGCTGGATTTTACTAAAACTAGACAAGCCATTTACAACGCACACTTTACTTCTCTACAAAAGAAAAAGGACACTAAACTTTCTAAACTACTACAGGCTACAAGGGGCCACAACAATGGTTCCCTCAACCCACCCAGCAATATTGTTAATCTATCCAACTATACTCTCAGCCCAGCAGAAGCTGCTGTCCTATCTCGGGATCTCTCCTTCTGCCCCTCCACCCCCTCGAACATGATACAGTTCTGTGGTGACCTAGAATCCTATTTTCGAAGTCTCCGACTCAAGGAATATTTCCAAAATACCTCTGAACAACATAATGATCCACAGAGGCCTGCCTACCAACATTACAAAAAGAAGGATTCTAGGTGGACTCCTCCTGAAGGTCGAAACAGCAGACTGGACTTCTACATAGAGTGCTTCCGCCGACGTGCACGGGCTGAAATTGTGGAAAAGCAGCATCACTTGCCCCATAACCTCAGCCGTGCAGAACACAATGCCATCCACAGCCTCAGAAACAACTCTGACATCATAATCAAAAAGGCTGACAAAGGAGGTGCTGTTGTCATCATGAATAGGTCGGAATATGAACAAGAGGCTGATCGGCAGCTCTCCAACACCACTTTCTACAAGCCATTACCCTCTGATCCCACTGAGAGTTACCAAAAGCATCTACAGCATTTGCTCAAGAAACTTCCTGAAAAAGCACAAGATCAAATCCGCACAGACACACCCCTGGAACCCCGACCTGGGATATTCTATCTACTACCCAAGATCCATAAACCTGGAAATCCTGGGCGCCCCATCATCTCAGGCATTGGCACCCTGACAGCAGGATTGTCCGGCTATGTAGACTCACTCCTCAGGCCCTACGCTACCAGCACTCCCAGCTACCTTCGAGACACCACTGACTTCCTGAGGAAACTACAATCCATTGGTGATCTTCCTGATAACACCATCCTGGCCACTATGGATGTAGAAGCCCTCTACACCAACATTCCACACAAAGATGGACTACAAGCCATCAAGAACACTATCCCCGATAATGTCACGGCTAACCTGGTGGCTGAACTTTGTGACTTTGTCCTTACCCATAACTATTTTACATTTGGGGACAATGTATACCTTCAGATCAGCGGCACTGCTATGGGTACCCGCATGGCCCCACAGTATGCCAACATTTTTATGGCTGATTTAGAACAACGCTTCCTCAGCTCTCGTCCCCTAACGCCCCTACTTTACTTGCGCTATATTGATGACATCTTCATCATCTGGACCCATGGAAAAGAAGCCCTTGAGGAATTCCACCATGATTTCAACAATTTCCATCCCACCATCAACCTCAGCCTGGTCCAGTCCACACAAGAGATCCACTTCCTGGACACTACAGTGCTAATAAACGATGGTCACATCAACACCACCCTATACCGGAAACCTACTGACCGCTATTCCTACCTACATGCCTCCAGCTTTCACCCTGACCACACCACACGATCCATCGTCTACAGCCAAGCTCTGCGATACAACCGCATTTGCTCCAACCCCTCAGACAGAGACAAACACCTACAAGATCTCTATCAAGCATTCTTACAACTACAATACCCACCTGCGGAAGTGAAGAAACAAATTGATAGAGCCAGAAGAGTTCCCAGAGGTCACCTACTACAGGACAGGCCTAACAAAGAAAATAACAGAACGCCACTAGCCGTCACCTTCAGCCCCCAACTAAAACCCCTCCAACGCATTATTAAGGATCTACAACCTATCCTGAAGGATGACCCAACACTCTCACAAATCTTGGGAGAAAGGCCAGTCCTTGCCTACAGACAGCCCCCCAACCTGAAGCGAATACTCACCAACAACCACATACCACACAACAGAACCACTAGCCCAGGAACCTATCCTTGCAACAAAGCCCGTTGCCAACTGTGCCCACATATCTATTCAGGGGACACCATCACAGGGCCTAACAACATCAGCCACACTATCAGAGGCTCGTTCACCTGCACATCCACCAATGTGATATATGCCATCATGTGCCAGCAATGCCCCTCTGCCATGTACATTGGTCAAACTGGACAGTCTCTACGTAAAAGAATAAATGGACACAAATCAGATGTCAAGAATTACAACATTCATAAACCAGTCGGAGAACACTTCAATCTCTCTGGTCACGCAATCACAGACATGAGGGTCGCTATCTTAAAGCAAAAAAACTTCAAATCCAGACTCCAGCGAGAAACTGCTGAATTGGAATTCATTTGCAAATTGGATACTATTAATTTGGGCTTGAATAGAGACTGGGAGTGGCTAAGTCATTATGCAAGGTAGCCTGTCTCCCCTTGTTTTTTTTCCTGCAAAACCCCCCCCCCAAGACGTTCTGGTTAAACTTGGATTATTGCTGTGCACATTGTAAGATGAGCTGTTGCCAGCAGGAGAATGAGTTTGTGTGTGTGGTTTTTGGAAAAGGGGGGGGGTTGGGGGGGGGGTGAGAAAACCTGGATTAGTGCTGGAGGTGACCCACCTTGATTATCATGCGCATTATAAAGAGGGGTTTCAAAGGGAGATGGGCTGTTGCCAGCAAGAGAGTGAGTTTGTATGTGTGTGTGTGGGGGGGGGGGAAGGGTGAGAAAACCTGGATTTGTGCTGGAAATGGCTCTACTTGAGGATCACTTTAGATAAGCTGTTGCCAGCGGGGGAGTGAGGTGGGAGGAAGTTTTGTTTCATGGTCTCTGTGTGTATATAATGTCTTCTGCAGTTTCCACGATATGCTATGCATCCGATGAAGTGAGCTACAGCTCACGAAAGCTCATGCTCAAATAAACTGGTTAGTCTCTAAGGTGCCACAAGTACTCCTTTTCTTCCTGCAATTTAAGTATCTTTCATGGCCCTTGAGATTAATGACTAGTCACGATGACTGTTGCTGTTTTTCTTGACCTCATTTGGGATTCTTTTCATTCTGCAGCTGAGAGAGGAAGGATAGTCTTGTGATTAAAGAACTAGACTGGAACTCAGGAGACCTGGGTTCATTTCCTAACTCTGCCACAGACTTCTTGTGTGACCTTGAGCAAGTCACTGAATCTTGCTGAGCCTCTGAACCCATTGTATAATGGGAAAGATGATAACAGTATTTCCTCTTCCCCGTTTGCCCCTCTTGTTTATTTAGACTGAAAGCTCTTCTGGGGAGAAACTGAGCACTACCAAATGCTCTCTGACATCAAGGTTTTCAACAAGGATTCTTATGGAAGAGCCACTAAGGGTATGTCTACTCTAGAAGATAAGACTGTGTTAGAGCATGTATTGACTTGCATGATGTTACATATGACATAGTACTAAGCACAGAGAAGGATGGGTGTGTTTTACATCATGCCAGTTGGTCATGGTTAATTTTAGGGCCCACTCTATGATTAACCATGACCAGCTAGCTTGATGTTAAACACAGCGATCCTTGTTCGCGCATAATGTTTAACATTATGTCTGTTCTACCACAATGTATATTTCCTATGTGGACAAGTCACAATTATGAAATACAAACCTGAACACTCCAGCTGTACCCTGTGATACAGCAGTGTGAATCTTGGGGAACTAAACCCAGAAACAGATGGTGAGAGTCTGTGTGTGTTGTCCACTAGAAAACAAATCCAGAAATCTATTTGATGGTTTAATATATTACATTATATACACATTGCCGTAGCATCTGGGTACATCAGAGATTAAAAACAACCTGACATTAAATCGAGCTGTCCACAATAAACAATATAAACAGCCCACCCTACCACTTAGTGAGCCCACTAACGGCAGTCCATAGTCATGCGATTGTTGATGGAAAACAGTGCTCTGAAGGTCAATATATCCTAAACTGGGAGGACAAGCAGGATGGAATCCTCGTTTGATATTGCCCCCTGCCTCCAGCACTCAAAAATGTATCTCTAGGGCTTGTCCGCCAAAACACCTCTAACACTGTATGCTGCCTAAGCAGAGAGGCACTCTCTAAGTTAACGAGATCCCAAACCAAATTGGGGCCTACACTTTGAATTGAACCTGGAAATAGCTGGGACAGCATAATGTTCACAAAACAGAGATGTCACATCCTCAGGGCAGCTCATGCTAAGGAGAGCTGCCCCATTCTACAAGACATGAAACTTAGCCATGGTCTTCAAGACCAGCTGACAGTACAGCACGTTACAGTAATTCAATATAGGCCACAATAATTATTTCATTGCCTCTTGCTTCCTGTGTCTGTAACCAGACCCAAGCTTCTTCAATATTTCCTCTCATTATCTTATAGATCATTTAATAACCCTCTTGTCCCTATCGCTCATATTCTTCCCTGAAAACAATATTGAAAACATGGCCTCTTAGTATGAATTTCTGAGCAATGGGCTAATGTTAACAGTCAAATCTAGCCTTACATCTGTATGAATAAACTAAAATACACAAGAAAAAGCCTTATAAATTAGGAGGTGGAATGGGGAAGATTCTGAATTATATCAGTCAGCTGAAACTCTGCTCACATCTTGCTCTTGCAAGCAAACTCTCTTCAACTGGCATTCACTTCAGAGCCTGTCTCCTCAGTAATACATCACACCATCAAGTGCATGCACGCCCTGAAGATTAATGAGAAACCACACGTTCGACCCTGCCACTCAGTCCAAGGTGGATCAACGTGTGCTGGCTCATAAATTTTACTGGGGAATATTCCAAGTTGAAAGAGAAGTCAAACAATGGTAAATTGGCGTCAGTGTCAGGCAGAGTTCAGATAAGCATCAATTACGGTTTAACTTACAGGTGGTTTGCAAAATGCACGACCAGAATGGTTAGCAATGTCTACAGTCACACAACGTTCTTTGAATTACCTTGAACAAAAGCCCTGCAAAAGTGCTTAACATTTCAACTATATCCTCTCTCAGAAATAACATTACAGCCCTCCCTCTGTCTAATGGAGCTGTTTGCTGTAGTCAATCAGGCTTCATAAATATGTTCATAAAATCCCATGTAGTTGAAATAAAAATGCCCCATCATTTATAAGTAATATTAGCACTGAAATGCAGCTTTTCCATCTTCCAAAAGATAGAGCTGATAAGACAAAATGGGATCACAGGAACTGGTTATCACAAAGCACTCTCTTTCTGAGAACATCGGTAGCTATATGATGACTGCACTGTCCTGCAAAGCTTCTCTCCCATAAAGTGTTTATTAAAAAAGATGTCCACGTACAAACTAATCTGAGCACACAAAGTATGAAATCCAAGTTGAAGGCTACAGACATTCCTAGTCATCACTCAGCACAGTAAACTAACAGAGGTGATACTTCGAGAAGCAGTGATTCCACCCTTCTGAACAAAGGGCTATTTCAATGCTAAAAGGTCATTTTCATAAGTATCGAGTCCTGGTGATGGCATGTCATTGTATGATGATTCATCCTGGTCAGGTCAGTGTCTTATGTGGAGGTGACCAAGAAGTGGGAGAGGAAGGTACTCCAGTCTCTGCACAAGTCAAGCGTACTACTGGATCATACTGGCAGATTATTGTATACTGGTGCTCACTTTAGAATCCAATGTATTTGCCCCCCCCGCCGTTCTCATCGGAGGAAGCTCACTTTATTATAAGAGGTAGTGTGGTCTGGTGGATAAGGCACTGGACTGGGAGTCAGGAGTAGACCTGAGCAAAACTTTTCAGAGGAATAATTTATTCTCCCAAAAATGTTTCAGGCTGACTAGAACTATTTGAGAGTGTGATGTGATAATTCTGGCTGGTGAAAAGCTTCCCACCCCTTTATAATCTTTAGCCCAGCAGTCAAGGCACTTGCATGGGATGGGGGGAGACCCAGGTTTGAATCCTCACTGAGGACCCAGGGGCTTGAACTCACTTTATAGAAATACATAAATATTAATTGGGCCAAAGAGCAAAAGAGAGAGAACACTTTTGTGGCCTGGTAATTAAAGCCCTCACCTGGGAGGTAGGAGATGTGGTCTCAAATCTTCTCTCTGCCTGATTCAGTGAAGGGATTTGAGTCCATGTCTCCAACCTCCCAGGCTATAATCACCAGGCTATAGAGTCATTCACCCTTTGGCCCAATTAATATGTATGTGTTTCTACGAAGTGCAACAGTTTCAACAGGAGAGACTGAGAGCGATTCACTTATGGCCTGGTGGGTAGGGCACTAAGCTGGGAAAGAGAGATTTGAATTCAAGTGCCTGCTCCAGAGTGGAGATTCAAACCTGTCTCCCTCATCTCCAAGGCAAGTGCCCAAAGCACTAGGTTAAAATCAATAAGGAGGGGGAAATGAACACCGCCCCCCTTCCTCCCAACCAGACTTCCCAAATTCCAAACATTTTCAGACCCAAACTGAATATTTTTCCAGATTTGGGGGTTTGCTAGCCAAACAAACAATTATTCACGTCATCAGAAGACCTGAGCTTAATTCTAGACTCTACTGCTCTACCACCAGGCCTTCTGGGTTTCCTTGGACAAGTTACTTCACCTTTCTGTGCCTCAATTTCCCCACCTGTAACATATACACATAAATTAGAGTATATTACCAATAACACTCTCCTCCCTTGATAAAGCACTTTCAGATCTACAAACTGATCATAATAATTGGGCAGTGAGGTTCAAGTCAGTAGCAATATGTCCTTCATTTTAACAGACTATGGGGTAGATTTTCCAATGCAGCTTGTTACCTAGCTCCTGCTGAAAGTCAATAAGAGTTTGCAGCCTAATGCCATTTGAGACTTTGGAAATCTCCCTCTACGTAATCTAAGGGATTCTCTACTTAAGGAAATTGTTCTAAATAGCTATTGCGGAATAAGTTATTTGACAATACCTATTGCACAATAGCTATTCCAGTCAATTTCCCTGTATAGACAAGTTCTAAAGGGACACTCCTTTAGCTTGTAATTCACTCTTTGTTGTAATCTTGCTCTCAGTTCATTAACTGCAAAGGAATTTACTAAATTTGAGTGTACCTGCATTTCTCTATATAGCTAGTGCTACTAATTATGTCCAGGGTTGTATTTTGAGGGGGGAAGAGGGAACGGTGAAGAAAGGGATGAGGCAATATGTTCCAGCTCTGAAAAATACAAGTGCTAGGAGGGAATTATTATTCAGGAAATGTAGTCCAAGCCCTAGTGCCTACTCCAAACCACTGAGGTCAATGGAGAGACTCCCGCTGACTTCAATGGACTTTGGATCAGATCCTTTTCTCCTGCTTTCCTGTAGAACAACTGGCATTACTGGTGTAGGAATGTTTCAGAGGCAGGACTGTGGAAAGGGCAAGACTAGGGCTGTCAAGAATCCAGCTAATGTCAGCTCTGCTTCCAGTAAATAAAACAAGAACATAGATATACAAAAATGCCATCTTCCCAAGTACAATTTGGCAAATGCTACGTGCTTTATAGTGTCCTTCAAGTACCACCACACAAATGAACTGGCCATCAACTAAGTATAGTAACCAAATCCAGCTGAAATAGCTCCAGCCATTTCAGACACACCTTTGCAGAACGTGAACATAACATACAAAATGTGGCATTTTCTCTGCAGACTAAGATCTCCAGGCCAGCCTAATTTGTTCCAAATCATTTACCGCTGAAATTTATAAAATTATCAAAACCAAAAAGTGCCCCATGAAACTCAATGCAAATGCTGCTTCTCTCTTTGTAAAGGCTCCAGGCTGATATTTTGACTCTATATGGAAAGTCTGCTTTATACATGGAGGCCTCTTTTTCTATGTCTGTTTACATGATGGTCACCAGTCTGATGGCTGCATACACTATTTACATGGCTAGATGGTTATGTGTGTCCAAAACGACTTGGATCTGTGTACATAGTCAAAAGAATTGTGCCCACAAAAAACACACATACACTGAACTTCTACTTTGGGGTAGAGGAGAGAAACTGCCCCTTGAAACTCTTCACCTATTTGGGTCTGAAAAGAAGGAGAGGTGCATAAGACTGCCCTAGAAACTGAACACAGAGGGAAAACTTGGAAAGAATTAGGAAGGAGTCCATTGTGTCTAGACTACAGGGACTCAAGATTTCAATTCTCAGGCAGTTAATAGTCAGCACCAGATGAGCCACTGAGAGTCTGTGGTGGAGTAATGAGAAAATGTGTGCGCGCCTCTAAGAACATCCCCAATGTAATCTGGAAAGACTAAACAGAACCACTTATAAAGACCTAGAGATAGCAGAATTTTCGGTGGCAATTCCCTTGCTAATCGACAAACCGGGTCTCCCTGCCCCCTGGAACTTTGTTTTAACAATATCTACAAGAAATTGCACAAATGCATATATCTCATTTTAACAGATTTGGAGGAATTAAAAAAAAAGTTCTGATAAGTAAGATAAATCCAATTGCATGTGTGAAAAGGTTAATGAAAGGCTCAGTGTGCCAACCCACTGTGGCTTAATACGTTGCTGGGAATGTCTTGATGTTGCATTTTCATTAAAGAAATAATTATGTTTGCATCAGGACTCATTTGCAATTTAGCGGCACAGAGTCAGAATTCATTATTTAAGGCAGTAAGCACAGCTGTGCAGCTTCACCTCAAGTTCCCAGGGATCTGACTGACATGACAGTTTGAGACGCTGAGACTGTTCATACTGTTTGTAAGGAAAATAGCATTAAGCAGGTAGATCTAGTAACTGTTCACAAGTGATCTGTGTTGGGTGCCCTTGGCGGGGACATTCCCCACAAATAAAAGAGAATTAACATTATTCAACAGAAATAGAAATGTGCTGTTTCCGGCTTTCCCTATCAAGGATCCAGATAAACTGAACCCCCATCCACACTGGAATTTTACCTGTTAGATATCAATTTTCAAACACAAGTCTAGAAAGAGTTTATGCTGACATGTATTAAGTACAGTGGCGTGGTCACTGGGAAGCAGACAAAGCCATTTTAAAACGGTGTTGGGACTTTTTTTTTTAAACTAGGTCCCACACTGATTAAGTAAACTGTATTCAACCTGTATGAGTAGAAAGAATGGTTATATCCATGTTTGAAAACCATGTTCTAACATAGGCAAAATTCCACTATGGACAGGTCCTAAAGAATGGAGGGAAAAAAATAAGCTATTCCCCCAACCCCCACCCACAGAGAGGAATGGGTACCGAGGGGTGGGGTGAGGGGAGGAGAGAGAGAGAGAGAAAGGAAAATATTAAAACATCGGGAAATCAAGTCCAGGAAGTGCCAGTCAACCTAGGGTTGTCAACCTCCAGGTTTGTCCAGCAGTCTCCAGGAATGAGAGATTAATTTTTAATCAAAGATTGTGTCATGTGATAAAACCTCCAGGAATTCGTCCAACCAAAATTGGCAACGTTAGGTCAAGCTGAAAAAATTAATGATAAGTATAAAGATCTCTCTGGAAGTAACAGTCTTCTGCCTCAAAACAGCATTGCTGGAAAGGCCCCATGAATGGTATTTGTGACCATTATTCAGTTATACCATACATGTCAAACCCAGGCTCTTCTATCTGTAAATGTATACATGAGGAAGTAGTATGCCTTTCAATTTGTTTTGAGATTATCCTGTGGTCCTTACTCAGGCAAAACTGCCACTGTGGCATACTGAAAAGGAGTACTTGTGGCACCTTAGTACTCCTTTTCTTTTTGCGAATACAGACTAACACAGCTGTTACTCTGAAATGTGGCATACTGCCATCTTGTGGACCTTGCCAGTATACTACAGGAAGTAACCTAGGAGGAGGCATGGAGAGGAAGAATGTAGGAGTTCTCTGAGTAAGATACAGAATCCTGTTTGTGTATTTTGTTTATGTAACTGTGAAACTTTAACACCATTTCACTGAAACTTGAGACTCTCTCCTTACACATTGCAGGGTTTGGTCCTCTTTGCATCTAATATGCTGAAAAGTCAAGAAGTAAAGGAAAGTTATAATGCAGCTTTTGTTTATAGTAGTAGTGTCTGCTAAACTCCTCACCAAGAGTTAGAGATGAGCCTGAACTAAATCCCTAGATCTGAACACCCACAAGCTCTGGGAAAACGTAAATCCTGATCTCTGTAATTCAGGCCCATGTCTACAACAAATGCCTGAAAAACCAGTTACCACTCTGAAATCTTACTGCATATAGTAGGCCAAATAGAATAATTTAATGCTCCACCACATTCTTCTATTTGGGACGAAACCACTAGGGATTTTGCCTGAGCATTCTGCAGATTTGTAATTATTGGGGGTTTTGTTTGTTTAACGTTTCACTTGTCACTCCGTTGATCAAGTTTTTTCTTCTTTGTTATGATGTATAGAGAAAATCTGAAAGGTTGTTTTTCAAGTTTTCTTCTGCTTGTTTTTAATCTCAGAATATCAACATTGCTCTTCACTTGTTTGGCTAAAGGATCCTCTTGGAAGATACTCACTGTCATAGCTTAATTGAATAGCAGATGTGCTGAATCATTAACAAAGACCCCTTTTGTCCCAAATGCTCACTAGGCATTGAAGTTAAATAGGTTAACAAACAAAACAAACTCACTCAGAGGTTTGAACGCTGACTAAAAACCCCTTCCAATCTGAGTTGTTCATTTTTTAGGTTGTCATCTCTTAGGTTGTCATCATTTCACTAGTACACCAGTCACTACAGAATGGGTGGACAAGACCTGAATTTCTAATATACTAAAGCAGAAAAGAACTTCTTGACAGAAGCCTTTCATATAGAAACAGCACGATCCCTTCCCCCTGCCTCTTTGCAGGTCATTGTAAAATGATTTTCCATGGCAAAACAACAAATTCTATATTAAAGGTTAGAATAAGTAGCCCAATCTACTGGGTTGGCACAGGACTAGCAGCCAGAAACTTCCTAGTCTTATTTCCAAGCCTGATGCCAACTTGCTCTGTTGACTCAGGCAGATCACAACCTCGCCAGCTCCAATGTCCCATCTGTAAAATGGGGATACTTCTTTATAGGATTATGAGGACTGTTTGTACAGATGATATAAAGCACTTATTATAAGCGTTAATACTGAGCTAAATCCTTACTTAATTTTTACTCAGTTTTTACTCAGATAATGCATCCATTAAAATTACAGTAACTCCTTGCTTATCATTGTAGTTATGTTCCTGAAAAATGCTACTTTAAGCGAAATGATGTTAAGCGAATCCAATTTCCTCATAAGAATTAATGTAAATGGGGGGGGGGGTGCTAGGTTCCAGGGACATTTTTTCGCCAGACAAAAGACTATTTTATATATATATATGCACAGTATAAGTTTTAAATAAACAATTTAATACTGTACACAGCAATGACGATTGTAAAGCTTGGCTGAGGTGGTGAAGTCAGAGGGTGGAAGAGGGTGGGATATTTCCCAGGAAATGCCTTACTGCTAAATGATGAACTAGCACTCAGCTGAGCCCTCAAGGGTTAACACATTGTTGTTAATGTAGCCTCACACTCTACAAGACAGCACGAATGGAGGGAGGGGAGACAGCATGGCAAAGAGAGACAGAGACACACACCGTGTGTGAGAGAGAGACACGCATTGCCCCTTTAAGTACGCTGACCCCACTGTAAGTACATGGCCTTTTAAAAGTAGATCAGCAAGTTGAGACAGCAGCTGCTGCCAGCAAGGTCCCTCCATGCTGAGCCCTGTCATGTCCCTCCCCTGCTATATGGTGATGGGGTAAGCGGGGTGCAGGAGCAGGGGCTAGGGTGACACCCTGACATTAGCATCCCTCTTTCCCCCACTCTGCACAGCAAGCAGGAGGCTCCTGGGAGCAGCTCCAAGGTTGAGGGCAGGAGCAGCACACGGCAGTGGGGAGAGGGACAGCTGAACTGCAGGCAATTGTTAGCCTGCTGGGCAGCTGCCACACAGGGAACATAGGGGAGCTGCCAGTCCCCCCTGGTTCCAAGCCCCCACCAGCTAGCTCCAACGGGCTGCTCTTCCTGCAAGCAGTGGACAAAGCAGGCAGCTGCCAAAAAACGTTATTAGGGAGCATTGTGCAACTTTAAATGAGCATGTTCTCTAATTGATCAGCAACATAACAACGTTAACCGGAACGACTTTAAGTGAGGAGTTCCTGTCATTGGACTGTGACTATTCGTATGTATCCACTGTGAATAGATCCAGTATTTAGCCCTTTTTTGGTTAGCAGATCATTTGTGAACTGATCCTGATTTTCTTAAAATGCACTCCATGCATCTGATGAAGTGGGTTCTAGCCCACAAAAGCTTATGCCCAAATAAATTTGTTAGTCTCTAAGGTGCCACAAGGACGTCTAGTTTTTGCTGATACAGACTAACATGGCTACCCCTCTGAAACCTGTTAAAATGTAGTGTTGTCCTTTTACCAAATGGTAACGATGCTAGGGTCTTTTAGGTGAGCATCCCATTTCTGGAAGAGCAATAAGTGAGGCAGACTTAATTCTTAGTGCAACTTGTTTATTTTCATTATATACAACCAGTCCTAGAACAGAGGTGGTCACAAACAGCAAGAAGACAATCCCCCAGTTCACTGATCTCAGCCCAACCCAATGCCTTGTTCACAGGGAGCAATTCTGCATCAAGGAGCGACTCTGGTTAGAAAGATTAAGGCGGGGAGCAAATCCTCCTGCTGCTCACCACAGTTCCCCCACCCCACCCCCCCCCAGCAAACAAACACTACAAGCTTTTCTTCAAAGACTGAGTGGTGCTCTCAATTTACTCAGTTCTTTTTCTTAGAGTATGTGTAATGGCACTGTCTAGTCACTCCTGCCTTAACAGATTTTGTTATTTGGAAGTATTCGTTAAATACCTTAAACAATTTTTTTTAATATGGATTGTTTTCTTGCTGATCACTTTGAATATTCACTAAGTCATGTGGAGCCAGATCCTCAGCTTGTGTAAAACAGCCTAGCTCCATCCAGGTCAGTGGAGCTGCACTGATTTACACTTGCTGAGGTTCTGGCCCACTGTTTATAACACCTGTTTGAATAACTGAAACTTTGTAAACAGAGGAGTAATTAAGAGTGAATAATGCACTTCTGCTAAGAACGTTTGGACAAACTACCATTGGTGTGAAAATCTGTGAAACTTTCAGAATTCGAGAACAATTTAATCAATACCCAGCAGTTGTCTGAATAGCCACGACATAAATCACAATGACTCAAACTTGGAGGTTTTATGAAAATAGTCACACACCAGTTGTTTTACTGTTCAACCAGCCCAAAACTGACCGAGTACCTTAGGGTTTGGCTCGGTATTACGAGTTTAACCATCAGACTACAGAAGCAGTACAAGCCATACAAGCGTCTCACCTCAGCAATGATGACACTATGACTGCCATGCATTTACTGTTGCTACGTGAGCAGTAGGCAAACATTTTATAAGAAAAAGTATTTAAGGAAGGAAAACTACAATTACTTTATTATTTGCTTCAGTAGAGACCAGGGACTGAAATGTCCTCTAACTGCATTTTTCTTTTTTCCTACTCACCCCCATCAGTCTTTAGTATTATCTCCAGAAACTGCTGAGGAACAAACTATCACAATAAAATAAGCCAGTCCTAACAATGTTTTTAAATGGAGGAGGCTCAGCCTAAAGATGCTGCTGTTTCACTGAGAGGTGAGAGAGAGAGAGAGCGCGAGCGTGTGTAAAATCTTTCATCAGGCTGGCTGAGGGCATGATTGTTTCCACCAATTAGCCAGATTCTCCGGTTAAGGGGATGACCAGAGTGTTTAGACAGGATCCTGCTTGACAACCTCTCACTCGGCTACTTCAGTGGAAGCTACTCTGTGGCACACTCTGCTGCAGCCGTTCAAATGATCTCCAACCTCATCTGCATAATCAATGCAATAACAATTAGCCCTGTGTGTGGTAGATGAGGAGCACTCTGGGGTGTCCCTATTTCGTACCAGACCCTTTGCAGCTAATGACCAAAGCATAGTACAGATTGGGAGAGAACAAGTAACACTACGTAGTATGGTTTTATCATTATTATCTTGTACTGTATGATGACCTTCAGGCAGAGATAGCTATTAGCATTTTTGTAACCAGGAGCTATAAAGTTATAGGGGAGAGAGGGATCAAACAGGAGGTCTGACTCAACCAAGATACTTCAGGTTTATTCCCAGCATATAATGACTATCATCTATATTTTGTTATTGAAGCACTACAGTGTTAAGATCTCAAAGCATCTAGCTTCTGGGTAGCCAGGAGCTGGCTCAGTGCAAGGGGAACCAGACAGAGAATATTAATGTGACCTTGCACAGTGTCATCGGCATGGCAGATGCCTCCAGTTTAATGGCCAACAGCAGCAGATTGTGCTGTGAGGAGAGCCTGTCATAGCTATCTAAGTATCTCCAAAGCCAGTCAGTGCTTCTGTAAATCCGAATGAAGCCACCGGGCAAAGGTAACGGAGAGCCCAGGGAAAAAAGATGGAGGTTGGAGGGGAAAGAGGGAAACCTTCAACACTAATCACTTTGGAATGGGCCGAAGTTTGGAAGGTGGAATGTTCCCTGTGTTATCCATTCAGAGAGTCTGCTGCAACTGTTTGTGTACACTAAAAAATGAAACTCTTCATTTAAAATTATAACCAGAGAAATCAGAGCCCTGCACACACAGATGGGATGATTCCAAGACCTGCTAGGCTTGAAACAATCTAAAAATCCCCTCTCTCTCAGGCCGTAATGCTCTCTCTGATAATACCAATCTTTAAAGCAACGTAATCACCTTGTTAAGATACACAATGACGAATTCTTCACAGCACCAGAAACGCAGTTGTGGATGGGCTGTTTGGCTTAGGGAACAGGCTAGAGGGTACTGAGCCTTTCACTTTCAGGTCACTGGTTCAAGTCTACAGTAGGTCAGCAGAGATCAGAAATTACTACCAACTGTTGTCTCTCTGGTGCCCTGCATGGCAAGAGTTCTGTGATCTCAGTCCAATTCCCAGGGGCAGGGATCCCCAATACAAAAAGCACCCCCCATGATGGGGATTATTTAGCTAACATCACGTAAACAGCTTTTAATACTGTTGCTGAGTCCCAGCTGAGCAGCTGCTGTTGGTAGCACTGACCCTTGTCTACTCTCCCTCTCTCGAACCGAGCACGTGCCAAGCTGGCGGAGCAGAAGAAAACACAGACAGGACACACAGTCAGGTTTAGGTATCAGCATTAGATGTAGCACGTCCAGCAGGCTGAGGCACTGGACTAAACCTTGAAAGGCAGGGAGAGGAGGGGCGAAAGCCTGGTGTGTGGGGAGAGAAGGAAAACGAATCCCAGCTACGAGAGGGGACAAAGAGAAATTCCCAGGAGGCTCCTCTAGGTTTAGGGGCAGCAAGGTAGAGAAGATAAATCCCTGCCCACACAGAGAGCAGAATCTGCCAAGAATGACAGCGGGATGGTAGGAGAGCAAGTGATCGGAGGGTGGGACAGGGCAGGAAAGAGCCACCTGAAAGGCAGAGAGAGAGGCACATTAACAAGACAGTCTGGGGGAGCCTGCCCTGCTACTGCCTGTGCCGGAGACAGACAGAGCTTCTCTCTCCAGGACTTTCAGTCTTGCACCTTTCCTCCGCATTAAATACAAGCACACAATCAATAAAAACAGCTGAGTCCCCACGGCAGTGCTGTCTTGTCTCGTTATTGTCAGGAAGGGGCTGAAGGAGAGTCTGAAAAATACAACCCCAAATCTAAAAGCCACTGGATTTCCCTTGTTCTAAATCCGCCCGGTTGCTATTTGCTAATCCGTATACACAATGGCTACTGCAGACCCCTGGCACAGCCCAATAGTAGGACTTGCTGCAGGCCTAGCTGCCATATTTTGTGTAGCTCTATGTGCAACATTTAATAGAAATCATTTGAAAATATGCAAATTCATTCATTGTATAATTTGCAAATTTCCCACATTTGTATACGACCCTAAACTTTAGTTCAAGGTTAATACGGTAGCCAAGCATGGCAGCGGTAGGACCTGAAGCTGCACAAAACTTGGCAGCTGTGGCTAGCAAATGGCTGCTGAAGGGCATCTGGGAAGGTAGGTTGGTTCCGGATGGGCACTGTCAGGGAGCAACTGAGTTTGGGGGTGTCTGGGTAGAAGATGGGATTAGCTGGGGGCTATCAGATGGGCTGACTGGGTGGAGATGGCTGGGGGCGGGGCATAAGCGAAGCTGGTGTGTGTGGAGTTATGGGGGGGGGGGGGAGATAGAAGCCAGTTCAATGGCTGGGGGAAGCTGGGAGTAGACGGCTGAGGGGGAGGTGAGTGGTAGGGGAGCCAGATTTGTAAGAAGAGCAGGGTAGTTGGAGGAGAAGCTGGGAACAGCTGGGAAGGTCTGGGGGACAAAGGAGTAGCTGGGAGAGATTTGTTGGAACTGGAGGAAAATGGAGGCAGGTGGGGGGCTTTGTGGGAAGATGGAAGTAGCTGGGTGAGGTGACCATAGGCTGGGTGGAACTGGGACGCTGTTTGAGGTAGCTGTGTAGAGCAATCGGGGGCTGAATGGAAGCAGAGACCTGTCGGGGATAGGGGATAGGTGGATGGCAGTGTCTGGGCCAGAGAGGGGATGCTGGTCGGTTGATGGGTCCCCCACACATATATTTGTCCCTATTGCCACCTCTGTTTGCTGCAACTGCTGCTGCTCACCGACTCCTCCCGACTGCTCTTTCCCTGCTCAGAGCCAGCAGGGGGAGCAGACAGACAGAGGGGGAGCAGCAGGCGGCCACAGCGGCCTCTGGCAGCAGAGAGCCACAATTGTAGCCATTCCTGTGGCCCAGCTGAACGTGGGGCTACAGGAACGCAGAGGGGCAGCCGGGACGCATGAGTGACACTTGGGATGCCTGTCTGGGAATAAGAGGTAGCAACTGAGTTTTCAAAAGCTCCATTGCAGATCTAAGAGTACCTCTGTATTACAGTCTTTCCATTTCCCAGCTGCCCGCCAGAAACATCATGGGTTACTAAGAGCCAGATTTTCAGAAAGTTGGGCATGCAACTACATGCCTAATTTTTGCACACAATTACAATTGCAAGTGACTATTGAATATTTATATGCGTAAACACGCAGTTATCCATCTAACGGCCCATTTGAATGCACAAATGCCTAATAAGAACATGCAACTGTAAGTGTGTGCAAAAATTAGGCATTCAGTTAGATGAGCAAATTAGACACACAATTGCCTATCGTTTTGAAGAGCAGGCCCACATGAATTCATCTGTAGCTTCAGTAGTATTGTAAAAAATTAAGAGTAAAAGGAAAAAATAGCCTTCCAGGAAAGTTAATCATCCAGTTTTTCTGATAAGACCTTCAAATATACTGGGATTTCACATTGACATTGACTCGAATGAATTAGAATGTGCTGCACAATTCCACCCTCAGAAAAAATGTACTCAGCACAACCGTGTCCATTGCGGACTCTATTGCTGGTCTCTCTTGTCAGTTTCAGTGACACCTAATACTGAAGGATGCAGACATATTTTGTGCCTGATGACATCATGAGCAGAACATTGCCTTTGCTCATTTCCTTTGCTTCCACACTGTAAGTAGCACAGGGACTATTATGCAGAAAAGAAAAAAATCATCCTCACCTATTCCTGTTGTACAGTATTTTCACATCTACTTGCCATCTTCTCCCCAGTGGGGCATGATGTAAACAATGAATCATCCAGGCTGTATTTAGGACAGCATTTGTTTATCACCCTTGTTCATGTTCATTCGTTAATGTTGGTACAGTGCTTTAAAAAATGCAAACCACTAGACAAATGCCAAGTGTTATTCTTCTATCATTGCTTCAGGTATTAATAGGAGTTTATCAGAGATTTTTTAGAGTGGAAATAACTGTTTCTGGAGGGCAACTGCCACAATGTTTGCAGCTATGTGGCTAACTCGATCAGCCATGTAGCTAAAAAAGCACCAGTTGCCCTGCATATATAGGGTCAAATCCTAAAATGGTGTAACTTGGCACAGTTCCAATGATGTCAATGGAGCTACTTCAGTTTGCACCAGGTGAGGACCTGGCCCACAGTAGCCACGTCTAATACCCACACACATAAAAAATCCTTCAACTGCGTTTGAAGAAATAGTTAATAAATCTAAGGGGTCCAACACCCTGAAATCCAGAACTCCCTCTACAGAAAATCTGAAGATGAATTGTAAATATACCATAACAACTAAGCTCATTAAGAGCAATTAATTCAGTTGGTTCTGCCCATGCCTGAGTTCAACACCCTGGAAGGAGAGTAAACCCAGCCATATCTTGAACTTTTTTTGAACTGGCAGAGAAGATGATTCTGTAAGGTGGCGCTCTTGGTGCAAAGAGCTAATCTCATCTCTGTGCGAAAGAGCAAAGGCCAAATTCAGTCCTGACATAATCAAGATCAGCTCCTAAGGATGTCAGTAAACACGGCTCCTGCTTAGATTAGGGCTCAATTTGGCTCTTGAGGGAAAATTTCAGCATGTTCATTCACTGTGATTCACTATAAGTGGCGTGTAATAAAAAATTGAGATTAATATTTATGCTATAATGCTTACCAGCACATCATAAATCCATGGTACTCCGACACCTTCACTACTGTGTGCAGTTCTGGTCACCCCATCTCAAAAAATATGTATTAGAATTGGAAAAGGGAACACAAAAGGGCAACATAAATGATTAGAGGTATGGAACAGCTTCCATATGAGAAAAGGAGGGATTGCTCAGCTTAGAAGAGATGACAAAGGGGGGATATGATAGAGATGTGGAGAAAGTGAATACAGATTTGTTATTTACCACTTCACATAACACAAGAACCAGGTGTCACCCAAATAGATTAACAGGCAACAGGTTCAAAATGAACAAAAAGATGTACACAACACACAGTCAAACCTGTGCAACTCAATGCCAGGGGATGTTGTGAAGGCCAAAAGTATAACACGATTCAACAAAGAATAAGATAAGTACATGGAGACTCGGTCGATCAGTGACTATTAGCCAAGACAGTCAGGAATGCCACTGAATGCTCTGGGTGTCCCTAAACTTCTGACTGCCAGAAGCTCGGACTAGACGACGGGGTTGAACTACTCGATAAATTGTCCTATTCTGTTCGCTCCCTCTGAAGCATCTGGCAATGCTACTCTCGGAAGACAGGATATGGGCTAGATAGACAATTGGTCTGACCTAGAATGGTTATTCCTATATTTTTATCAGATAATTTTTATTTAGGAAAAAAACCTGTGTTCACAACACCACACTATTCTGTACCTGGAAACACAGAAGGTATACATTTATTTCATGAGATGGAAATTCATCCCAGTTAAGTGTGCAACCTGATTATTATGCACCTCTGTAACAGTGCAAGAGTCCAAAGGTTAATAGGTAGCTTAATCAGCAAATTATGCAAATCAGCCCAAATCAAATACATTGTACAGCTCCTATGATCAGCAAAATATGCAGTTCTCTCAACAAATTATATGAAATTTTCAACTAATTGATCAGTAAAGATAATGAAAACAACCTCCACTGGCAAAGGGTGCAGCTCAGCAACTCAGCTGTATTTCGGATAGATTGTATTATTCAGCAGAATGCCTGACAATTAAACAATACGATACCTGAAGGTGCAGCATCCTTGCTAACACACACAGATAAAGGAAAAAAGGGCAATGGTGCATCTCAATTACTTGAGCAGCAATACAGATGATGATTTGCTTTGAAATATAAGTAATTGAATTCATGAAACATGCTGCTTTGGTGCTTAATAACGGAATCATGCAACTTTACCGCCAAGGCATATAAAAATGTAACAACTGAAGTGCACGGTTTGGCCATTATGGGGCCATTTTTGCCCAAAGAGAAACTGCATCCTTAAGTTAGAAGCTATTATTTCTGAATTTTACTTCTATCCAGTTGGTTCTTTGTGTAAAAATATGAATATATAATAAATAATGATGTAATAAAAATAACGTATTTCTCTGAACCACGTCCTCTGGGTCTGTATCAAATCGAATGAGGCAACAGCCACAGAACAGGAAAATAAGATAGATTCTTTTGTTAGCTCTATCACCCAAACACCCAGAAACCATAAAGCATCAAAACAAAATCTCAGGGAAAGATGTAAACAAAACAGCCCTCAGTCCTGCCTTGAAGTATGCCAGAGGCATGTAAGGGAAAGCAAAATACTCTTCCAAAATCGCTATCTCCTATAGTAAGGAAAGAAACCTTGAGTGAAAAAATGCTAACCACAGTGTTGAATTAATTTATGTGGGAAGCAAATTCCACCTGAAATAATCTCCCTTCCCCAAGCACTGCAAGCAAGCTGCATGGCACCCAATTCAGTGATAATGTTGGACGCACTCAATGAGTTTTCTCTTTGCTCTGGACTTTTCAAGCAGACGAATGAGCAAACTCCTCCTTTTTTAACCACAGAGAATAAAGAAGTGGACAGCCGTGCCCAAAGCCCCCCAGTATATTCAATGCTGCTTATTGGCATGTGTAACAGAGGGGCTTGCAGGAAATTGGTATGGATGGAAGCTAGAGGCCAAACATACCATGTTCTGAGGTTCTCAGTGTTCTTTCCCACCTACACATCCATGCAGAAGCAAGTCATGACTCCTACCTAGTGGAGGCTGGCTGCTCCACGGCAGACCTATAGGGCCTGCTTTGCTGGCTCGGGCATATGGCCAGACCTACTGGTAGCCATTTACAAGTGAGCATTTACCCAGTGTTAGCACACAATGGTATCTGTACTGTGCAGTTCAGTACACTAGCTTTCCCTTATTCCAAGTGTCAGGGAATGTGTGATATGACCTAGATTGTGAACGAGGGGCAGGGGTTGTCTTTTTGTTCAGGGGTCATACAGCGTCTAGAGCAATAGGGTTCTGGTCCATAACGGAGGTATCTGAGTGCTACTGCAATGCAAATAAATCATCCTCTCAGATCCACTTTGTGGTAAGTGTAGGTAAGTACTGATTTTTTTAAATGAGACAAGGTGGGTGAGGTAATATATTTTATTGGACCAACTTCTGTTGGGTCAGAGAGAGACGCTTTTGAGCTACAGAGAGCTCTTTTTTGTCTACACACTGCAGCATATAGTGCATTCACCCCACCATGCCTTCTCTCCCCTCTGACATGAGCGCCAGCTGTATAATTCAGGATATTCACCGCAGCTAACACCATTCTCCTCCAAATTCCCCTAGGCAGTTCCCACTCTGAAGAACAAGATTTCACACTATAATGGGACAATTTGGTTCAGAAAAACTAAGAGAAACTAAGAATCCCTCCTTGTCTCCATGAACATTTCCCTACGTCTAGAATCAATGAAAAATCACCAAAATGTGCAATAAATATTTCCAGCCGATTAATCAATAAGAAGGAATAGAGAAGCTTTAGAGAAGCATCCAAATTACTGTCACATTCTACCAAGCACTTAAACACTGGCATGGGGCAGATCTGCTAGGGCAGCAGAGATGCTAATGAGGAGATTCATTACATTTTAAATAAAATTAAAGCCTTAAACAATTAACAATGTCAGTGTTGGAAGAGGCAGGGCATCCAAACAGGATTGTCAATATAGAAAGTACATGGTCTCATCTAAAAATGGGAGTCTAATATGGCCCCGTGAGGGTCTGTGATATCCTGTGATTTTTGCCACAATCTCATCACTCTGGACAGTTTAACACGGTAAAAATCCATGACTTTCCCAGCAGGTACCCTGAGAAGCCTTTAACAGCATCCACTCCATTTCTGGAATCCACAAAGGCACAGTGCACTCCATGCAGATTCTTCTAGATTCCCCTATTCCACCCTTCCCCGGCAACCCCATCTACCCAGAGACTCTTCATTCCAGCTTCCTCCTTATGTAAATTGTGGGTCACACGTACACTCCCTGTGTAAGGTTTCTTTCCTCCTCCTCTGCTGTAGCCAATAAGTAACCAGAGCGGCACTATCCACAGCTCTACGTCCCATTTCCCTGGGCCATTTCACAACGCAACCTGGTGTTAAGGATCAAGACTGTAGCAAGGGATTCAGGGATGTTCTTCTCCTTCTCTCTACCCAGTGGATCCCAATTTTGGTCCTTTAACAGGCAGCAGTAGCAATCAGCAGTGAGATGTGTTGGCTGCTGCTGTTCTCTCTGGCCCACTACCAGCAGAGAATACTGGACCCAGATCCCCAGGATTGAGGGACCCACTACTACTCTGCCCCCAGAGGTGCAGAGTGAGACAAAAAACCCCAAAAACATGGGGTATGAAACTCCACAGCTGGTTCAACTAAAATGGCACGGCCAGCAGGGAGAGGCATACCAACAGCTATTCTAGCTTGCTGAAGCAACCCCATCAGCACAATAGTAGCAGCATTTCAGAAGCTTTTATCATACACGGAGCTGATGCTGGCTGAGGTGCATGAAGTGGACCATTATAGTTGAATACAGCTCAATTCAGTGTCTGAGCAAAGCACTTACAGGAAAGTGTTACAATTTCATTTAATCCTATAGCGCATATGCTGCAGATATTGCCAGTTAAAAATACCCATGTTTTTGAATTTAGACATAATTTGTCTTTGGGGCTTGCACAGGGTAGAATGATTCCCAAGTGACTGGAGCACTTCTAATTTATAGAAGAAAGGCTTTAAAAAAATAAGCTTCCAAATGGAAGTGTCTTAGAATTCTTTTTAAGGAATTTCAATAATATTTCATCTGTTCTACGCTGCAGCAAGAAGCAAAAAATAAGTCTAGCCAACTCCTGGACTTTGGTCCTAGTTATTGTATCTCAATTCATTTTCTTTTCTCTCTCTCTCTCTCTCTCTCTCACACATATACCCCTTTTATCCTTTTTTGGTCTCCTCAGGAAAAGACAAAACACTATCTCTTGATGCCCCAAAACTTATACTCTCAGAAGGTCATATCGAGCATGCGTTTCCCATCAGCAGTAAAATCAGTGCTTTGGACTGAAGGCAGTACATGTGAAATAGTCCTACTTCAGGCCATCACATGGCATAACCCAATGATATGGTTCCATCACACTACTCCATTAATTGACTGACTGTGGAAAACTGCAGAAGGATACAGAGGGTTTGATTCTATTTCCACTGAAATGAAGTTACTGGCAAAACTCCCATTGATTTCCAAGGGAGCAGGACTGGGTTCAGAAAGCATAAAAAAGGGCCACGCACTATAACTCAGCTGACCTAAAACAACAATGCTCCATTGACATCAATAAAGCTACATTGATTTACGCCATCCAAGGACCTGCCCCGAAATACTTCACCCAGCCTAAGTGACTATTAGACATACCTCTAATGAACAGAATTCCAGAAACTTAGGTATACAAATATTCTACACTCCACATGGCCCTTAAAAGTGTATTTCTCGTATAATATTTGTTGTTTGAGTCAAAAAAATATGAAGACTAGAAATACTTTGGTCAATCCATTATGCAGAGGTGTTGCTTTTTGTTAAAAAGGATGAAATACAAAAAATCCCAGTGATCTATTGACTGCCCCATAATCTAGACATGGTAGCATCTTCTGTAGCCCACACCCTGTCATGGCACACATCTTATTGCATTATGTGATCTACATGCTGCATTACTGAGCACATCATGCTGCATACGTGGAGTTCATGGACCAGATTTACCGGGATGACACTCCGGCTGCTTTTTGTGCTACTCCAGTGACACAAAAGAGCCATAAACCCTGCTTAACTGTCTGGTTAAGATGGGTTTACAATCTGCTTTGCATTGCTGGAGGGATGCAAACAGCCAGAATGTGCCAGTTAATCTGGCCTTCTATCTGTAGTCTATGCATATTTTATTTAGAATATTTTTTTTCCTTGGTGAGTTACGTTCTTCTATGTAAGGTTTTTTGTTTTTAATTTCCAGTTAATTTCAGTTTGAGTAGTTTGTAATTCTGCTTTGTGCTCACTGGTTTATCAGACCAGTTGGAGAGAGCATTTTATTCATATTGTATCTTGTCCTGGTACATTGTTTCCCCACAGAGTTTAAGGGTTGCCTTGGGGGTTTTCATTGAATTCCATTAATTTTCATCAACCTAGGGCAGGATTTCTATCCATGACAGTCCCCCTCCACTCCCACCCCTATTCTAGAGGTATTTAAATAAGTTGCTTTATTCTTTATTTTTGAAGATCTTTCCTTTCTAGTCATATCTTGATGGTTGGACCCTCCCTCCAACCATAGCACACACCTCGATGGCTATTTGAAACGGAAATTCCATTGAAATCAGCCAACTTGCTGGACGCAGAGTATGTCTGACAGCTCTGAAGCGATAAATGACATTTTGGGATGGTTGAATCTAGATATAGGCCTGTGCTTTACAGGCTTTAATAATGTCAGATCATGGTGATCCTCAGAGTACAGCAGGTTAACTAGCTGTGTCTTTGTCAGCTCCTGAGACTTTAACTGCCTCTCTCTGCATATCTTTACCAGCTCACTTTTCCCGAGTTGCTCATCACTCATCTTTCGTTACTCTTCCTATTCTCTTCACCAAAACACTAGGAGATGCTTTTTCTCACTATGATACTTGCTTTTACTGCTGTTGGCACATATTGGAAATTCACCTCTGTCAGCATCCCACAATTGCAGTCACCATATATGTGACTCTGGTCTCTCCAAGTGCACTCCCTCTAGGTCTGAGGCCTCTGTCACCACTCTGAGTGCAGACTGGGCCCTGGGTTGCATTTCTTTGGTACCGACTGCGATTCTCTCCCCAGGTCTAGGCTCAGACCTTGCCGTTCTGTTCCCTTTGGGGCAATAACAGTGGTAATCAGTGACCCAACAGCCTCCTTAAAGCAAAGTAACATTTATTAGAACAAATGCATTTCAGAGAAAACTTATCTTAAAAACAAACAACAAGACCATACACATGCCTGCTTACCAGGTATTTAACCATTTTCCACAGGAGGACCCTGGAAGGACTAATTTACCACAGGCTGTCTCTGTGTCAGCTTATCTCCCTATCAGAGCTCACTGACAACACCCTGGACAGCCCCAGGCAACTCAATCCCCTTCCACAGGAATCACGTCACATTAACTGCTTATAGCCCTGTGAAATAGTAACTCCCAGCTCTGGCAAAACAAGGTTTGCACCCAGCTGGAGACAGGATCCTAGAAACGAACAGCCTGACCCGCTGTCTTTCAAGTGCGTTCTTGGGTCATCTCATTTGGCAAGCCATTGGGTTGCCTTCCTGCACAGTCACAGACCCCACTGAATTTGATCATTATAGAGTCATACCAGTAATTGTGATAACCCAATATATAACAGCTTCCTCTCACTGACCAGGTCACACACAACGTTCATAAAATGGTTATTCAATATTCGTAACATAATTACATATCAGCTTCACTTCGGTCACAAACTACTATATAGTGGGGAATGTACACTATACAGAGAGCTTATGCTCAAATAAATTTGTTAGTCTCTAAGGTGCCACAAGTACTCCTTTTCTTTATACAGACATATTTATGTAAAAAAGTCAACCATCACCACATAGTAATACCTGAAATGCCAGCGATTTCCTTATCTTAGAATAGGAACTAAATATCTGATCGAAAGCTGTCAAGTTTCCTTCCCCACTCTGAACCCTAGGGTACAGATGTGGGGACCTGCATAAAAACCCCCAAAGCTTATTTTTACCAGCTTAGGTTAAAACTTCCCCAAGGTACAAACTATTTTACCTCTTTTGCCCCTGGACTTTATTGCTGCCACCACCAAGCGTCTAACAAATATATAACAGGGAAAGAGCCCGCTTGGAAACGTCTTTCACCCCAAAATCCTCCCAAACCCTACACCCCCTTTCCTAGGGAAGGCTTGATAAACATCCTCACCAATTTGCATAGGTGAACACAGACCCAAACCCTTGGATCTTAAGAACAATGAAAAAGCAATCAGGTTCTTAAAAGAAGAATTTTAATTGAAGAAAAAGTAAAAGAATCACCTCTGTAAAATCAGGATGGTAAATACCTTACAGGGTAATCAGATTCAAAACACAGAGAATCCCTCTAGGCAAAACATGAAGTTACAAAAAGACACAAAAACAGGAATATACATTCCATTCAGCACAACTTATTTTATCAGCCATTTAAACAAAACAGAATCTAACACATATTTAACTAGATTGCTTATTAGCCCTTTACAGGAGTTCTGACCTGCATTCCTGCTCTGGTCCCAGCAAAAGCAACACACAGACCGAGAGACCTTTGTTTCTCCCCCCCCCCCCCTTTGAAAGCATCTTGTCTCCTCATTGGTCATTTTGGTCAGGTGCCAGCAAGGTTACCTTTAGCTTCTTAACACTTTACAGGTGAAAGGGTTTTTCCTCTGGCCAAGAGGGATTTAAAGGTGTTTACCCTTCCCTTTATATTTATGACAAAAGCCCATCAAACTCAATGAACAGGCTTTGGATCTGACCCTAACTGCGTATCTCAGATTGCACGGTACACAGCAGAAAGAGATGACCTTTTAATGGCAACCACTATATACAGTTAAAAATGCAACACACACACACACACACACACACACACACACAGAATCCAAGACTGATTGGAGCTAACTGGAAGCTAAACTTGGAAGCAGACAATTAAGAGGGTGCCGGCTGTAGCAAGCATGCCTCGCGATGCAGTCAGTAAAAGACTTGTCTATGATTTACATAGGCAGAGGTGAGAGGGATAGCTTCCTCAAGCTTCCATCACCGAGCAAACGTTAATTAAGAATCACTTCCCAAGTTAGTTTGCCCCTCTTGCATTGTCACTGGTTGCCATGGGTTACCATCTCCCCAATTGCATTTGTATATCTGGAGAAAGAGGATAAGATACAATGAAAAGGAACCACCACTGACTACAAAAGACTAATAAACGCAAACTGATTTCAATAAAAATGTCATTTTTAACCCTAATGAGGCTCTTAACTTCAGTTCCATTTCACCTTGAGGACACAGTTATTTTTATTGTCATTATTCTTCCTGCATGTTTCTACAAGATACATTTTTCATTGGACTGTGAGAATTATTGTAGTTTTCAGTTAAGTCATTACTGGCTCCCTCAAAGGGATAAGGAGGAGACAGGAGTCCTCTGAAGTGTGTCCACCACAGAGGTTACAGCAACTCTCTACACGCCATGATGAATCAGATTTCCGAGATGTTAGTTGGCTGGTTGGAAGTGAAAAGAAAGTTGAGGAATGGTGACAACAATAGTCAATCAATAATGGCAATAAAATACATTCTCAGAAATGGCTAGTGATTTATTCAAAGTGCCTCAGTTGTTGGGCACTCAAAAAACGAGACACCCGTAATCACTAGTCATTTTTTGAAAATTTAGACCAATGATTTTAAAAAGCTATACTATGAACACAATGTAAGTGGAGGAGGAGGAGAATCAAACTATGGTTTGGAAGCATGCCCCGATCCTGAAAACACGTACACATCTATAGCTTTACTCACATGTATATTGAACTCAGTGGAACAACGCCCGGTCCTGATTTAGCCAAGCACTTAAGCACATACTTAAACTTTAAGCACATACTTAAACTTTAAGCACATACTTAAGACGGCCCACATACATATCAAAGATGGGAAATATAAACGAAACAGTCATTGAAAATGAATTAACAGGGCTAAGCAAGTCCTCAGCCTCTGTTGAGCTGCTTTTTCTGGCTAACCCTTTATTCTATTAGAAATTAATCCTATAGTTTTGCGCCTCCACATTCCTTAAGAAAACCACATCAAAGAAAGGACTTTTGATGCACAGTAAATGAAATCCTGTGTTAATATTACATCAATATTAATATTTATGGTCCTAAATATTCCTTATGTATTCTGTTTTATCTGCTTAACTTATAGGTCTAGGTCAGCTGACTCAAGTTCCTCTAACCCTGGGCTTACATTGCAGTGTAGACACACCCTTAGGGTTCCGGCTCCCCAGTTTTCACCTCTCTTGGGCATAGACTTGTGTCTTTCTCCCTCCTGACTGCGGTATTTCCTCGCTGCACAGCTCCCTGCCTACATTGTGACATCCCCAGCAAATCAGACTGCCTCAGCAGGCCTGCTTTGCCTGCTTTCCTTAGAGGCTATACAGTGTAATTGACCACGGTTAAGTTACCACAAAGCCCTTTCTAAGCAAGCACATTTGTTCTTAAGGTGAAAGCATTACAGAGAAAACATATTAAAAACAACAAAAGAATGTACACACATGCTAATAAGCTCACCAGAGATCACTCCAACTCCAGCAAGGGCTCTGGCAAGTAGTCAGTTCTTCAAACCCAGCAAGGGGTTTTTCTGTGGTTACAAGTTCATAACTGCCCTGGCTCAGAACAAGCATCCCTGTGAATATGTGATTTTTCTCCTTCACACGGTCTGGGTCTTTGATCCTTAGAGGCCGGGAATAGGTAACCAGTCAAACAACGGGTTTCTCCACAAGGCGCAGCTTCAAAAGGTTGGGTCCAGAAGTGGGGAATTTGCACTCCCTTCCCCCAGGTATTTCCTAGGAAGGTAACTGTTTATCTCAGAAGTTCCTTCTTCTCTGGCCCATGGTTTTAAAATAGCCCTCTGAAGGTCATAACACTTCCCAGGGTCTTACATTAGTCATCTCTCCTCCCTAGGGGCATTAGTATAATCCCACAATAACACAAACGTTTGCATTTTTAATACGATGAACTTCTAAGATATTTAAACTTAATTCAGTAAGGTTTGTCCAGGATCCTGCAGGAAATTGCCAATCACATTTTAGCTGTGTCTCTATCAGGTCTGGTATATTGCCGATTCATTTTTGGCATGGGATTCGGAAAGAAATGCGTAGAATTTCATGTGGTGGTCCCTTACAAGGGTTTAATAGCTACTAAAGATGGCCATTTATCCACCTTATGCTAGTTTGACATTTTGCTGATGTAAAGCTATAGGTATTGTAAAGAAAGCTTTTAATTGTTTCTGTGGGCATGTCAACCGGGCTCTCTCCTATTCAGAGCCTTGTTTGCGCATCACTATCATTGATTTTGTCAGCAGAGCTCCAGGAACAGTGTTTGCTACTCAACTTGTGTGTTCTCCGCTAGCTGCTTGACTCTAGAGCATTAGAGCACAAAACATTATAGGACCTACATAAACAGTGAATGTGTTCATGGAAATATATTAAAAAACAAAGTAGGTCCAGGAGACACTATTCTTCAGACTTTAACAACGTTAAGTAGGTTAAATCCAGTCAGAATGGATTTAACCTAATGTACTAGAGGTTTGGGAAAGAAAACTATAAGATTAAAAATATACAAGGGAAAATGCTAATAATAATTAGATCAACTGATGTGAATTTGTAAATCCCACTACTGCAATAATGCATTCATTGGAAATTCTATTATCTGTTTTCTTTGCATACAATACAGTATTTAATGCTCATCTGATCTGTGAAAGAGGATTATCTGGTCTGTCATGAATATGAAAGGTTTGTAAAGCAGCTTTTAAAGTTGCTTTGACAAGTCAACAGAGGCAATTGAGCCATGCTGTATCTGCCTGCCACTGCCTAACCACGAGTTACTCAAGCCCAGGAAGCAAAATAACATTTCTCCACTCCTCTAGGTTGGAGGTTTCTGCTCCCTGTGGCTGCTGCTCACACGAATTCATTCTGATCCACTATGGCACAAATAGACCGAAATTGAAAATACAATAAATGTCAATAGACAGGCATCTCTTGGCCACACATAATTATTTTCAGTGTACAGGAGGAAACAGTTGCTGGATGTGTACAGTGAATGGTCATAAGGCCTTGTAGGTGTCTGTTTTGAAAGATGGAGGCTCCCTGTCCCTTTTAATTAAAGGATTATTGCCATTGGTATTGTCAGCTTTGATAACTTAACTCATGCTATGGGCTTGTGCAGTAACTCTGTGCCGCTGTGCCAGTTTCGCCTCTCTCATTTCTGAGCTATTCAGCGAGAGACAAATCATGTTTGCCCCGCTTGATGCAACTGGCTACTGTCAAATCCACTTGAAGCAATGACACCCAGGCCTTTGTTTTTTCAAGAAGTACACTGGCATAAGTGGGAGATGGCAGGGAGAAAGAGGTTGGAATCAGGTCCTGTCCGAGGCTATCAGGTGGAGAAATGTATCAAACTGATCTTCAGAGCTTTTATGAAATAGCTCAGGCTCCGAGCCTGGAGGAGATATCAGCATCCACAACCCAGGGATCCTTCAGAAAAAGAACAAGCACTTTTTCCAAGCCAAGCTACGTAGGTTCGTCAGGAACTTCCTCTCTGACACAGGAGAAAATCAGGGTCCACCAAATCCATACTGGGGCAGGATGAGTTGTGGGCAAGCTGCTATTTAGTGCCCAGGAGTCTTTTTGCATTCACGTCTTGAAATGTTTGGCCCAAAATGTCGAAAGACACGTTACCACCAGGAGTTTGGGGATGGGGTATTTTTAACCTTGAATAATAAGGGAGAGACCAAGCTTTCAGAACAGGCTTTTTTCTTTCTAATCCAGCTGGCTTCTTCAGTTAAGCCACTGCAGTGATGGTAATGATCAGCCAGTCTTGAACTGCTATGGAAGTTGACTCATAAAGAGAAGTCACGGAAGAATGAGAGAGCAAAATGGCAACCTTTTGAAAATCATTGTGGCTTTCCTGATCTGAAGACCAATGGCACCAATGTAAAACAGGGAGCAACACAATGGTGAATCAGGCCCACCATTCAGGAACATTTAGTTAAGATGATGTTGAAAAAGGGGCACTCCAAATATTTCACCCAGGTGACTTGAGTCTGGTATCTTGGGATGTACCAATTAGGAGATCCCAGCCAATTAGGACATCTCTGGTATCTTGGGATGTACCTGCACAGAGCAAAATATATCAGGCTCCTTCTTCATCTAGAAGTCAGAGGACTAAATCATCAGCTGGGGTCAAGTAGGGTAGCCCCAAACAAGTCAATGAATGGACCGAGGTGGATTTATACCAGCTTGAGCATCTACTAGCCCTAAATAACAATCTTTGTGGCAAAACTAATATAGAAATGTAGTAAAATTGTATTAAGTGAAGCTCCCTGTCTGATCATATTCAAATGCTCAGCATTCCACTGCTGTCAAACCTGTAAACTCAGACAGCCAAATGCAATGGGATTAGACGCAAAACAATCACGGCCTGATATTTGATTTTCTTTCATCTCAGACTAGACAATTATTTGTGCTTAGAGCCATTTCCAGCTCATTAGGCTCCGTTTTGTGGAAGAAAAATCGCCTGGGCTTTACTGCACCAGGGAGGCAAGACAGGATATCAAACTATTAGACAGAGTGGAGATGTCCTCTTTTCTTGTTGCCTAATTCATGAAAAAAACATTGTCTGTATTGTTGAATGCGTCATCCCTCATTACATACCCAAAGTTCAGTAATTAAATAAGTCATTTGGTGACTGATAGGCCAGCGTTACTCCACAAACGAGGGCTCTGTCTTTACGTTTTCTAATTAGCTAAGCAACGAAACAAACCACAGTCATGCTGGAACTGTGCAACAGGGAAGAAATTACTACTTACGTTAATTAAGTGCAACACTGAGCAGTACTGGAGACCCACATTGAAAAGACAGGCTACGTTCCTTTAAAGGAAGGAAGCAAATCCATTATTGTATTAATACATTATGTGCATCTTCCATTGTTGTCCCAGCTCACGTCTCAGGACACACTTGTGATCCCAGCTACACATCTGCACAGGGGAGTAAAGGGGCACACGTCATCCCGCTACTCTCCTGCACAGGCAACTCATATTGCTTGCAGTAGTATGAGTGGAGAGCAGCTTCCATGCGGCCACTCTTCGCCATCCCATCAGGGTGAGCAAGGAAGACGCAGAGCCCCTCCCGCTCCCAGCAAAGCACCCTGCAAAGCACCCTGCTGGCCTGGAAGGGGAGGAAGGAAAGCTGTGCCAGGGGAGCCAGGGTCTAGATCATGACTCGGAGCCACACTGCAGTCCCTGTGCTGCTCCTGGGCTAGCACAACTATGCACTGGCCTTATGGCAAAGCCACAGCTGAAGCCTCCGTCTGCAATCCGTTTTAGTTACTATTCAGCAGCACTGAGACGGCAAGCTCTTTGGGGCATGGCATTAGGTTTTTTATTCATCTGTAAAGCATGATGCATACCCAAGCATTAGAGAAGTAATAATCATTATTCCAAGAACCTTATGTAAATAAGATGATTGTGGAGGCATCATGTTAAATCACAGGCTTCAATTAGCTCAGCTGCAATTTAAAACAAGGGTCCAATGTGCACAGCGTAAACAAATAGGATAATCTTGAATGAAGGTGAATAGGACATTCATAAATCCAGGTTTCCTACCTGTGTCAGAAGGCACAGTTAAAATATTTCCTTTTGCTCATCACCGTACTACTAAAACCAACGTGAGTGGGCTCTAACTGAGCAAAGTTCAGAAAAATACTTCAATGGTATTTAAGAATGTACACATCTTTATCACAAGTCTAAAGCAATGAAGAGAAATCAGGGAGGCCATAATATGAGGAAAAACTAGATGATGAAGACATCTCTCTGGAATGATGAACCACAGAGATGTTTCATTGATGAAATGCATATACAGCACTTGTCACTCAAAAGAATCCCAATGTACTTTACAAACTATATAGTGGAATCACTCCACCTACCACTAAAGTGAAGCCATTCCTGGTGAGGCGCACTGCAGCTGATTAGCTGTGTGGACTAACACTACTCAACTGTTTAGGACACTGAAAATGGCGGATCAATAACAGCACTAACAGATGGAGCCCTTAAACAACATACCATTCGTTTTTAATATGCCATGGCTCAAAATGGATGGTAATATAAAAGGCCCAATAGCATTGTTATAATCAAGGAGCTGCAGTTGGATCCACCTGGGCAGACCCCTGCACCCATGTGGACCCCTACTGGAGACTAAAAGGTTACACCCACACAGATCTGACTAAAAACTGGTGTAACTAACTTAATTTACAAGTGACTGGATTAAGCATAGTCAAGTCAGGAAGGCTTAAGCTCCCAACCCAACCCTGTAGGGTTCTCTCTGGGGACATCCTCCATTATTGTCAAATATCTAGGGAGCTTATTTTTCACAAATCACTCCGATAATAACTTTTGTGGATCCATTAAACAGTCATCAAAATCATAGTCATGTCTTGGTATGTGTTTGTTCAAGGTTAGCACAGTGAGGCTTAAATCCAGATGATAAATATTACATAACAATAATTCAGTATACACAGGGATAAAATGACAATAGAAGTTGAAACTCGGAAAGGAATTTTAAATAGTCTGGGGGAAATGATACTGATAAAGAACAGGCATTAAGGAAATCAAACGATTACAACAGGAAACAGTTTCCATTTGTGTATTCTCAGAATATACACATCAGAATTAAGCAGTAATTAAGACAGGCTGAAGGCAGGAGAGAATGAATCCCTTCCTGCAGAGAAGAATCAATGTGTCTCTGCACCATGTATAAGAGCTTTAGAAGGAGAAAGGCTAACACAAGAATGCACTATATGCAGGGTTCATATATTCTGCAACTGTATAGCCCTGGAATTTGCTGCAGAATCATCCACCTCTTCCCACACATTTGTGCTTCAGAACCTAACATTTCTTTTAAAATAAATATACTTGTAACCCTCATAGTTGTGAAGAAAGCCTTAAAAAACATGAATTATGCCCAATTCAGAATGGTCTTCCTAAGCCTGCAGACAGCCTGAACCAATAGCTCTAAGAGATGCTAACTTCTCCATTTATCTCAATAGACTGTTAATCAGAAGCCTAAAGATGGTAATTTCAGTGCAAAAAATATTAGTGGAAACACCTAGTTACTGAGTTCATAACACAATTTCAATCCATTTCCCACACCTGCCTAGGTGCCACAAGCCCCATCTATACCTACCCAGCAACAAAACCTCCAGTTTCCTCTTCACAACTTTTAAATTGCAGTTATGTATTGTCAGTACAAAAAAACTGCATTGACAACTGAAATTATGGGGAAGTCAAATACATGACATTTAATAGGAAAATGGATATTAGCATCCATACAGCAGTCCGAGTTATTTGTTTTAATATTTTATTCATTAAAAACACACACTGGTTTCCTAATTTAAATGAGGCTGCCACCAAACTTTTCCAGTCTGCTGCATTGGAGTGCAGCAAAATCCAGGTACACTGCTGTCGAATTTGCATCCTGCCTGGAACAGAGTACATGTGGTTTTGACTTTCCGCAGTTCCACAAGCAGCTAGGGAAACAGGGAATTAACTATTGACCTCCTGCTCCTTCCCTAAAACAGAATGCATGATGGGCAAGAAAGGCTCAGCCACCCAGAATGGTGTTGGTTTCAGTCACGTTGGGCACAGAAAGGAAGACAGATCAAGTGGGCAAGGCCAGTTAAAATCTTTACAGACACACATCTGGGGCTCGACCGTACACTGTCTGAAGTCAACGGGAGCATTTCCATTGACTTCAGTGAGTGCAGGATCAGGCCCTTAAGCAAACTTCTATCAAAGAGAGAATGGAGCAGGTTTTATTTCCTGCCTCCACTCCTGACAATAAGCACAAAGACCAAGAAAAAAGCAGTCCATTGGAAATATTATAGTGTTTGCTAACCGCTAAGCAGCAGCAGCTAGCCTTACTGACATATTTAAGCTGAAGATCAAAGGGCATGAGCACTCTATATTCTTTCTCCCTGCAGAGCAACTGCAACAGTGGCAAAAAGAGCAATGGAAGGAAGGTGAAAAGTGAGCAACAGCTTTTCCAGAAGGAAGAAATCCAGACAAAATGTTCAAATTCTGCCCTCACTTACAAATATGCCCAGGAAAGTTCCCACATGATTCTGTTCTTCCCCTTTCGTTTCTCCCTCGATTTTTTCTTATTAATACTATTATGCAGATGGGATACTCTGATTGTTTTTGTGCCAATCATCAAAAGGGTGAGAGGGTGCCAGAGTTAGCTCTCTACTCAGTATGTGTTTACACTGCACAAAAAGCGTGTTCTTAACTCAGGTGAGCTAACTCGGGTTAAAAATCACAGTGAAGATGGAGCAACTCAGCTTTTAATTCATGTCTTCACTGTGATTTTAACCAGAGTTAAACCCAAGTTCCGAACACACCTTTTTTTGCAGTTTGGATATACGTACACTGACTGTTCAAACAAGGCCCCTCTTCCCCAAATAATATAAATACACACTCTTCTTCCTTTAGTTATGACCATACAATGCCATTGGATTTGGGCCAGTGACCTAAAACAACACTAGTCGATTGATGCCTTTCCATTTTCTCAGTGATCTTTGTCTAGAAGCCCTTTTATGTAATAATCTCCACGTGCAAGAGGCGTAAATTACTCTCTCTAGGGATGAAAAGTCCATCCTGTTCGTGGCTTGTCTTCACAGCAAAGTTAACTCGAGCTAGAACCTGAATGATGCCCTGACTTGAGTAGCTCAAGTGTGGTGGTGCTTTTAATATCGCGAGCTGGCTGGCCTGTCGTGGGTTATAGGCTACAGATCGAGTTAACGTAACTCATCAGATGTAATAGAATTACTCTGTACAGTGTTATTTCGCAGCATGACCGCTCTCAGTTGAGCTAGGCTAACTCAAGAGGAGCTAACAGGCAGTAGATAAGTCAAGTTAACTCTTCAGTGAAGACGCACCTTTAACTGTGAGAAGTGCTCAGCACTGGCCTAACACTGCTCTCACTGAAGTCAATTAGTTAGCTCAATGCTGAACACTTTTGAAAATCACACGCTAAAAGCAGTGGCTTGGCTGGAGTAGAATAGCTAACCAACCATTAAAGCATTTACACTTGAGAGAGGAAATGTGTAGATTATCACTGCTACGTTCCTGAACTACCCAGCATTTTACAGGCATAAACCAAGAATATTGTAGGTTTGCAGCCATTTTAGTGTTTTACACTGCAACAAATCCTCGGCTACTCAGGTATTCATGAAATCTGGGCAAACAAACACAAAAACCCACTCCTCTTCCCAATATCTGCTCAATTTTTTAAATAAATTTCCTTCAGCTAACCTCCTCTCCCCCCAAGTGCCGTATGCATTGGTATTAATTCACATATACAAACATTTCAGCCACAAATGCCTGCACATCTGTCCAGTCAGGAAACTGCAACAATACTAAGCAATAAAGCTGATCTGTGACAAGTAAGCAACACAGCTTGTATACCACATATTATAGTGAGACGGTGGAGACTCTTATATTTAGATTACCTAACTCGTTCATTACAAAAGATTCTTGGGATCTTTTCTTTGAGAAGCTCTCATGCCTCCAACATTACCATTTGATATTTGTCTGGGGAAGGCCCTCAGGCTACAGAAGTGCCTTTTCCTAGTCCTGTGAAATTCTATTCTGGTTTTGCTCAGAGATAACTGCTCAGAACTGCCATTTCCCTAGCTCTGACTTTCCTCTCTCAGAAAATTCTGAAGGAATGAAAAAACAACAACTGACCATGAAAATTCTAAGGCCAAACTGATACCATCACCCACTCCATGGGCACTTGGAACTTCACCGCAATATTAGGGATAGAACTCAGATCCTCCTGTTCCAAAAGCACCCGCCTTTACCACTTGAACTAAAGGAGAATTGCCACAGAGCCCTGTATTTGTCCTCTGACATGCAGTTAAGCACTGCTGCTTGCATCCAGTAGAAGGCAGGAGTGAGCTCACACACTAGTCAACTCATTACAGCATCTTCCAGCACAGGTAGGCATTAGATTACATTACAGAATACAATACACTGGTGAACATTTCCCATGTGTTTTTGTTTCTAAAAGGGTTGGTTTTCACAGGACTGCCTGTTTATTTTGTTAGATCGTTTGTTTGTTTGTTTTTGTTTTTTTACAGTTACTGCTCAGAGCGAGCATTCTCCTCCAACACAAACAGGAGCTAAATTCCAACATTTCTCAAATATATAAGTCATAATATTGCAACTAAAGAACCAACTGCATGGAAAACTGAAATATAAGAAATAGTGAGAGAAAAATCTGAACGACAGACAAACAGCCATGAAGACAAAGGGACATAATTTGAGGGTCCATCTGGATTTGTTACATAGGGCTCCCTCCTGCCTCATCATATACCCCCAGTGCTTTTTCTTAAAGAGAAAATATAGGGAGTGAATGAAGAGGGATTGTTAAGAGGAGAGGAGTGCCAAGTCTCAGCTCCTGCTGACTTTGAGAATTCATGTCAATGAGACTTGAGTGAGGATTGGCAGCATTCAGGCTCTGTGATGTGCATCTCTGAACAGAAGGCTTAACTGTTGGATATGATCGCGCTAATTATAATGGCACGATTTATCACAGACGGCATCCTGCACAGTTCCCTGTTTATGTTTACCAAACTCCATGACACTAGGACGAACTCCTACAGGGTGGAATCATCAACACTGAAGTTCTCATGGCTATCGAATTATTTAACGTAACCAGGGGTCCAAGGAAGGGCTATATGTGGTAAAATCAAATCACTTTAAAAGGAAGTTTTACGAACTGAGTTTAACTATGTAAATTAACAAAATTTTAGCAAGACATGGTGGGTGAGATATATCATCTTTTATTGGACTAACGTCTGTTGGTGACAAAAATGACTTTCAAGCTCTCACACCACCAGACGTTGGTCCAATAAAAGATATTATCTCACCCACCTTGTCTCTCTAATATCCTGGGACCGACATGGCTACCACTACACTGCATACAAAATTCTAGCTAGTCTAATATGCTGGTGTTACAGTTGGTACTGTGCTACTTTGGAAATATTCTAGGTCAAGAAAACAGGAAGAAAGTCAGATCATTGTTTTCTTTATGCGTTTTGTTTTGACCTTCTACACTTGCAAATCTAGAATAGAATAAACTTTCAAATGACATTCACAACCTTCAAATCCTAGGAGGAGTTCCCGTACAACCCTTCATTCAGAATGGCCAATTTACATACACATGTACAGAACTGCTCCTTTGGCTGTGTTGAACATCCTCTCACCTCTGTTACACCCATCCCCCCCAAATTTGTTTTCTTTCCACTAGCTTCACTCCTATAATCTCCATGTTGGTGCTGCCAGTTGGGTTGGCACCACACGCAAAATAACTAATCATTTGATGCAAGCATGCATGGAAAAGTGTAGAAAAAAACCCATCACTCCTATGCGAAAGGAGTATTCCCCTCCGCTTTGTTTATAGCTGTCTCCAGCCCATTCCCTACCTCTGTATGTACCATGGTCGGATAAAACAAAAAAGATGACTATTTATTTTAGGCCCTTATCTTTCAATGGGTCTCCCCATGGACACAAAGACCAATCTGTGTGGAGCAGCTTGCAGGATCATGCGCTTAGAATGGAAGTTTCTTATGCCAGGGCTAGCATCTTTATAGTTGCTCATCAACTAATATCCCCCATTAGCTCTATATGCATTGTGTTTGGCTGATTCCCCCGCCCACAGACACACACACACAGGAATATGATGCAGTGTAAGCCCATGTGATGCTCATTCCCAAGCATGCTTATCCTTTGGGGAGAAAACTATATCCTCGGGGTCATGGCTCTCTCTTCCCTCTCCACCTCTCCTCTTGTGCTATGAGGCTATAGCTGAGATCAGCCGAAGCACTGGAGCTGGGGTGCTGCTACCGGCATTACATTATCTAGGGGGGACCCCTGACTTTAGCATCCACTCCCCACTTAGACTGAAATAGCCTGAATCTGACGACTTTCCAGACCAATCTTTTCCCTCAGGCATTTGAAGATGGGGGCAGGGGTGTAGGAGTAGGGAATTTGGGAGGGAAAGGGGGGGTATGTGGTGGGTTCTCAAATTGCTGCACTTAGAATGTATTTTTAAAGAGTCTCTCTCAAAAGTGACAAGAGCATATGGCTGGCTGCCCCCCCCCCATTTCTATACATCATAATAAACAAACCCTTTATTTACAGTTTGCTCACTCTTGGGTCACTACTGTGCACTCAGGGGAGAGACTAATGTCCGGGCTGGGACTTGGAAGCACTGGCTGGGAACGAAGCCTGAACTAGTGGTAGACAGGAGATGCTTAAGAACTGCTACCTGAGACTGGTGAAGGTAAACCCTGATTGGGTTTTCTTTTCAAGCCTAAACAGACTTGTTACTCCCCGCCAGTTAAACCCTTTGTTACTTTTGGCACATGGCCGCACTTGGATTTTTCTGTCTTTTCACATATTGTTCCTTTGCCCTTCAAAGCCACTACGGGTTATTTGATATAGACTATTTTTCCTTGTTGATCTTGTCACCTTTGTTCATTTCTTTGAGGGAGAACTGCATTGTTTGATAGCTGGAGAGCCTAGTTTCCGTGTCCATTTGACCCAGCATAGCATCTTCTTATTTTCTCATAACACATTCTTCCCCTTTGGCCCCATGGACATGGCTTAGATTAAGTATTTCTATGGAATCATTTCACTTTGAGAGCTGAAAATTCAGACCTTCCAATTTTGGTCACTTAGTTTCCTTTTCATTACATTTTCTTTGACCTCCTCCTCCCCACATTATTACATTGGGACCAGACAGGCAACTACAGTACCAGCCACTTGTTTCTCACTTGATTGTTCCACTCTGGGGAAGTGTCAGTTAGGCTTTGAGGTTATATAATAAAAATGAATCAGGACTGCTAGCTCCTTAATTACTTTTAACTTAGAGTTGTTTTCACACTCAGGCAAGAGTCTTTCAAGGAAAAAAGTCACTCTCAGTGTCCTTAGCAGGTCAGCGGTATTGCCAAATCCAAGCGTTCAAAAATCACGAGTCAGGTCTCAATCAAGAAATTGGCTTAAGAAAAAAAAATCACAATGTTAAAAAAATAATATGTATCTGTTTTATTTTATTCACCTTGTTTCTGAGCCTTTAGAGTGAATGTGGGTCACTTTTTAAGCTTTTCTCTGAGCCATGAGGGCTAAAATCTGGCATTTTTTAAAAAATGAAAGCTGAGATTCTCACCTAATCACATGACTCCAGGAGTTATTGCTTTAAGAAAAACAAAATATCATGAGACCCACAACAACATTGTGAGAGTTGGCCATATTGGGCCTTGATGTCTTTTGTTAGGCCTTTGGAACATTTTGCCACCAAGCCCCTCCCAAAGAAAAGGAATGACTCCTGCCTCACTTACCCAAAACAAAACAACTAATGTGTGTGCCATGGTGACATCCCACTCTGCATTAATGTGAATGACAACCACAATCTCAGCAGTTTATCCATAAGTAGGGTATCCATGTATCCCAGACAGGCAAGCATGTCCCTGATTTGGGTCCTATCCCTGTCAGTTTTATAGAGCACAGTGTTTACTCCTAGTTTTTGAAAAGCTCAGCAGATTGGTCAACCCAAGGAGCCACTGGACAGCTATGCTGGGTGACACTGACAACGAGCTAGGTGAGTGCATATGCAGAGATCATCCTCAGGTCTATCACATACAAAGTTGGCACCCTCCCTTCCATGAATAGCCCACATGAATAGCCTGAGCCAGCCATCACACACAAAGCGTCAGATCCTGGTGAAGATGGAGACTCAGGTCCCCATTGCTTAGTCCACTGGACCGTGTGGCCTTTCCTTATGGCCAGAAGTCATGCTAGTTGCTCAGTAAAGAAGTTGGCTTAGCTGCAGGCAGCCAGTAGGGAGGGAGCTTGCAGCAGCAGTCCCGCTGCCACCTGCAGTGGCCCGGATGGCACTGTCCCTTACAGCTGTGAACGGACTTTGGGTCTTCCGCAAAAACCAAGGCATCTTTGGTCACGGTCCTTACGAAACCCAGCCCTGGATGGTCATCAGGTCTAGGATTTTTTTGGAAAAAAAAAATCATTGACAAGCTTTCAACCTTAGTGATCAGCATGCACTCGCAGTGTTGCCAATTCCTATTACTTTTTCGACAGTCTTGTAATATTTGACGATTTGATTTAAGATGCTAAGCACAAGAGATTATGTGAGAATCTCTGCTTTTACTTAAGACTAAAGAAATTTCTAGGCCTCCTCGTTGAGACAAAAGCTGGAAAATTTGATCGGAACACATGGTAATGGCTCAAAAAACAGAAGATAAATAAAATGAACCTAGAATCTTTTGTTTTTAAAAATCTGATTACTTTTAAAGTCACTCTCATTCTTTTGGGGGAGCAGACTGAACATTTGGGGTTGCAGTACTGCAGCAGTTGCATTTTCAAGGATTATAAGATCATTTGTCTAGTGGATGCTGCGTGCATGTCTTGAGAAGTGGCACCCACATGTGCAGACTTCTGATAGCTTAGAGGCCGGGTTCAGAGAGGCACCCAAAAGTTCTAATGCTCTTTAGACTGCAAAATTGGGCTGAAACTTATTCAGGCTTCAATAATTTCAAATACCTTTGTGGATCTTGGCCTTAGTTTGTGCCTCAGTTCCCCATCTGTAAAATGGGGATAGTAACATTTCCTTATCTCACAGAGGTGTTGTAAAGATAAATACATTAAAGACTGTGAGGCATTCAACTGTGACGGTAATGTGGGTCATACAGGCAGAGGTGGGTGATTTTTCAGTTCACTGGCCAAACTGGGGGCGGGGGAATCATTTCAGCATGATTTCATGAAATGCCTCCGTTGCCTGAATTTTTCAGTGAAAAAAATGTTTTTCCAAAAAGCGTCAGCCAGCTCTATATATAAGCTCTTGAGATAGCTATAGATAGACATAGATAGTTATATAGTACTTCTCTCAATTATCAGGTCTGTAAATCTGCCATCAGCTCTAAAATACTATCTAAATTAGACACCACTTCACCTATTTCTTTGTTAACTTGATTGGTCACCAAATGATTTAGTGGAGTCATTTCACAAGACCCCCTATATTCCATTAAGTGAAAATAGCCTCCCTGACCTGCTTTGCAAGACTGCAATCTAAGCCAGTCTATATATCATCATCTGCAGTTAGACAAATATTTCTAGAGGCCATTTCTGAAACATATCCTCTTGGAATTCAGAATTAACACTTGTACGATACCTCCTGTCAAATATCAAACAGTCCTATAGAATGTTAAGTAAATACCCATCCATTAACGTCATTGTTTGGGGACGTATTTAATCAGAAAAGCAGAACTCCTCAGGAAATGATGAAACAGCTGATAATTCCATTGTTCCATTATACTGTGCATTTCCAATAATCTCTTTTCCCGAATGAAGGTAACCCCATCTCTGTGAGTGAAACATCCTCCTTGTAAATCTAAAATGAACAATACATGCAACAGGCTAACAGGGGATGTGGCACCGTCTTGTGCAAACATGCCTGTCCTTGACATACCTGCTAGACAGGGGAGAGCCGGAGCCAAGGTTTAGATCAAATACATAAAATAGCCATGCAGATTTTATGGAAATTCTAGGAAAACATTTCATAAACAGCACTGTACAGATCACCCAACTTCATCAAACTGCTGGGTAGCCTAGACCAGAACACATTATTTCTCTTTACTCATCGCTATATGGTGCTTTTAGCACCACTCTGTCATATAGAATATCAAATACTGTACAAATTTTGTCTGGCCCTGGGAAGATACTGTAGGAGGTATGGATTTTCTCTCATATAATCTCGGAGTGGAGGGCTGATTGAGTGCTTTCTGTTTTACTATATTTAAATAAAATCTATACATTTTGGCACAGTGAACAAATTTCCAATTACTAAATAATAATTCCATTTAACAGGGATGGGATTTGACCCTGATTCAGCAGAGTGATGAAGCAAGTGTTCAACTTGAAGCACCTGCTTACATTCATCATTACTGAAGCAAATGCTTAACTTCCAGCATGTCTTTAAGCTCCATTGACCTCAGTTGACCTTAACAACATTCAGTGTTTTGCTGAATCAGGGCCTTATTTAGGAGGGGTTCCATCCCATGCAGTTTGTTTTTCCCCAGCAACAGTGAATGGCAGGGACTGAAAAACAGTAAGACAGATGAGTGTAGAACAATTCATAATGGGAATTTATAAATAGCACTTTTGCTGTGTCCTTATGTTTTACAATAAAGTAGAAAAATGCAAATGTTCCCTGAAACAACAAAAATACCCATCAACTAAATTAATATGGTCTTCTCACTTATTGATTCCTCTGGCTGTCATTACTGTACGTTGTCTTTAAAATTCACTTAATAGGATGCTCTGTCACCAGGAAATGCAACAGAAGCCAGACAGGGAGATCTGATTATTTGAGGAATACTGGAGCACACTGAAAGTATGGGGATAATTTAGACTATAATTACTCATACTAGCATTTGCCCAGGACACCATAGCGGACAGTCACAATAGAGAGAAGAGCAATAACTGAATAGGCATCAAGGTCCAGATCCTCAGCTGGTGAAAACTGGGATAGGACCACTGATGTCAATGGAGCTACATGGATTTATACCAGATGTGGAGCTGGCCGAGATTCTGAACTATCCTCTCATAATTACAACTGGTCTCTCTGGGTCAATACTGGGGCATGTTGGCAGGGCAGTGTGGAGAAGCCTGTGCCTGAAGGTTGGATAAGCCGAGGAATTCAACATTTCACCTGCACTAAAATCCCCTTTTTTCCTTAAGATGACAGATCTTTTTATATGGCTGAGGATTATAAACTAGAGTCTTTCAAACAGATGGCAAACATACCAACTGGACAGTCAAGTGAAGAGACGGGTATCCAGAAAGGCCTTGAGGAGCAATTTATACCCATTATTAATACTTCATTTGTATCTATATAAGTCGAATGAAAATTCCAGTAATGGTATTAGCAAGATTTGCTACTGTGAGAAGCATTCCTTGCTGCCAATTTTTCCAGTAATACCAGGAGTGACGGGACATCAGCAAGGCAGAGTTTTTACGAAGCTTTAAGAAGAAGCAGGCAGCTTTTACAAATGGGTGAGCTGCTTCCACACCTGGGTTTTCCTTATCAGTAGATATCAAAAATATGTTCAAGTTATTGAGAGTGGCTAGTTAATAGCTAGTTAAACTTCAGATCAAATGGCAGATGAAAGAGATCATAGGACGCTGCAGCCCAAGAAGCTGTTAGACAGCATGGGTGTTCGGAAACTATATGAGGTATGTCAACAAGCCTCCCAGCTTGGGCCCACAGATTTGTGTTAGAGGGGCTCAAGCTAGCATACGAACAATAGCTATGCAGATGTTGCACCTCTGGCTGAAGCTTGGGCTCTCAGGCCTGGAACATCAAAGCAACATCTACACCAGCATGAGTCTGTAGACCTGGGCTGGGAGGCTCACTCCCAGATGCAGTGTAGACATATCTTATTGTTACTGGATCTTCTTCCAATAAATGCTAATTAATATACCAGGAACCCTTTAGCTAAGCAGGCAGAGTGCTTTAAAAAAATTACCATGGCGAATCGCAAGCAGGTTTTGATGCAAAAAGATTGATTCGTGTCCACTACCCACCTTCAAAATCAACATTTTGTCATTGTGCTTTTAAAATAATAAATTCCAGATCACTTTACCAAAAACCTAAATGAGAGCAAATATTAAATTGCACAGAGACCTCCAAATTTTTTCTCATTGACATTTTTTCTAATCCTCTAAAATAGAAGCTGTGACACAATGAGAAATTTGGAAAGAGCCTTTCCACACACACTAAAGACAAAATGAAAGGGAGTTTACCTTTGTTTGAACCACAGCCTGTCAAGTTTCCACTGCTTTGTAATGTATTATTTAATTATAGCAGCTGCCTGCTCTCAGTAAGACAGCCACGTCTTTTGCTAGACGCTCTGGAGCTCAGAAGCCCTGTAGCATCCTAAGGAGGAGCTGTAAAGCTGAACGGTTAGCTTACCCATTTGCGGTCAGATAAGGACTTTTCATTGGACAAGGTGCTGAAAGTTGTGGTCTGAAAAACAGAGTGTGAAAAATCTGTTAACCCAGACTAAATAGTTAAGTGTCATATTCACTGCATGGCAAACACAGAGCTCTCCCCTCTACTGTGCTGACTGCTAATGCCTTGACCTGCCGAGGTTTAGATTAAGAATTTACCCTATCTAGTGCATGCAGACCCAAAATGCTTTTCGAGGGAGAAATGTAGTGGGAAACATACCCTGTAGCTCACTTTTGTTGACCTATATACAAAGCTGTTTTTGATGGACACAATAAAAAACAGAACTGATGAGAAGCCCAAGCTTATTATTGTTTGTGCTAGTGTCCTGAGGCACTTAAAAACCCTAATTGCATATTTCACTAATCACTTATTATTTGTTTAATATTAACATCTAAAGGACTCCGTCAACAATTGTGCCCCATTGCGCTAGGCACGGAACAAATATACACACAGTAAGAAACAATCCCTTCCCTGAAGAGCAACATTTTCTAGAGAAGACAGACAAAGGGTAGGAGAAATTGATAAAACATACAAACAGAAGGTGGGGAATTGAGGCACAGAACAATTAAGTGACTCGCTCAAGGTCACACAGGTAGTCTGTGATTGAGCTGGGAACTGAACGCAGATCTATTGATTCCCAGTCCACTGCCTTAATTACCCAGCAATCCTCCTTCTCACCACAGTCCCTAACACTCATATAATAAATTAAAGAGCGTTTCTAGGGAACCAGAACACTTTCAAACCCCTAGAGAATTTGTTCTTTTTGACGGCAAATACCATCCTGTAATTCCCAGATAAAAAATGTTAAAAAGCAGTTAGATGGAAACTACAAATCAGTGACTGCAGTACTTGTGCATACAAATCATTTTACATGCAGAACTGTAGAAATTTTAAAGTCACATTTAAGCCCAGTTATGAGTCTGAGGGTGCCTCTACCATGTGCTGGCTCTCTGCACGGGGGTTATTTTCACCCTCTGAGGTTAGTCTGCAATCAAGTTATAAAGTTTAAGGAATTCTGAATTTTAAAATGAAGCCCTACAATGGATATTATTGATGTTAGGGGTGATTGCAGCTCATATCCAAGTCTTCAGACAGATATACCATCAGATTGAAGAAGGGCCAAGAAGTTTTGATGAATGATAAAACCTCCCTGAAAGTCGAGGAGGGTTGAAAGTCTGGTCATCATTTCCCATGTCTTCGCTCTATGCCTGCAGTGCTTCTTAACATTATACCAATGCCAACAACTTCTTGTTCATTGGGGCACGATGGGACATGAACCAGGGACCTATTACAGAGCATAAAATTCTCTTGTGAAATAACTTGTAGTGGCAGGGTACGGCAACTCCACAAAGCAAGGGAGGTCTAATGTGTCTCAGACTGTGTTTTGTCTCGATTCTGACCATCAGGGCCTTCTACAAAACGCACTAGAAACTTTTTGCGAGTGTTTAAATAATCATCTTTATTCCTACTCATACCAGGTCAAATTTCTTTACAGGCCAAATGGGAATAATAATCACTGTAGAATAATATACTCAAAAAACATTGTCTAAAATCATACTCCCTGTATAAATGATAAAATTCTAATGCTTTCCAGGGATTTGTGAATACTGGAGATTTCAATTAGTCAAGTGAAAAGCATTTAAATGTGCCAGCAGGATTTATATTCTAAACTAATGACCATCTTCTGCATCCTATTTAGTTAATGAAGATTTGGAGCACTCCGGTAATTAAAGGGAAAGCTCATGTAATAAAATGAAAACCATGGAAAACTCGTATCTATTTATATCTTCATTGAATGTTAAACATATCTAATAGCTCACCTAATCAAGACATAATATTTGCTCAGTTGAGATGAGCTAGAAATTTATGAGTTTCAAGAGATAGGTTACAGGGACAGTCAATAGGCAGGTCACAGGCCAAATCCAGACCACCAGATGCCACTGAATCTTTTTATTTACTTGTTATCAACATTATTGTTTATTTTTTATTATTTTCTCTGGAGTCTGGACCTCGAGTATATCTTGACCAAGAAATTTGGACCTTGACAAAAAAAATGACTACCCTGGTTTAGCCTATGGAACAGAAATCAACTGAAATTTAAAAATCATTTTTAAAAAAAAAAATCTCCATAGTATTTGAACTGTTTGAACAAACGTTTAGCTTAGAGGGGCTAGAAAATAACTATCAGCTGCACGTTTCTCCCACTTTCAATGCTTCCTACCTGGTGACTGATCAGAGAATTGGTTAATGGCACCTGGAAGAGCTCTTAATTTCTAACGGTTTGTCGATACCATAACTTTACCTTCAGTTAATAAATGGCTAACCAGTTAATTGGCAAACATTTTCCACATGCTAGTTGAGCATCTCACAAACATTTGTACCAAAATATAAGAACCATCAACGTCTATATCCTGTAACAAATATTTGTGACTTTTTGGGTAGCAATACAAATGCGTTAGCTAACTTGAGTTAATTGATAGAACTGGTTTAAAAAAATTTAAAAAAGAGCAATTTTCCCCCTGTGGAAAATTTTCCATTTTCAGTGGAAATTTGAATATCAAAAAATTCTGGCCAGATTTTGGAGGAGGGATGGGAGCGGGGAAGGAAAGCAGGGCCGGCTCTAGGGACCAGCAAAACAAGCAGGTGCTTGGGATGGCACATTTCTAAATTCCAAAAAATGTGCCCCCGTCGCCCCTGTGCCGCCGAAACCTCTCATGGGGGCCCCTGAGGGGCCCAGGGCCTGGGGCAAATTGCCCCACTTGCCCCTCACCCCCCTCCCCGGGCAGCCCTGGGCGGCAGTGATGGAGCAGAGGTGAGCTGGGGCGGGGAGCGGTTCCTCTACCCCCAGCCCCATTACTTCCTGCGCTCCCCCCCCTCACTCACTCACCTCCGCTCCGCCTGCTCCCCTGAACACGCTGCCTCTCCCTTGCCTGAGAGGGATAGGGGAGAAGCGGAGCGGCGGCGTGTTCAGGGGAGCAGGCGGAGCGGAGGTGAGCTAGGGCGGGAGGTTGCGGGGGGGGGGGGGGGGAGCCGCAGGAAGCAATGGGGGGGGGGGAAATGCGGCACGCCCGGGGGAGGAGGTGGGGCCAGGGATTTGCGGAAGGGTTTGGGAAGGGGCGGAGCCGGGGGGGGGCACGAAAAAAAAGCGAGGGCGACCACAAATTTTTTTGCTTGGGGCGGCAAAAATCCTAGAGCCGGCCCTGAAGGAAAGGGCACCAAAAAGTACACATTTTCCCACAGAAGCAGACAACATTTCAGAAAAACACAGTTTTGATGGTAAATTTCAGCCAGTGACAGAAAATTTTCTGGTTAGCTGGCAATTAATTTCTAACAGGCTGATCCAAAGAGCAGTGAAGTCAGTGAAAAGATTCCCAGTGTGCTTTGGAACAGGACCCAGGTGACTAATTCAACACTGGCCAAGTTTGGGAACTTAATTTAAATCAGAATTTAAACATCTGACTGCTATTCAGAGGTCTACCCGGAGAAGTAACCATCTCTGAAAACCCACCTGTCTCAACCTGACATTTAAAAGACAATATGATCCCTATCTTAACCCTGAATTTATTTTTAATTAATTTCTCTTCGACCTATCACCTTTTTCCACCTCTCCTGTCCTTCCAGGTCAGAAAGGCTTTCCTCCCCAGAAGAACTGCAGTCTGTTTGCACTGCATCAACTTGAATTCATTGGTGTAACCAGGCCATGTAGTCAAACTGAGTTCATCTGAGATGATCCCTACTCTCTTTCCCTTCTGGTAAGGGGGATGGGCAGTGAGATGGGAGGAAGGAGAGAAATTCATCTTTTATATTTATTTTCCACAGTTGGACACTCCTTTTCTGGGCTTTTGGCGATCTCTCATTTCTTTTTTGTCTCCATTTTGGAGTTTTCTGCTTCAGCTGATGCTGAGGCAGCATCTTTCTACTCTCGAACAGTTTGATAGCCCTCAATAAAGGAGCTAAACAAAACAGAAGCGTTATAGAAGCCGGAGCACAGAGATCTGTACATTCACACAACAGTATTTCTCATTAACTATACAATAATTATGCAAATCCCTGTGATCCGATTGGTTAATGACGGTCAACCATGAAGGTACGGGAATATGCACACTGTTCGTCTGAGTTCGTATAGTCATGAAAATCAGAGAGCCAGAACCCATCAGAGTTCAGGGAAGTGTGTAACTGCATAAGCACATAGCATTCTGCAGCAGAATTATAAATTATGTACAGTAACTGGGAGGGAACTGCTGTTACGCATCAGTAACTAAACTGATTACCTGAGACAATCACATTTCAAAATAATATAATACTTGTAGCCTCTGTTGATAGCACCACTGTGAATACTACAATCAATGCCCCACAGTCCAAGATGGGTGATAGATATTGCTGGCCAATCTATTTTCTGGCCAGCTAACTCTCTTCACTTTATGATGGTCCCAACCTTGGAGACAACATAATGCTGGCATAATAAGGGAAGATTCCAAGATGCTTAAACTAGCCCATTAGCCACTTGCTTAATCACTGATGAGGCAGATCATTTTTGTCCTCTGGGAAGTGAACCAAACATCATGGTTTGGGTTCTGAATTAATTTAAAATCAGTTCACTGGAGAAGACCCATCTTCCAGCATAATCTAACTGAACACTGCTGATAACTTGCAACAAGGAAAGTGCACTGTAATACAAAACTGGATCAGCAGCACACATCTATACAGAAGTGAAAACAATATGCTGGATTATTACAAACCAAAATAGAAACTATCGGATGCCCCAGATCAAATCTCTGAGATCCCCCCATTTGTAATGTCCTTGGATCAGAGCTCACTTTGCTTTCGGAAAGCAGGTTATGATTTCTTAGGTTACTTCCAAACGATTATGGATGCACTATTCTTGAGTTTTGGAGGAGAAATATATGGCTGACTGAATCAAAGGCCTTCAGCAGATCAATAAAAGTTACTTGTACTATGGCCCTCACCCATTGCCTCAGAGTTCCACTGATGATTGAGCTTTGGTAGAATGAATAGTTCTGAAATCTGACTAGACTAAGAAGCTCTTGCTGCAACAGAAGAGACTGAACACAGCGAATATTCAGTGAAAACAGTTGGCAGTCACCAGTCAACTGCAGTCACCTTTAGCCAGGAAAATCTCAGGCCCAAAATTTCAAACTCAGTTGTCTAAAATTAGGCTCATGATCCAAAATTAGACACCTTAAATACCTGATTTTGAGTAGTGTTGACTACCCGCAAATTCCACTGAAGTCAATAAGAAGTGGAGATACTCAGCACCTTTGAAAATCAGACCACTTTTATTTAGTTGCCTAACTTCAGGCAACCCAGCTTGAAAATTTTAGCCTCTGTCTCAGAAGAGTTCCTCCATATTAATCACACTGCACTATGCAGCTCACTCTTTTAGTGACCAGAAAAAACAGCAGTTCATTAACATATTTCTTTGTACACATTTTTCAAGTCATTTAGCCAATGAGGGTCAAATCGAGCGAGTTCAGTCAGACCACTTAGTGGAGTAAGGACTACCTCGCATCAATAATGGCCTTTCAGAATGGAGACATAGGGACAACCAAAATAAATCCACATGACTCAGTTCTGTTTTACATTCTCCTTTATGCATGAGGACAGATGGTCCTCTGCTTAAGACTTTGGGGTAGGGGGAGGGCTCAACAGATTTGAGTTCCATTCCTAGCTCTGCTGTAGACTTCCTGTGTGACCTTGGGAAATCACTGGATCTCTCTTTATCAGTTCCCCCTCTGTTTCTTTTCTTTAGCTCCCCCTTTGTCTGTCATGTATATTTAGACTCTCAGCTCTTTGGGACAGGGACAGTCTCAAACTATATGTTTGTACAGCGCCTAGCGCAATGGCCAAAAAGACTAAGGGTATGTCTACACTAACCGCCGGATTGGCGGGCAGCAATCGATCCAGCAGAGGGTCAATTTATCGCATCTATCTAGACGCAATAAATCGACGCCCGAGCACTCTCCCGTCGACTCCTGTACTCCACCGCTGCAAGAGGCGCAGGCGGAGTCGACAGGGGAGCGTCAGCAGTCGACTCACCGTCGTGAAGACACCACAGTGAGTAGGGCTAAGTACGTCAACTTCAGCTACGTTATTCATGTAGCTGAAGTTGCGTAACTTAGATTGACACCCCCTTCCCCCACTGTAGACCAGGGCTAAGATGTCAGGAAGAAAAGTGACAGCGAACATTATTGGCATAGCTAGCGATAGAACATAGCCAGTTCAAGGAAACAAACCACACAGCTCATAACAGCATGCACAGGAGGTACGGACTTTTAAAATGTTTTCCTAGTAGGTGTTTAATCTGCAGCTATAGCTAGAAAGGTAACTGTATAAAAATGGCACCTTCTTAGTCAATATAGGTCATTCCTGTGGGTCTGAGTCATACCTGCTCACTTTACTGGCACAAACCATCTTTCCTTCCAATCCCTTTAGATCTATACAGCTGTGGGCACATGAGCTGGATTCTGCTCCACATCAGGCATCAACAGCACAACTGTCAGGCTCCATAATCTATTACTAGTGATCATGCAAGGTATGTAGAAAGATCTCAGACTGATTTTCTAGTCTCAGCTTGAGTTTTTGGTCATCAGTTAGAAAATTATCCCAACTGTAAACTGAAGGGGGCGGGGGGAATGACCTAGAATCCATGAGAGGATAAAAATGGAGGCCCATCGTATCATTTTAGAGAACCAATTTTTGACGAAAACATTGGGTGAAATCCTGTCCCCACTGAAGTCCATGTGAGTTTTGCTACTGACTTCAGTAGAGCCAGGATTTCACCCACAGTATGGAGTGAAAATGTAATGATAGGAAAGAGTAAGAGCATTAGATTCTCAGCTGGTATAAACTGACTTCACTGTAGTTATGCAAATTATATCAGCTGAGGATCTGTTCCTCTTTCACTATAAGAAAAATAATGACCAGGAGAGAGGGGATTAGAACTTCTTTGCCATCGACAGCTTTGTGTGAATTGCAATTGTAATGGATGTCTTTTTCAATTCACACTACTCACTTTCGCCAAGATGCTTTCAACATGTCACTCCCCCCATCTTTTCCTTTCATTAGTTAATTCTCTGCGACCAGTATGTACCTGTATATATTCATTGCAAACAAAGACTACATTAATACATAATACAGGCTGATGGAATGAACACAAGGGGCAAATTCAGAGATGATCAAAAGTCATCATCATAATCAGTGGCTACTACAAATCGTTTAAACCCAAGCACAACGGTAATGATTGCCTCGAGTCCCTGTCTGATGTGTTCTTGTTTAAAAGCCCAGCACTGATGTTGGTGAATGAATATTAATTTGCCATTATCTCAGCTGCCCTAACTGACAGTTTGACGGGAAATCAATAACTACACAATTCAACTGCTGGCTGGAAAGTAAAAAAAACTGGTTTGCCATAAATGTGCCGAACACATTCCACAATTAGAACACTGATGGATAGGGGCCTCCTACTGCTTATCTCCACCTCCTTGAGCACATGGTTGCTGCATGTTCCACTCACTAGGGATCTATTCTATCTCAGCTGTAAAGGTCTAACAAAGGAAAACACTTAAGGAGTGTGATTGAAAAAGGCATTCTTTTTGGTGGAAATCCCCCCAAAAATTCAGCATATCACTTGGGTTCTCTTCTTACACACCACACCTTGAATGCTTTTAGAGGTCCATGCAGAGATAACCTCTATTTGTTTCATGTTAGAATATGTAGATGTCTGGTAATCAGAGACTTACAACTCCTGCCTTGATGAATTCTCCCTCAGCAAACTGACCAGCCATTGTATCTTTCCATGCAAAGTAGATCAACCACCTTCTGCAGAACTAGATAGTTCACATATAGTAATTGAACAGCATTGCTTGAGAATGTCATTGTGTGTTTTAGAAGGTTAAATCTACAGGGCCAAATTCAGAAGCCCCTGATACACAAGTCCAAGTCTTGGGAGTTTCATAAGTACATTTCCTTTGTCAAGTCCCTTCTTAAAAGTCATCTGCCAGAACACATACAGGAACGATACCAAAAGTCAAGCAAATGCTGAGTTGTGATCACTGCTGATTTGATAAGAATTGTGCACCCAACTAGTCTGTGCTAAAACATACTGACATTTTTGTTACCCTATACATCACTTCTAGTTGTTTCTTTCATTCACCTGTGTTGCCTTTAAGGCTGTAAGTTCTTTTGGACAAGGATGGACATTTCTGATATGTTTGTAAGCACCCAGGCACCATGTTGTCCAATTTGGTTGGCCTGTAAGTGCCGCTGCAATCTAAATGATTGTTAATAATATTTGACAGCAGAACTTGTCTCAGACTCAAACTATAATTTTTTAAACAGCTCCATTACATTTTTGTTACCAAGGATGACTAGTCCTCTGCACACTCCAGCAACTAAAAATATTCTGTGTACTCTGAGATATTAAGAGTATTGCGGACAGCAACAAAAAACTTGTAGCCCTGAAAGCTTTTGAGCCAGTTTTCTAAATCCATCTAGGTTTATAAAACCTCCAGTTCAACAGTTTACCCACCAGATGGGATTGTATATCAGGACTACATGACAATGTATTCTTAATCACAAAGCAATTATCATTAAATACCCGTTCAAGGATATCACACAGGGAGTATATGGCTCTTCATTCTGCCCAGTGGATCACACTCCAGCAAATTGTTTAAAACCTTTTAGGGTTGTGACTGTCTAGGAAAGTGGCTGGCAAGTAATGGTGCTAAATAACCGTAATGGTGCTAAATAACCTGAGTTTTGAGGCAAACGTGCATTTCACAGGTGTATATAAAGCATCTACTGAAACAGTCAACACATTCCAACAGAGGGGGAAAAATTAAATAAGTAAATGACAACCCAAAAGAATATCTCCACTTATAGTGCATCATTACACAATAAGACATCCCCAGGCTCTGAGTGTGTGTAATTAAAAAAAAAAAAAAAAAAAAAAAAAAGAGTTTGTCTTACTTGGCAGTGCTACCTCTAGCATTTCATTTTCATAGTTTCTGATTCTAGACTCTCACTTCTGTGCCATCTCAGCTTTTTCTTCAATAGGAAAGGAAGCGTGTTCTTGAGTTAGCTAAGAGAAGGTAAAATCCTACTGAAGACAGGCTGTTTGTACATGAGTTAGCAGGTCCAGGTAAATCCCCAGCTCTCCCATAGTCTTACCGCACCTACCAATTCATGTGAAAACTACAAACAGGCTTATCTTTGCTATGATTTAACCTAGTCTTAGTTAGCTTGGGTTAAGAACGCATCTTTTTTCCTAGTAAAAGCACACTCGGATTGTCTGATTCCTTAGAAAAGGAGTACTTGTGGCACCTTAGAGACTAACCAATTTATTATGCTCAAATAAATTGGTTAGTCTCTAAGGTGCCACAAGTACTCCTTTTCTTTTTGCAAATACAGACTAACACGGCTGTTACTCTGCAACCTGATTCCTTAGACTGACCTTTGGGTCACAAATGACCTCTCTATAGTAAAAAATTAAGAGCTGGTTGAAAACTTTTTCACAAAAAAAATTCACTGTAAAATGGGTTTTGATCAAAAGTACATTTTTTGTGGAAAAATATTGCTATTCAGATTTTTAAAAATTCATAGGAAATTTTGAAATTAATTTTTTTGTTCATACAAACTTGCATTTTGGGTTGAAAAACAAAGGAAAGGAAATTTTCCATTCATATAAAAAAAAGCAAAAAAAATTTAAAGAAATATCCTCCCAAAATGTTCATTTGTCATGAAAAAAAGTTTTAGCCAATGTTTATTCTTCATAGACACTGTCCCCGACACTGTCTCTCTTCTAGCAAGGATTCCTATAATCCAAAATAGCTGTCTTAGGGAAAGGTCACCAGCAGTCTGGACATGCTAATATTGTTCCATAATAAAAGCAAGCCAGGCAGCCATTTTAGTCATAATTTCCTGCATCTAAGTAATACAGCAATATTGCAGCTGGAACTTCTTTCACAAACATGTTTACATCCCACTGTTCTCTTTGAAGTAAAAATAATTAAGGCTGCAGACGTATGTTAGAATAATAAATGAATTTAGTGACAGCTATATGGAAGTGCATAGGGTGGCAGGGAAAAGCCTGTGTGTTTCCACAGACTCTCTAGCAGGATATCAAGTGACCATACGCTAAACCAACAAAATACTAGAGCTGGTCAGGAACAGTTGTTCCCCCACCCCCACCCCATGGAAAATATTGACTTTTTGACAAAATATCAAAAAAAGAAACATTTTGATTCAAAATGGACCCACATGGGAGTGGTAGTTGGGGTGTTCCCATTCTCCTCTGTAGACCAAGCTCTCTAGCCAGACTACAACTTCCATTTCCTTGATGTAACACTTTCTGCCCCCTTGGGGAGGGGATACATCACAGGAGTCCCTGGCTATGGTGCATTATGGGAGATATAATCTGGCCGTACAGCCCATCCTACAGAGGAGAATGGGAGCCATCAGGCATCTGAACTACAACTCCCAAGAGGCACTGTGGTGTTATTTCAATTTCAATATTTTAAGTGTTTGTTGAAATGTATCAGTTTTTGGCTGAAAACTGAATAATTTGCAGTTCTGGGGTGTTCAATATTTCAAAAATCTTTTTGAAATTTTTGGTGGAAAGCAGACACTTCATGACAAATTTTGTTTAGTTGAAAACCCAAGTTTTTGTTGAAAAACAGTTTTTGTGGAAAATTTTCAACCAGACTTACAAATGACTGTTTTAAGCAAGACATCAGAACAGAAGCATTAGCTGATTATACTCTGAGGCCATTTCTAGCACCTTCTGAAAGTTGCATTAGTTCCTAATCAACCATCTTTTTATGGGTGTCATGCACACAACATACCTTTCAGGTTGCCACCTCCGAGCACAGAAAAACTGGTTGGTCTCTGGGCAGGGCCAGGTCCCAGATCAGGAGGAACCATGGGGAGCGGATCAGCTCTCGGAAACTTACGCAAGACTTGGAGGTGGGGCGGGAGAATCAGCTCCCCTTTAGCTAGTGCCTGCTCCAGTATGCCGCATGCTCACAGAGCAGGACCCAGGTGCCAGCTGGGTGGCCATGGTCAACTCTTAGCAGAGACATGTGTGGCCTGTAGTAAAGATTGCTGAGTGCACAGACACATGCATGCAGCAAAAAAAAATTTAAAAAATGAATTAAAAGCTCTGGAAGTTATTTCTTCTGACTGGCAACCAGCAAAGCACAAGAAAAACCAGCCAGATTAGTCAAAAATTGGCCAGCAAAAATTAGCAACCCTACACACATAGTAAGTGATTTTCAGTTTTGAGCAAATGGGACAGTAAACTTGCTTATTTGCATAAAATATTAACTAAGCAGCATCTGAATACTTCACTCAGAAACAAACAGTAGTTATTGCCAAGCTATCCCTACCTGTTACACACATACTTATGGGGAATGACCCAGCCCCTTAATGTGAGTGAGGGGAAGGATGCAGCTAGCAGCCCTTGAAGACACTGACGAGGAGCAGTGGATAACAAGGTCAGGCAGCTCTCAGAACTCAACTCCAAACAAGACATACCCCAAACACAATCCCAATAGTCCCACCCCACATGTCAATTTAGTCTATTCACCCAACCCTAATGTTTACACTATCACATTATCCTGTTATACTCTTCATGTTACAATTAGATTTCCACACATTAATGAGGTAACAGAAGAAAATCAGTAGAGAGAAAGAAAGACTTAACTATCTCTAACCTGGCAAAAAGAAACCTCCCTGTAGCGATTCCCAGATCCAAAATCCTTTCAAGTTTCCCAAGGTTCAGCAGGTTTTAGTTCAACTTGAGCTCTTTTCAGGGGGTTTTATAGGTTACTTGGGTACCAGAATTAGATATTTTAAATTAGCAACAGAAAAATCGAAAAGACCATTTCCAAGGCAATAGCTATAGTAAACTGCAGTAAGTGTGCTAATTCACGCAGGCCTTTTAACAAGTCACTTTGTCAGGAGAGACTCGCCTTTTTTAACTGAAAATATTTCCAAAACCAACTGCCCATAAATTCAATTGACTCAGCTAATGCTTTAGTCAAAACACAACAAAAATTAACCTGTTAGACTTAGGCAGCAAAAGGTCTGGCTCCTGCAGCAATGACCTTGAGTAACACACGAATTCACCCATTTCATTACAAGTACCACCATTTTTTAAAAACATGGTCAGCACAAGATTCCAGCCTCAGAGATCCAGCACTCTTTGAAGTCAGTTTGATTTAGTGGGGCTGGATAGTTTTCCTGAGAAATGCTAATACTCCATCTTCATTTAAATAATAATGACGAGCAAAGTGACCAGTACATGGCAGTTAATGTTCAGCTGGAGTAAGAATGTGTTCTGTAGGACTCAACCAGTACCACTTGACCAGCTGCCAGGAATTGGCCCATGTGGTGGTCACTACTTTATATTGCACCTCAAATCAATACATCAAGAAAATATGAACTTGAAAAAAAACATCAACCATGTTTGGTTTAATTTATTATAAAGTCAATTAGTTAAAATTTGATGCAGATCTTGCCATAGAATATTTATTTATTTACAGTACCAGGCTTATTGTAGCAGTTGTATAGATACTGGTATGACGACCAGTGGGGAAACAGGATTTCATACACGCTGCTCTCAGTATCTTCAGTTGAATCTAATGCCTAGAATTCCTGCTACCCATTGCCAGCTGTACACTTATCATACATGAGATTCTACACTCACAGCAGCGATTGCAGGGTTTCTGTGCAGCCGTATCTCGATCAAGGCCAAAGGTTTGGAGTTTGGAGACAAAGGACAATTGGGGACTCTCATGTTTCCTTTCACATCTTTGGCCTGCAGCAGTTTAGGCCTCACCAATTCATTTAACACATCAATTTTCCCAATTCAATGACAAGCAAGTGTTTTGGGCGTCATCTAACTGCCACAAGGTTTTAAATATCTTCAGAAAACTAAGCTAAGGTTTGAATAAATTAGAGTTGCCATGCTTTTGTTCTGAGACAGGGAAAGGCCTTCTCCTCCCCCCACCCTCTTTTTCATCATTCAGATCCTGGAAGAAAACTACGGAGTTGTCGCCTTACACTAGCCATGTGCAGATCTGAAAGTAAACCATAAACTGCAGTTGTTAAACAAAAAAAAAGAGACGCTGCTGGATTGTGGTGCTATGTTCTCTTGAAGAAAAGTTCTTATAGTGGAGCAAGGCAGCTCCCTTCTCTAGAAGCATTTGGATCACAGGGAGTAGGCAGGCCGGCAACTGACAACCTGTACTCTCTTCCAAAGATAGCAAGATTGCAGGCGGATGCTGCTAACAGACCAGTACTCTTCCCCTTACAGATTGCCTTATCCTTCCTGCTCAGCCTGGCTTTGTTCCATTACAGACCTTTTTATCACGGTGACCCTCATTTTCACCTGACATACAGTAGACTCAGAAGAGTGCTAGCTACAATTCATAAAAGGAAAACTTGGGTTCTGTTTTCTGATTCAATGTTCGTGATTGAATAATGTTCAAAGACGCTGCTGCTTTTTTGAAGGTGGGATCCTTTCTCCTCCCCCCCAACAACTGAAAAACCTGCACACAGGACAGATTCTTCAGAAGAGTCACTACTGTATAATAAACAGCTGTGCTGAGAATAGATAGCAAAGGCTGTGTCATGCCATCACAAAGCAGAGCCAGGAATCTCAGCAAAGTGCTACAAATAATAATAATATTTTACTGTGTTGTATTAGGAATGAACGATGCTAATCTTCCACTAAAATTGACCCTCATGTAAATATACAGAAGATGGTGAAGCAAAGAGGCCCTATCAATTGTGGCATTAGTCAGCCACCTGTTATTGCCTACAGACTCTAATTTAAGAAGTGGTCACATAATGCTTTTGCCATCGATTAACCCAGAAGCTTTTTCCTAAATAGATTTCTGCCTGAAGAGTTAATGCATAGCTTAGCATGCAAAGATCCACTCCAAGTGCAAACAGAACTTACCCTCCATTTCCAGATCAATAGGAGTTCAGATATTAGTGGCTTAAAAACTACACCCCCAGCATGTCATTTTAGTCAGGTCACCCTTAGACACACATGAAATAATTCTATGTAGATAACAGGCTATTCATCCATTGAAAATACTTACATGTTATTCACAAAGTGCCCCATTTCTACTGAAATCAAAATGACAAATCCTGTTACATCACCATTTAACCAGATGCCTTAAGGGTCTCAGAGACTGGAATGAAAGGATTACATAAGGATTTTTTTTTTATTATTTTTTTTTAAAGATTCACAGTAGAGGAAAAGGCCTGGGAGATCATTTCGGTTTTCTTCCAGATAGCATGCATGGAATCAAAAAGTTTGGTTTGTTTCATTATTACGGAAGCCTGCCTATTCTGACATACGAACTGGCTGGCACAAATGGGAATTAATGTTTTCTGCAGGCTCCCAGTCAAAATACACTATGAACTTTCAGAGTGTGCCCTGACCTCAGCTTTAACCTAGAGAAACCACTCTGAGTGGCTGTAAGATGCAATTCAGTATCTGTGCTGCTTCAGTGCAGAGACTCCTGGGCCAATTCACTCGTTAAAGGTTACACATTTTTGCTTGCAAAATAAGATCAAAGCATCATGCTCATCTATTGAGTGATGGCCACAGCATGCAGCCCAAAGGGAGAAAGGTTATGGCTTTACTTGCTAAGCTGCAGAAGTTTCAGCATGCTAGACAGCAGCTCTGTACTTGTTAGCAGAGTTTGCTAGCGTATATAGACTGAAGGTGTGAGTTAAAAGTTTCACAGGGTGTCAAGATTGCTGCCTGTGAATTATAGCAGGCGGAGTGCAATGAATTAATAGATCTAAAGCCTTTACTCAGAACGGGAACGGAATCCAAATCCCTTTTGCAGGTTCAAATGAAATATGGTTAACTTTAGTTTCTTTTATTCTCTTTGTGACTCTGCATATCTTGGTTTTAAAAAAGGTCCGGGACAGATGCCAAAATATTGAGTAAGATTAATTATTTGGGGCCTGATTTTGCCACCCTCTCTCATGTTCAATAGCACCTCATGTCACAAGTTGCTGATTGAAATCCAGGCCCAGCTCAATCACAATGACCAAGTTCTGGAAATGTCATAAGATTTATTACAAGGTTCACAGATTCAAGTAGTAGCGTAACCATACTGAACGGAGACAATCTGCTGAATCCGTGATAACCACTCTGAGCCTCTATAGTCACATGTTACCGACTGGGCGGCACTGCATGCCATTTGTATAGTTCATAGGTCTCATCAGAGTTCCTCATATTATCCAAGGTCTTAAGCAGAAAACAGCACAGTTATCACAGGCGTGCTGCCTACAATACATAAGAACGGCCATACTGGGTCAGACCAGAGGTCCATCAAGCCCAGTATCCTGTCCTCTGACAGTGGCCAATGGCAGGTGCCCCAGAGGGAATGAACAGATAGGTTATCATCAAGTGATCCATGCCCTGTCACCCAATCCCAGCTTCTGGCAAACAGAGGCTAGGGACACCATTCCTGCCCATCCTGGTTAATAGCCATTGATGGACCTATCTTCCATGAATCTATCTAGCTCCCTTTTGAACCCCATTATAGTAATGGCCTTCACAACACCCTCTGGCAAGGAGTTCCAGAGGTTGACAGTGCATTGCATGAAAAAATACTTTGTGTTTGTTTTAAACCTGCTACCTATTAATTTCATTTGGTGGCCCCTTGTTCTTGTATTATGAGGAGTAAATAACACTTCGTTATTTACTTTCTCTATACAGACGCCCCCCCCGACTTACACAATCATTCTGTTCTGGAAAGCCTTACGTAACTCGAATTGCACGTAAGTTGGAAACATATACCTGTACGTTACGCAAAAATGTCCGCAACTCGAAAATCCTATTTCTGGCTTATGGAACTTTTTCCGTAAGTGTGAATTTGCGTAAATCGGGTCTTGCATAACCTGGGGAGCGTCTGTACCACTCATGATTTTATAGGCCTCTATCATATCCCCCCTTAGTCGCCTCTTTTCCAAGCTGAAAAGTCCCACTCTTATTAATCTCTCCTCATACGGAAGCCGTTCTATACCCCAATCATTATTGTTGCCCTTTTCTGAACCTTTTCCAATTCCAATATATCTTTTTTGCAATGGGGTAACCACAACTGCACACAGTATTCAAGGTGTGGGTGTACCATGGATTTATATAGAGGCAATATGATATTTTCTGTCTTATTATCTATCCTTTTCTTGATGATTCCCAACATTTTGTTCGCTTGTAAATCAGGGTGGGTGGAGTGCTGAGAATATGTCCTTTGTCCCTAGAGCAGCTGGAGGGCAGAGGAAAGGGAACAGAAGGAGGAGAACTTATTGTGTCAAATGAGGTCACAGAGATTCACAGATTAATCACAATATTTATGTCATGCTGTATGAAGTGACATTCAGTCACAATTAAAACGTAACACACCCATATTGAAAAGTCCTAAAGAATTTAATAGGGATGAAAGGGTTCTGTAGCAATACTGCAGATCCCAAGCATTCAAATATCAGGATTTTTCAGGCTCTGACTCATAAGATTTGCTTTTTTAAAATCTTGTGGTTTTTAAGCCAGACATTGTACATTCTTTCTTATTTGCCTTCTAGTTTTTAAGCCTTTAGGGTATGCTGTCGCTTTTCAGCTTTTCTCCACAACCAGGAGGATTAGAAACTTACTCTTTTTTTTTTTTAAATAATGAAAGCAGAGCTTCTCATCCCAACAAGTGACTCCAGGAACTGGGGCTTTAAGAAGCACCAAATATCTCACAACTCACAATAAAATTACTATATTTTTATAAAATTTTATTTGTATATAAAAGAAAAACACTGCCATAGAAATTACTTATAAGACTTCTAGCTGTAAATAGACAATGAGATCCTTCTTTCAAGGTTTTGTGGGGGTTTTTTTAAACCATTCCATAGAAGGGATACAATTTTTATTAAAGTCTGTTGGAATTTTCCCTATGCCAGGACATCATACTATAATTAGCTCCTGGCACTCTGTCATGAAGTTGTTCTAGGTTTTGTAACATTGTTTATAACCTTTTAGGGTACACACATAGCTATTCCTGCTGTATCCAGGATGTACCTAGCATGCTGAAATAAGACAGGAAGAGTGGAAGTTTAGAGCAAGCTCCTCCTTTCTGTCTGCAAAACTATGGAGTTCTATAGATTGTCACACATTAAGAACTACAGGTGCATGTCATTGAATATCTTCCACATATACGCACCTGTGGTTTGAACTGAATTTTCAAGCATATCTGCACAGGTGTGCGAAGCTTAAAGTGCTGCTACTCCCATATTCACAGATTCAGATGAACACCTTCAGCAATTTGAAGTGAAGGTTTACATTCATTTCAAATTGCTGCTAGGGCACAAATTTGTATCATCATCATTCTAACCCTTCATGTTGACTTCTTGGTTTGGAACTTGGCATTCTACAAGCACCTCTGTTGATTTTGCTTTGTTCTCTGTGGAACTAGCTGGGAGGCACTACTAATACTTGTACGGCAAACCTGTTTTGAACATATGCATGCACTAAACTATTTTTCATCACAATCATGGGCAAAATCATCCTGCGTCCAGGAGGTGAAATTGCATAATATGGACACAAAGCACATGGTTTTAAGGAGGTAGTATAGACACAGATGTTAAAATGACTCTGTGCGGATTTGCAGTTGCTTTGCTGAAAAAATAGATCTGTGGTGCCTTTTTTATATTCCTAAGTAATAAATAATGTATTTTATTCTAAAAATATTGATAAAAATGGGCCAGATGTCAGAGCATAAAACAAGTTATTAGAAAAAAAAGGAGGGAGAAAAAGTAGGGCAGAACACTTTAGCCTTATATAGAACGACTGGATGGAGAAAAACACAATCATGGAAACAAATGAGCTGCACAGACAGACAAAGGAACAAGACAAATCTCAACCCAGGTTTCAGGAACCCTCTTTCTAATTAGATTTATGAAGATCGCTCCTTAAAATATCTCCCCTCTGCATTGCACCTGACTATCCTGAAACAAAGCAAAATAAAAGAGAAATCAAAAGTGCAGCAAATAATATCTTTTGCTCTCTGACTTTCTTTCCCCTCTCACTAAAAGATGGCCTGATCAAGCTGCATTCTTTGACGCTAGATATGTGTTATTTACAGAACATGCCACTTCCTGCAGCCCCCATTGGCCTGGAACGGCGAATCGCAGCCAGTGGGAGCTGCGATCAGCTGAACCTGCGGACGCAGCAGGTAAACAAACCGTCCCGGCCTGCCACTGGATTTCCCTGACAGGCCGCATGCCAAAGGTTGCCGATCCCTGCACGAGATCATCCTTCCCCCTCCTCCGCCAAGTTAAGATATTTTACTGCTTCTACAAGTATTCCCCATTATACATAGAAAGTATCTTTCTCAGGGAGCTAAGAACTTTCAAACTATTGGAAACTTTCTGTGCAACCACTATGTTTACAAGATCTCTCTGTATTCTCTTCCTTCCTCTCACGCTTTTATGGGCAGTGCAGGTAGCAACATCTGTAGCTAAGGTTGACCAACATTTTCCTGACACTTTCCGTTATAAGACACCACTTTCAGTTGCTTATAGCTTTGCAAAACTTTAACCATCTGGTCTGAAATTTTCCATGCTAGGCATCTGCCTCAGGCTGACATTTTCTGGAAAATTTCAGTAAAAATAGGTCAGAATGAGAGGAGGGGAAGTACATTGTTTTGCTCATTCTTACAACCCTTTTTTTTTTAAATCAAGTTCTATCACCCTCTATGCTTTGGAGCAGAGACTTGAAGTTTGGCAGAAGTGAATCCCTGACGTCAGAAATGGGCCTTTTATTGTCCCCATAAAAATCCATCTAAATTTGACCAAGTTCTGAGCATCTGAAAAATTACAGTTTGCACATGCTCTGTGTAAACTTGTTGGCTGCTAAATTCTCCCAAGATGCACTGAGCGCACTCCAGCCCCTGGCAGCAGGCACTGAGAAGGACTTTTCCTGCAGTTGCTCCCCCCAGCAGCCCGGGAACAATGTGGCGCCAGGCACCAAAAAGATGAGCAGGGAGACTGTTTTTCCTGCGCTATCAATGGTCTCCCTGACACTGCCCAGACAGTGTGGAGGAGGAACAGCCTGACTGTGCAGGTGTGAGATGGAAAGACTGGGACATGGAGCCAAAGGGAGTGAGGGGCCAGGGGAATAAAGGTTTGTAACCAATGGAGCACACTCCCCTCCAAATCCAAAATAGAACCTACAATTTCTGAGTCTCAACATTCCTCTGTCACGAGCAAATACCTACAAAACCCACTGGCACAACATGTGCTTCATTTCTCTCTAATGGCTGACCCACACAGAGGATAGCAACCTACTACTGCAATCGGTTACTCTGCTAGCTCGGGTGGCAGAGGTAGTGGCAGTGCGCTATGGATCTAAAAGGTTCCAACCCTAGTGAAGAACATGGGAGTAAATACGATACCATATGATAGAATTTGCATATGCAATATTATGCAGTGTTTACTTACATGATGATATACTTTTCCCCCCACAAGACCCCTGCCTCATTACGTGCCCAGAACAAATTTATTTTAAAAATTCAAACTTTGCTGACTGATAACCTAAGAACAGAAAAGGAGACTAAGTTAATGAATTAACTGTTCACTAAGAATATTTCACTCAGCTACAGATATGACTCAGGGCTTGTCTACACTTACCGGAGGATTGACATTGTGGCGACCGATGCATCAGTGGTCGATTTAGCAGGTCTAGTGAAGACCCGCTAAAATTGATTGCCGATCACTCTTCTGTCGACTCCTGTACTCCCCCTGATCGAGAAGAGTAGGGGGAGTCGATGGGAGAGCGTCTCCCGTTGACGTTGCGTAGTGTGGACCCCGCGGTAAGTAGATCTAAGCTACATCGATTTGAGTTACACTACTCATGTAACTCAAATTGCGTAGCTCAGATCGACTTTTCTCTTTAGTGTAGACAAGGCCTCAGCAATGTCTTCATTGCTCCTTTCTTCCTCTCCTGCTGTTCTTCTCAAAACTAATTTTAGGACACCAATTAGAATAGAATGCTGATGGGAACTTTAGCAAAGGAATCACGATCAAAGAAAAGCACAGTTCGTGGCCTGAGCATAGGAGTGAACACCAGGAGCTGCCGAACTCCAATCCCAGTCACAACCCATCTGTACAGTCAGGGCAAGAATACCTCACCAGCTGATGCCATAATTGCTATAATTTTCAAGAAAGAGAGAGATGCTGAAAGGAATTTGCTTTGTAAAGTGCTCTGAAGATGAAAAGTTCGATGCAATATTGTTACCACCCCATGGCTGCATAACACTTATGCTTCTGGAAGCAGGTTCTATTACTGCTGGAAACATCACACCTATGTTGCACTGCTAATATCAGGACCGTGAATTACCGTAAATAACGAGAAACATAATAATGCATTGTGTTGACGCTTCCAAAAGTTTAAACTAATCCAGTGCATTAAGTAATACATGCATTAGTGAAATGTCAGGGGAGGTAGCCATTCATAAAGGACTCAAAATATATATTTATTCAGACAGTGCAAAGTCTGAACCTTATTGCTACTTCCTTCCACCTCTTTCCGAGAGGCTCATAAATTTTAGGAAGGATGATAGTCTCTACATCAAAAACAAATAGTTTAGTGTAGAAAAAAAAATATTTGGGTAGGTTTTTGTGAGTGAAACAAAGCCGTGTTATATAAATCACTCCCTCTCTCTGTGTACAGTGCTGCTCTTAAAGATAAAGCGTTACCACTGTAACATTCAGGGAAAGATAAATATTAAACCCTCAGTGGTGCTGGAACTAGGGTTGCTACCGCACCCCCGGGTTTGAAATAGTAATAACAAACACCAAATATATGGTTTCCATTATCAGCACCCCAACTATAAAAGTTGTTCCAGCACCCCATTAAACCCTTCTCCTTTAGCAGAACACTTCTGTGACCAAATAAGCTGCACTGAGCCCAAATCCTGGTACCCTCATGGCAATAGGAGTTTTGCTATTGCCTTAAATAGCATACAAGATTTGGCCCTGTATGAATTAATTCACCACCACCAACAGCTTCTTCAAAATTAATCAATCATTTGCTGTTACAATTTATTCTTTTCTGCTGAATTCTGATGTAGCTCTCCTACCAGATTATCCATTTACAATCAATTCAGAACACTGTTAATGCCGTTTGATGGGCAAAAGATCAATTTTCAGAGTGCTTATGAATAATGCATCCCCAAGGCATTACTAAAATCAACAGTAAAACGTGAATAACGGGCAAATTCTGCTCTTGACTGAGGCTGAAGTCAGGGGCATTGCTCTATTTACATTGGTGTCGATGGGAGCAGAACTGGGCCCATGGAGTTCACTCAGACTGGGTCACCTCTTTTGTTTTGAACAATCTCTACTTCCGTACACGTTTTTTGCTGCATTGTGGCTTCATCCCAGGTTTAGCTTTCCTCTCCTATTCTGCCATCAGAACTAAGCAGGAGCAATTACTTCTGAACAAGAGAACAGATGAAGGTTTCCTTTGAAGTAGGGAATGGAGTCTACAAGGTAGGTTAGACCACATGACCCTTACTTTTCATGTACAGCCCCTTCCATGTTTGCTAACAATGGTGGCTACTATCAATGGAGAACAGTGTTTCAACCTGGGGCACAACAGTTTCTTAGCACAATCCCCTCCTTCTCTGCCAATCTACATCCACCACCCACGAGTGCAGTTGGATGTGAGGCATACTCCCAGCCACCCCCACCAGCCATTACTATTGCACAATCAAAGCATTGGGCTGTATGCAAAATGACCACTAAGCTACAAGGTATACAGTTCAGTTCCCTGGAGACTGTAACAAGAATGTTAAAACAGAAACTTGCTAAAACCTCCCTGTGCAGAAAATGTAGACTGTTAACAGGTGTAGTTGTTGGCTAGGTCACATTAATCCAGTGCTGAAGTTATTGTGCAGAGATACATTCCTGTAGGGCTTAGCAGGCTGCTCTAGGAGGTACAGTCCTACATATTCCCCCTTCCACGTGCAGACACGCATATGGTAACCCTTATGCATAAGTTTCAACCCTGTGCAAGTTGGAGGCTAGTACAACTGAAGACAGGTAGATATTCTGGAACTCCCTAAAACTGGATTTGTAATGGAAAGCTCAATCGTTTTTGCAGAGCTGGCTGGCATCAAATAGAAGCTGCCCAACATGGTACACTTTATACAAGGACATCTCTTCATATTACCAAACTAATTCAGGTCAGTACTGGGAAACGAGTATTCATTTCAGCCTATGATTCAGCTGACATCTTGATGCACCTGTCTAGTTAAACTCAAAGTCTAAAACCATAATCCTAATCTCTAGCAGAAGGGAAAGAAAAGATACAAAAGGGTCAGAACACATAGGAAAGATGCTGCTCCTTCAAATGTGGATAATATAAATCATGTGTGTTTGCACTAGAAGGGCGTATGACCCTGTTTGAAACAATACATGATGAGCTGCTCATAGAAATTTGCCCAGAGTCATAGAATTATACAGTCAAAGAAATTAGACTTTACAGAAAGCCTCTGTAGGGCATGTTTACCTATCTTCCAGCTAACAATCCCTATGCTACACGTCTACAGCGCTTTACCTGTTCCTTTACCTTTTGGCAACAGCACCAAGAAAGACAATAGAAAGGATGCAAAGCTGTGATGATATATTTTGGTTTAACTGCTTTTACAGTGGCTTTTAAAATATTTAAACTTCTCAAGAAAATAAGAATCTGTGCTAGGATCAACCACCACAGGCACTGACTTTAAGGAGATATTTTTAGAACATCACACCAATATGTGTATGAATTTGCACATGCATATACACACACATCGTTGGGGTAACTGCATGCACACTTGGCTAGTTAGATGCACAAGTGCCCAATTAAGCATGCTACCATGAATGTCAGTGCAACTGCAGTAACTGCAATTAAATATGTGAATGCATATGCATCTCTGAAAACCTTGTCCTACGTGCAGGTGGCTGGATTCTCATTGTTGGATGATCTAGTTGGTGCCTTCTTTAGATACCATATGGTATAGTTCAGGGAGGGTCAGTTATGACAGGTAGGATCGCAGGGGGCCCACAGTTGGGCGGAAGAGAATTAGAGCTCCGCACATGAAGAGCTACTCTCCTCCCACGCAGCACGTAAGGAACAAGCATGAGAAAGTTGTGCTGAGCCAGTGCCATCCCACACACGCGGACTCTGACAAGACATCAGAATTGCCCAGCAATGAGAGAACCTCCCCACTTCCGGGAAGGCATGACAGAAAGCAGGGGGAGGGGGAGGATTTGATGTTTCAGGAGGGGGATCGGTGTCCTTCCATCCCAAACTAACAGATGTCCTTCATGCCCTTCCTCTGCAGGTCCTCTGCCTGCACCTGCTATTTCTTGGGGGCTCCCTTTGCCCCTCCCCCAACCCTTCCTGGCTGCTTCCTCCACGCCTGCAGGCTTCCTCCACACACCCCTTCCTGGCTAATTCATGTTGACTATAACTCGGGTACTTCTTCAGTGGTCCCCAGCCATTGTCACATCATGCTTCCAACTGCTCCCTTTCCCTACCCTTGCATCCCCCTCCCCTCTCCCAGCCAGTGCAACTTTGTCCTGTTCCCTTTCCTTCCCCTACAGCCAGCCTGTCCTGGACTCTCTCTCCCCTACCCCAATCCACCACTCCCGTCATTTAGAGAAGCTGTACAGATTTTTATAAAATAAAACAGCAGATACGAGTTATAGTTATACTGTGCGTGGGTAGAAGGCTGTCTACAAAGGGGAGTGGGGACAGCCATCAAGTAAATTCTCGAGGGGGTGGGCGGATCGTGGCAGCAGATGGCCTAGATCCAGTATTTGCAAAATTACCAGCCTGCCTCGTAGGTGAGCAGTAAATACAGCCTTGATACAGAGGCTACCATTAGAATGAAGTGAAGTACAAGCGATAAAATGTCACCATCTCTTACTCCTTGTCAAACTGGCTTACGTCTCCCCTTAGCCCTTTCATTCTACCCCTACAGGCATGCTGGGCTTATGAGCAAATGATAAGCACTCGGAGATCTAGCAGTGGGAGTGCTCCAACACCCACGGGGCTTGTTACATTTTCCTGAAGCATCACAGAAGCAGAGTAGGGACCAGCAATTGCCTGGTTCTTGGGAGCACTGACGTTAGAGATATTGATATCGGGGAAAGGGAAAGCAGCAAAAGCAAAAATAAATGAGAGTGTAAAAAAAAAAACAAAACAACCTAGTGACAGAGAAAACCCATCCTCAACTCCAAGCTGCCAAGTTCACAGGCTCTTTAGGAGAAGAGGGAGGAAATGACAAGTCTCAGTAATAAGTGGAGGTCCAGCATCACTCCATCATCATCCTGATACACTGTTTGCAGCTTTGCACATCTCAGTTAAACCACTGATCCGTTTCCCCCAGCATAGGGACACACCAGCACATTCTTCTTTTCAGCTGTGAATCCTTAAGATGCCTGGAGGAAACGCTTCAGGGGCAGCTGCAGTGTTTCAGCCTTGTGGATTGAGGCTTGGCAGCGAAAGCATTTGGTTTTGTACATTTGCTGGCATTCTTTGCAGCAGGGAGGAGTGTCCAAGGTGTGTCTGTTGGATCTGTGGTATTTTAGGCCAAGACTTTGCAGTACCATGAGAACGGGGAAATATTGCCAGCCCTACCAATTTCTGGGCCTGCCCGATTATTTCTGAAATTCCCATGACTAGTATCCACTCTTCCTGAAGACAGAGAGATAGATCAGTGGGGTGGATTTTCTGAGCTGAAGTAAAAATGACGTACGTTGAACAGAACAGGTTTACTACTCAGTTATAGCGATGTCATTTAGATGTAAGCATCTGCCCGATATAGACCATGACGTGTAAATTCGACACTTTCATCTGTGCATAGTACAGCTTACACTGGCAGGCACGGACACACATCAATGAGAATGCACAGTACCTTAGATACAAAGGGACTTCCATTATCGCTGGCCTCACCTTGCTCAATTTACATTGGAGACACAGATAAACAACATGCCTTTGTCTAGGATAAATTTGTTTAACAGCTCCACTTGGATTGCTTGGTCTGAACATATTTTAGTAACATATTTACAGAACACCTACTCTTTCCACACCACCCATACATACACCACGCAGTGACATTAATCACCAGTATGTCACCAGCTTTCATAAAAGACTTTACTCTATACACTTTTATAGTATACTAATATTGTATACAATCAGTTGATTCAATTGCTTATTCTTTGGGGTTCTGACCCCCTGTTTTCCCCCAGCAGTGTCTGGACCCTGATTGTCCCAATAGGGTCATATTATTCTTTATTCGTAATTAATCAATTGATGATCAGATCTTCATGAATCCTAAAGGTTTCTCATATTTTATCACAAATATTTATTCTTTGTATTATTGACACTGTAAGTTCATTATTACTCTCCTGTTGGAAGAGTTTCAGTCACCAATCAAGAAGCAGGAAAAAAAATACTGCAAGATTCAGGCAACCACTCATGAGCTGAGCAATGATTACTGAATGGTCAGGAGCAACATGAACATAAAAACCACTCAGCAATTCCTCATGAATATCAAATACATTCTTGAAATCCTGAAAGATTGGCTAAAAGAGGGGCTAAATCTGTGATGAGTTGTATTCTAAACAAATAGCTTACTACCATTACTGGCAGAAATACTGAGCAACGCATTTTCTGGGTAATGTGAGTAAAACATGGAGGTGGCTTCTGAAGGACCATACTTGTTCCTAGAGACCATACTAATAAATGCAGAACATACAAAGCAGTATTATTAGGGATGGAAGTGTGTGTGTTAGTCCACTGAGCTGGGATTGAAATGTAATTTGGGAATCAAATCTTTTAGAGACTTCCACGTTTTGTGACCAGGTTTTCTTTAAAGAGAACATTGTAAAACAATGCTCAGAAGTCTCATAAATCAGATCTACGCTAATGCCAGGGAATTACTCCCTTTCTGGGAATCAGAATGTACTGTGAGCAAACAGAATTACTGGGAAGACATACAGCAAGTGATGTCTTCAGAAAGAAGAGGTTGCAAACAAAAAAGACGTGAGAGAAGAAAGAAGTAGAGACACTGAAGACTTTGCGGGTACAGGCAGCAAGAGACGGACAGAGAGATTTGGAAACACAAAGACATCTGTGAAACATGTACAGAGCTGAGCAAATCATTCATAGTGAATAACGGATTTGAGGAATTTGGCTTGTTTTTGTTCACAAATTATCTGTAAGCAGCTTATGTAGCTGAATATATTCATCATCCAAAACTATTCACTGAATCATTTCTGTTGTTTGTTCCTGCTCTGCAAATTGTCCCGAAGCAGTTTGTTGTGGTTATGCAGTGTTCTAAACTGAAGACATCTTGGCTAGGTTTGATTGAGCATGAGTCACAGATGTAGTATTGGTGTGAGCAGCGGCGCCATGTCGGGACTAAAGTGGAGGAGTACATCTGACAGGACTGGAAGTGGAAGCAAAGCCATGGGGGGAAAGGAAGAGAAGGCTAGAGCAGGGGTTCCCGACCTTTTTCCTTCTGAGGCCCCCACCCAGCATGCTAAAAAACTCCACAGCCCACCTGTGCCACAACCACTGTTTTTCTCCACATAAAAGCCAGGGCTGGCGTTAAGGGGCAGCAAGCAGGGCAATTGCCTTGGGCCCCACGCCACCGTGGGCACCATGAAGCTAAGTTGCTCAGGCTTTGGCTTCAGCCCCAGGTGCTGGGGCTTGGGGCCCGGGCTGCACTCCTGTGCGGTGGGGCTTCAGCTTTCTGCCCTGGGCCCTAGCAAGTCTAACGCTGGCCATGCTTGGCAGCCCCCCGGAAACCTGCTCATGGCTCCCCGGATCCCTGGTTGAGAACCACTGGACTAGAGGACTTGTGACAATGAGGGACTGAAGAGATGAAGCAGAAAACTGACCTCTAAAGGGTGTAATTATATGATCCTTCCTATTGTCTCTGCTTCCCGATTGAATAAGTGTACCATAAAATCAGGTTTCCGGTGCAAATATTTGTGTTTGCAAATTTGAAGTGTTCAAAGTACAAATTCAAATTTCTCAGTGAACAATGCTTCCCACTAACTCATTCACTGCGATATTCATGGAAAAGGAACACAAAAGGGGAATACACACACAGAACATTCCTTTCCTATCCAAGTAAGTGTTAGCGAAGAACTCTAACGTTGTTATGAGCTGGGTAAAACCTTTTAATGGGGTGAATTAAAACCTTGTTAATAATTACATGAGACCATGTCTTTCCCTTAAGATATCTGTAAGCAACACTGAAGGGGCCACACCTAAAATAAGGCCGAAGAGAGTCTGCCCAGAAATGACCAGCGCAGGCAAAGGGTTCCACTCAGTATCATGCCCACGTTGGTGGGTGGGTGAGAGTGTGCATATAAAAAAGACAAACTGAGACAAACAGAAGATAAAGAGACTGAGGCAAAAAGCAAGCAAGCCATGCAGCAACCTGTGGATACAGTGTATGACCCTAGAAAAAAAAGCTACAAAGAGGTTTTTTTGGTCTGGTGTTAGCTAAAGAGGCTTGGGGCTGGAAGTTAAGAAACTATTCCTTTGCTTCCAGTTCCTCCGGCATTTGGAGAAGGAGACCCTGATACATTTCTTGTAAACAAACATTACATCTAGGAAAACACCAAACTATCAATTTCTGTCCCCATCTGGAACATTCGCAGGACCAGAAGCATGCGTGGGGAGGTGGGGGGGGGGAGCAGAAGCATAGTCCCCCCCACCCCCCCGACAGTCAGTAGGGGCACAGAACTCCTCTGGGGCCAGAGCAGGGAGAGCAAACTCCTCCTGTCTCAGGGCTGCCGAGGCAGGGAGAGCCACGGTGGCAAGGGACAGCTCCACCGGCCCTGGGGCGGTGGGGTGGGGGGAGAGGAGAGCCAGCTCCACCTGCCGTAGCGGGAAGTGCCAGTTCCTTGTTCTCGGGACGGGGCAGGAGATGACAGCTCTTCCAGCCCAGAGCCATGAGGGAGGAAGGAAGAGCCAGCTCTATGTGCGCCAGGGCCGAAGCCAGGGGAGGCAGCTCCTCTGGCCGCGTGGGGTGGGGAAAGTGCCTCTCCCAAAGCGGCCAAATTTTTATTCCTCTGTACACCGCTGCACAGGACACAAAACTTTGACTAGCCACTGGGATTGAAAAGGGGCAAAGGTATTAGCTTTTAATGAGAGACAGGATGGCATGGCCCTAGGGAACTGAGGGCCTAGTCTTGTAAGGTGCTGAGCTCCCTTAGCACCCATTTCGGCCACCTCACAAGCCCAGGCCCTGAAAAAGCAGAACGGATCTTTGAACAAACAGTTGAAAGACAGAAAGAAAGACAGAAAGACAGAAAGAGCCCTATAAGCACAATGTACAAGAGAGGGAGAGTACAATTCAAGAGAGAATATGGGGATGCTGACCCTGAAGTTAAATGAAAGGACAAACCACTCTTACCTCTGGAAGAAGTCAGGAGAGTAAAAGGAAAGTCTCTGAAAGGGGAGAGAATATGCAAAAACAACCTTAACTCTGCCTCTGTACAGCCACTTACCACAGCAAGGCTACACCTGTACAACCTTAGAAATGGTCATTGACTACAAATGAAGATATAATACATTTCATAGACATGTTGACTCCCTTATTTATCACAGGGGAGACAAGAGTGTGAGACATGCACACAAACACCCTAGGAAGAGGCTGAAGATCATCACTGAGGGGGTCTAACCACAGCTTTCCAGCTAAGGGGAAATGATGTAACTAGACCGTTTTTCCCCACGCCATAAAAACTGAACTGGTTAATGGTCCTTTGTAGCGTATCACAAGTTCCAAAACTCTCCAGAGGTTGAAGCAGCTCCAGGGCTTTATTTCTGAAATTCTAGAATGATTATTTTTATTTAACATTTGCAATTGTGCCTTGTGGCCCCCACAGTGCTGGGCACTGCACAAACCCATATAATAGAGGTGTCCTTTGCCAAAGCTCTTGCAACCTAAATAGATAAGGCAGGGTGGGAGAGGAAACTGAGGCAGAGAGGTAAAATGATTTTGCCCAACATCAAGATAGCACAGCGGTAGACCCAGGAGCAGAATCCATCTCTTCCAACACCCTGGCCAGCCCCCTATCCAGCAGATCGCATTTGGTCTTACTGTTTTCCCATGGGAAGAGATTTAACTCCCACTGCAGCCAATAGGAGTTACTTGATTCCCCCCACAGGAAGGAAGATTTTTTAATTCATCCATCTCTCCGTGCACTTCTTACACATCCCTTGTACCTCGGGTCCAGTCCTGCCCCAAGATCCTCAGTAGATCACGCAAGCGAAGGACACGTTATTATTTATTTATATCATCATAGTGCCTAGAAGCCCTATTTATGGACTGTTGTGTTAGGTGCTGTACTAACACAGAACAAAAAGATGGTTTGTACAAGCAGATCTTAAGCACAAACCAAACATGCTTCATAGTGCTTGCTTAAATTCTGAGACGCTGGCTATTCAAGCTCACACAACAAAACCCCTTACTCTCTGGAGGCAGTGGCTAATGAACACCTCTCCTCTTTCTCCAAAGGAAGAGCCCTGCGTTGCATGCAGTACACTGCAAGGCTGCAGCACGGACCATCTTTTTGATAAATCAGTACTGTGTTCTCAAATGGTAGCCTTTCCTCCTGGTAGACACAGCTCCACCGGTGCCCTTAAAAGTCTGACTGTCGTTCTGAGGCACTGGACTTAGCTCAGATCCGGTCTTTCCCGAAGGCTGCAACAGCATGTTGCACGGATAACTGCATGGACTTTTGCGACTTGCACTGAAATAAATTAGCTGCCCACTGTGACTGTGTTACATATTAAATAAGTAAGTCCAGACTGCTCAGCATATTTTCCTTTCCCAGAGAAACACAAGACCAGTTTAGAATAACGCACTTCTTGCCTTGGATCTCACCAGAGTTACAAGAGCACAACTCTCCTTTGTTGATGCTGTAGTGGGTATAAACTACCTGAAACAGGCTGTTTCCATAATTACTGAGCAGAACTGTGGAAGGAGGGGCAGGGAACACAATAGGAACTTAGTGTGGGACCTAGCCTAATTATGTATTCTTCTAGCACCACTGAATTGCTTTTAGCATTAGAGAGCTCAGGATGGCAAAGAATCCTCTACTGGGCCAATGGGCTAATAGCAGAATGGATTCACTTTGACATGGAAACATGGGGTAGAACTGGGGCTGGGTAATGCAATTTGGAAATCTACCGAGTGCTATATGCTGGGAGAAGGTTGATCTAGTGATCCCAACACAGAAATAGCAACCAAGGCCACAGTTCTCATCCATCTTCAGACAGACTCTCCACTGTAGCAAGTCCCTTAGGTCCAAAGTGGCCAGTGATCTGGGCTGCATTAATATTTGGGCAACCAACCTGAGACATTTAAGACCTAATTTTCTGAGGTGCTGAGAACTTCAGGGGCTCATTGACATCAGCTGCAGTTGAAAGTGTTTGGCAATTCTGAAGTAAGATTGAAAGTGTCTGAAGTTGGGCGCCCAAAATCAGCATCCATTGTGTAGAAAATGTACCTTAATCTTTTTACTTCAGTTTCATCTTTAAATGAGTGTTGGTCAGGCTTACCCTCCTCACCAGGGTGTGTAAGGATTAATTAACTAGAGGCTTTACATTGCTTTGAAGAGAAGTGTTAAGAATTAACACCACTGAGAAGCAGTCTGAATTTTAGCTCATTTTTTTCTATTTTTAACCACACAAAAGTGGTACATTGCGTGAGTCTCAAGAGTATCATTGCTCGTAATACAGAGCTATGAAGAGACACATCTTTATTTCTTCCAAAGCCCAATTTTTAACCGTCATTTGACTTTGATTTGCAAAAGTGGTTTGACTTAAAAATTGTCAGGGTTACTCAAAAGTCAAAGAAGAAGAGTTCTACTAAGTGTGAAGAAAATTAATCAGCCTGCAAACTGTCTTTGAATTACAGGTCTAGGGCATCAGCTAAATTAAATATAAACTAATAATATTTGTGAGCTGGGTTGTTCAGGGCACCTGACTGAATTTCTGTGTCCTTCTTCAGGTATAGGCCCCACTCTTCCCAAGTAGGTTTTATTCTAATCAATTCTCCCTTTCATAGTTCAAGGTGGTGTTTTTTCAATCCAGTTTTTGATACAGATTAGGGTTAGGTTTTGTGGCCTGAAGCCAAACATGATCTTGAGTTTGGGTTCAGGTTTGGCAAGGCTAAAATCTTGCAAGATGAACTTCCAAGTTTATTTGCAGAAATCTTATTAGATCAGCTATTCTTGTGACATTATCCACACTCAGCAGACTTTGGTGAGGATATTTGGACAGAGCCTCAGCTCATGTATATTGGACTTCAGGGGTGTTATGCCATTTTACACCAAAAAAGGATCCAGCCCAGAGTTGCTAGATTATGGTTATATCTGAAAAAGACCAGAAGACAGATTCCTAGATCAGTCAGAACCCATACCACACTAGTGAGTTATGATACGAAATCAAATCCAGACCACAAATTCACAGGGGTTCAGAGTGGAGGTTCTGCTTTTTAACCACATGTATCTGTTGTACACTTTACCGCCCACTCCCACCCCCACCCTCACCCTCCACCTCCACCCTGCCAAGACATCTAGTTTGGAAATAATAGAGCATCTAATAAAATTTGTTCAGAATAGATCTTTTCAAGCTTCCCAATATACAGCTGGAATACACTTGATAAGATTAAAGTAAAGCTGGAGGGAAGATCAGAGATCAAAACTTCTTAAAATCTTGGCCATCTTGTTCCTCTGCTTTTTCTATAACATGCCATGCTTAGATTAGCAGCTTTTGTAAAGCCTTGAACCACACATCAGTAAGCTTGTGCTTGAACCAAAATGAGTACAATTGCCCCCTACCTAAAATCTGATTTAAAAACAGAGCTCTGTTCACTGTGTGGGAATCAAGATTGAGACAAGGTCAGATTGGATCTGATTTTACAGAAGGAAAATGGAATGCAGAATCAATATCACAACAAATCAGTCAAGTTCCAGAGACAAATGTCTTAGCTAGTGACTTTCCAATACATGTACCTCTGAATATATTAAATCAATAAAACAAAACAATTCATATCCTGATGGTAACAATAAAACTTGGAAAAATAAATATGGTCCCAGCAATATTGCACACCAGTTTACTAGAGCAAAATGGCATTTGCAAATAGATGTTTCTTTCTATTGTCTTGATAGGGTACAGTGCACATTTTATTGGCATGTTACAGATTAAAAATTACTTTTTTAAAAAATGAAAATGGATCAGTATTCTGCAGAACATGCAGAAATGATTCTGGGCCTCAGTTCTCCATGTATAAAATGGGGATAATGATACTTCTTTACTCCCACCCTTTGTCTTGCCTGTTTAAACAATCCCTGCTCCAACGAGTTAAATCTCTTACTGTTTCAGAGGGGTAGCCATGTTAGTCTGTATCAGCAAAAACAACGAGGGGTCCTTGAGGCACCTTAGAGACTAACAAATTTATTTGGGCATAAGCTTTCGTGGGCTAAAACCCACTTCATCGGATGCATGGAGTGAAAAATACAGAAAGCAGTATAAATATTACAGCACATGAAAAGACAGGAGTTGCCTTACCAAGTGGGGCGGGGGGGGAAAGGGTTGTCAGTGCTAAAGAGGCTAATTCAATTAAGGTGGAAGTGGCCGAGTCTCAAGAGTTGACAAGAAGGGGTGAATATCAAAGGAGGAAAATGACTTTTGTAGGGCTCACGAGGCCAATGCAATCAAGGTGGACATCACCCATTTCCAACAGTTGACAAGAAGGTGTGAGTATCAGCAAAGGGGAAAATTACTTTTTGGAGTGCTCTGATCTCATTTGGGGTCCTCAGGCACTACTGGAATACAAATAACGACAAAAGATACTGTTAAGAGAGTCAGACCAACCCCTCCCCCCCCAAAAAAACCCAAAACTTATACTGGAAATACTATTTTTAATGTATATATTTAAAATGTATTTGGGACAAAATGCAGCGGGGCTTAATGGAGGAACAAGCCATGGACAGGAATGAATGGCAATGCTGTACTGCTCCCTGTGTGTTTAAAGATGCATCGGGGTGAGGAGAAGAAGAAGATGATTTACAACACTGAACACCTGGGTCCAAGCAAAAGTTTTCCCACCCAGTTCTACCAGCCTACCAGGGAGTTGAACCACTCTGACCAGGGCCGGCTCTACAGTTTTTGCCGCCCCAAGCAGGACGTCTGAAGACAGAAGCTGCCGCCGAATGGCCGCCGCGGCAGCCTGAGGAAAGAGGTTGCCACCTTGACGGCACACGGACTGCCGCCCCTTTCACAGTGCCGCCCCAAGAACCTGCTTGGAATGCTGGTGCCTGGAGCCGGCCCTGACTCTGACTGGGTCATGCACTCTTCCACCACATCTTCCAGGGAGCCTCAGAAGGTGGGGATTGGATCGAGCCCAGTTTTCAAAGAGAGCTGTTCCTGTCCGGTGTAACCCTAGGGACCGGGTCCTTGCTGCCTGGCTTCTCCCATGGACACATGTTTCTCCAAGGGCAGGTGCTGCTGAAGGTGTAGGAGAGTGCTTTTTACACACACACACACACACACACACACACACACACACACGGAGTGAATCTGGCTCCTGACCTCAGCAAACCTATCAGCTCCCCAAAGCAGAGGCTGGAACACCTATAAACCTGATCACCTAGGAAGGGCAACCCCTCTCCCCCTGCACACCACACTTTCTACCTGCCTCATCCACTTTGTGGAACAAGTAAACCCCCTTTTCATTCAGCCCTCTCAAGTATAGTCCTTCCTCCTTTTCCAACCATTCAGCATCCTACCTCCCACAACTCATTTTGCTCATTCTGTGGGGATCAAGATGTGATCAACAGAACACTCCTGTTAACTCTTAGTTATTGGTAACTGGTCAGGAGTGACAGGGCCACAAACTGCATCTCAGCTGAACACTCAGTAAATCAAAGGCTCCAAGAGAATTCTTCCGGGCTCCGTTTTTCAGTGCGACTCCATGTGACCTATTGAGCTGCTGCACTAGGCAGTGTGAGGTAATCATTCTTCATTAATTTTCGCAGAAATGCTCTTGAGATTAAATGGTATAGCCATTAATCATGGGGAAACAGCGGGTGTGGGGGATCCTAAACCCCAGCAGCTTCTCCCCATAAAATCTACTTGGCTGAAAGAATTCTCCATTGTTTCCCCATGGATCTTTGTGCAGCATGGAACTGTAGCCATGAAAACCAGAAATTCTTTTCTCATGAAATCTATGCAGCCGTTATAAACTAAGGAAGAAGACAGACATAGTACAGAGCAAAAGAATGAACATACCTTCTGCTTGGTGCTTTGCTTCAGGCCAATTCGGGACTGACTTCTGGACTACAAAACAAAAAGAAAGAGAGAGGGGCATCAAGACTAATGTAGAGGAGAGGAGAAAAGGAGGCCGACACATACCTGGTTCAGACATCATGGGCCCGATGATGAGAAGCGTTCAGAACCCAGCAGCTCTCATTGTTCTTAATAAAAGCAGCTAGATGCTAGTGCTTTGGAAAATCTGGCCAAAGACCTCATTCAGCCGTCATTCACCCGATGGCCAAATCCAGAAATGCCTCACTGTGGGTGTATAAAACCCAAAGGCAGCTGGAAAGTGGTGTACTAGCTGTATGACTATGCACAACCAGCACAGTCCCCGTCCAGAGGAATTCTCTATCCGCTGCTTCCATATCTCCATGGCAGGTGCCTGACACAGGAGGAAGACATGAGCAACCTGGGAAGAGGAAGGAGTGTAGCCAGTGGGTTCATCCACAACACAACTACTGGGGTAGGAGTGAGTCACTTCCTAAATTCCTCTGTCTCCTCCCTTCAGTGCCCCGTCATAGTTGCCATGTCCTTGCTGCCCGGACAGCCTGCCCAGCTGTAGCTGTGAATTCTATCCCATCCCATCTCTGACCCTCACCACCACTGCACAGATAAAAGCCCTTTCACATAATCGTTGTTCCGCTCCCCAGGATTTCTCTCAGAGACATCAAGTAATGTCTTCCCTGCATAAGGGCTGCAGGAGCAGCCCTTCTCATGTATTAAATTCTCTTGCCTAAATCTTCACTCCTACTGCCTGTACCACATTTAAACACAGAGGAAGCGTGGAGAGACCAGGGTCATCATCAATCCTCATGCTGTTGCAATGGGGTCAGATACTCAATATTTGCCCATCATGACAGGCCCCACTTGGAGCCCCAAATGATTTTTCAGGTGACTGACACTGTTCTCAGATTTTCCTTTTAAGGAAACAAGTAGTAACAGAAAATCAGGATCTGGCAAGGCGGTGGAAACAATATCTGTACCCCCTTTCACTGGTGCAAGGAAAAGCAACGTCAGGAGAGTGGAAACTCTGACGCATTGCATGCGAAATCACTGCACATTCTCAAAAAAACCACACAAACCCACTCGAAAGATCAGGGTCTGGTTTTCAGCCTCTGAGCCTTGCAGAGCTATTTGCTACTCAGTGTGTGCCATCTTGTTCTCTCTATCTTTGTGGAATAATTTATGTGTATAAATACACCAGCCCCACATTCCCCAACACTCAGCTGGGCTTTTATACTTTAAAAAAAGAAAAAGAAAAAGATCCCACATTAATTGGAATAAATTTTAGAGTTGGTTGTAAAGTATTTATAGCCCTGGCAAATGCTGCTGAAACAAATGGTGCGCCAGTAAAGAAATAAGGAGTCTGTCTCCATGTTCTTCTTTTTTATTAAGATTAAGATGTCTGAGCCTCATTCTCATTGTGCCTTCCTGCAGGAAGGAAGTACCTGGCATGACTGGCATGCTGAATATTAGTTCCTGTTCTAGGTGTATTGTTTACACTTCTTGCTACTCCTGGAGGACCTCCTGCAAAAACAAAGTCTCTTCAGACTTGATTGAACCAACCGGTAATAAAAGAAAAGCTTTAATAAAAAAAAATACAGCCACAGAAGGGCTCAGAGCATTGATGCTCTAACCCAGTGGCTCTCAACCAGGGGTACGTGTACCCCTAGGGGTACGCAGAGTTTTTCCAGGGGGTACATCAACTCATCTAGATATTTGCCTAGTTTTACAACAGACTACATACAAAACACTAGTGAAGTCAGTACAAACTAAAATTGCATACAGACAATGACTTGTTTATACTCCTCTATATACTAAACACTGACATGTAAGTGCAATATTTATATTCCAACTGATTTATAATTATATGGTAAAATGAGAACGTCAGCAATTTTTCAGTAATAGTTCACTGTGACACTTCTGTATTTTTGTGTCTGATTTTGTAAGCAAGTCATTTTTAAGTGAGGTGAAACTTGGGGGTACGCAAGACAAATCTGACTCCTAAAAGGAGTATAGTCGTCTGGAAAGGTTGAGAGCCACTGCTCTAATCTATAGTAACAATTTTAGACTCTTACTATCATAGGATCAAGCTCTGCCCAAGTACAAGCCTACAACATCCACCGACTTCAGTGGAGGTTACGTGCGTACCTCCCAAGACTGAATTTCACCTTTGTTGAGATTTTCTGCATTTGGAAAAAGATGTGACACTGTCCCCACAGAATTAGGCAAAAACTTTAAAAGTATGTGTGTTGTGTGTGTGGTTGAGAGATGGCGTTTTCATAATTACTTTTTTTTTCCAAAACCAGTTGTCATTCTTTCCTTCAATACTATATAAATGTACATATAAGAACACCCCTTCCTTTCTCATTTTGGATTATGTAATGAGCTCACTGGCCATTTATGCAAGAACCTGTAACAATTCCACAGCTGCTAAGTATTTTTGGCCATCACTTATGTTCCAGATACACAAGACTTCGCATTTGACAGTGACAGCATCCAGGACCTGGCACTCCAAAAAACCCAGACCTCTACTACCTGTGTTACTTATATAGGCCCCAATCCTGCAAAAACTTCTGCATGTGCTTAACTTTGCACACTGCAAGTAGCTCTATTTCAGTCCTCATTTAACCAGAAACAATGTAGTAATTAGAGAGGAAGGAAGCAGCAGCAACTGCCCTAACTAGATCTGGATGACATATTAAACACACACTTTTTTCCCCAGTGAAATGCCCCTGGTTTTTGAGTTAGTAAAAATTCCATAAAACCAGAGCAGTTCTGTAAACTGAAGGAAAATGAAAATTGATTTAATTTATGTACTAAATAGTCTTTATAAATTGCTACAGTGTGTACCTGTATACAGTTGTCTATTTTCTGCCAAGCAGTAGCAGATGTCAGGCCACACAGGTTGACTTTTCATGGAAGGAGAAATAAATGGCTTGGAGTCTGGATATATTCTTAATGTATCTTTGTTTGATTACACTATATACACCAGTCTTGGAACAGAGGTGGTCACAACAGCACATAGGCAATCCTTTTTTCCAGGAATATCATCAAACCAATGACCAGCTCCCAAGAATTAACCCTGGTTAAGGCAGACAGCAAAAATCCTGCATCATAAAACTAACACCACAGCATTTCTTCCAACAATGAATTGAGCTTGTCAATTAAGAAATATAACTCATAAGACTATATAACAGCTCCAGTGATTCCTGCCATAATAGTATTAAGGCCAGTCAGTGGAGGATCCCTTTGGCTCCATGCACTTAATTCACTGCACACAGGAGCAAGTTTTCCATCAAGTGATTTACTAGGCCTGGGAGCTGTGGTCTGGTGGATTACACATAGGATAATAAGTCAGGAGACCTGGATTTTAATCATGGTTAGCATGCCTGACTTATTACAGGACCTTGGTGATATAACCTCTTAGCCTCCACTTCCTCACAGTGAAATAAGACTGATTATATTTACTTACTTCACAACTAAATAATGCTTGTAAAGTGCTATACACCATAGGCTTGCTAATATTAATTCTAACAAGGGACATAGGTGGGAATAGAACTCAAAATCTCCTGATTCCTCGCCTTATATTATATCCTAGACCAAGCAGCTTTCAGCCATCTCTCGCTCTAAGAGCTTTTCCAGAATTCTCAAGTGCAAAAATGGCCTTACAGGTTTCCACATGCTTCACTGCAAATACATTTTTCAATCCCCTGAAATTGTACACGAAAATTGAAATGTTTGGAGATGAGGGCAAATAATTCTCGCATACATTTTTGTAAAAAGATTCACAAATTTTAAGCAGCTGTAATGTATGGTACTGCTGCCACATTATTTCTTGAAGACTGGAAGTAACGTGTGTCATCACTGATTTACTCTTTGTGAAAGGGCTGCCCTTGAAGACATTTCGACAGCGTTCCACAGAGTTACTGTTTATGGCTGTCCAACCCTCAAAATTTAAGTAGAAAATTAACTGAAAGGAATGTTCAGTAAGCACAGTTATCATGAGTAAATAATATACTGATAATAGTCAAGCTGTAGGTGTGTCGCTTATTATGCTATATCCATTATACCAAATCTGATCATTCTGATTAAAAAAATCTGAATGTTCACCAACCAGAAATGTAGAGTTGCATGCGTCTAATTTTTAATAAAGATAACCTCAGTAACCTGTATTGGTTCACAGAGTAGCTCATCCCGAGAGATAGGACACCAAGGGCTGGAGGCATTTGAATAGTTTAGTTTCACTGGCATATAAATTACAAGTGAGTTGAACTGCCTGTATCTCTGCTAAACATCCCTCTCTGTAACATGCCACGTGCTGAAGCATGCAACCTCTTGTATCTATGAATAACTTTGGAGCAAAGGGTTGGGAGGCGCTGTTCGTGCAGCATTATTTAATGATGAATTCAGTGCATGTAAAAGTCTAAGGTAGGACACTAATGTAGTCTGGATTCACACACATTTATGGATAATTAATGTCCTGGAGACTAATGCTTAGTATTCTCCAAAATCACAAAGTCTGCATGGAATATTACCTAGGAAGCCTCAAACACAGTTGCACAGGAAAGTGAACATTTGGAATTTGATGAAGAAGCCAGAAAGCGAGATAGAAGGGAACTGCAAGAGCAGAAAGCTAAGAGGGCTACGGGAAGTTGAATCAAATCAGATTCCATGTATTCCTGTACAGAAATATTGGGAAGGAGGGAGCCACAGACCCCCAGCAGGTTTCTGAGCGCATCAGCTGAAAAACCCTGGGCTTTCTTACCCAGCTGTGCTGCAGAGAGAGTCATGGTACGGACATGAAGCCAAGACTGAAAAGCAGCAGCATCTAAATCAGACCCTCCAGACTGTGCACCTGCATCAGAAATGGTGGGCACATGCACCCTCTCCTCTGTAAGACAGGCAGAGGTCGTTGTCACCCATCACTTCAGTCTTGATGGTCAGCCTGCTAGCCTTTGTCCACCCCCCTAATCTCTACCATACATGGCATAAAGAATTCAGCAACATCAGCTGGGCCAGTAGGAAGAGATTGGGGTCTACTGAATACTGGAAAAACCACGTTGCTCTGGCAACATAAAAGGGCCTTGAAGTAGGTGGAAATGAGCCTCTAAAAATCCCTGCACACCACACACCCCCAGCTGCTGTGGAGCTGGTGTGAAGACCCTACATCATCCCTGCTTCCAATCTCCAGCACACGAGCTAAATTGGGAGCTTGACCAGAGTACCTTGCACTACTTGCTTGTCAGGGCCTACAGAGCACCATAGGAACAAAGTGTAAATTATAGTGTGTTCTAATTTACGCCAGGGGCTGGGCAGGCCTCTTCCTGGCACCAAAAAGCCACCTTTGCCTCCACCCCATCCCTGCCTCCAGCACCTATAGAATGATTCCCAGCATCTGAAGAAGTCCTTTCCACAAAGTGAACAGTTTTTCCTAATGTGGCAGCAAAGTTGCCCTGTGCACTTACTACATGGCCTACGCAAACCCACGTGTTTCCAACAAGAGGCATGAGCGCCACTGGGGAAGCCTAGCGAGCAATCAAAATTTCTTTCCTAAGCAATGAAGAGCTTCCAAAGCCCAGAGAGAGTTTAATTAAAGTTCAAAACAATTAAGGCTGCATGAAAGAACCCAGAAGCTAGTGAAGGATAACTCAACAAGAACAGTGAGGACCAAAACATGCCTCCTCATTGTGCTGTGGGCTCTCTCTAATGGAACATTTTAATTCCCTACCCACCCCCAGCTATTTAGGGTCAACTTTTGCACCAGATACGTGCATGAAATTCCTACCAACTTGAATGGAAATTATGCGTGCATCTCAGAAGGCAGAATTTGGGCTCAAAGCAAAGCAAAAGGCATGCTCTTGGAGATGTGTCTTCTGCAGCTGGATCCACAGAAGCCCATACACTATTGTCCTTCTCTAGTTAGCAGGTATTTTATTATGTACTTGCTAGTAAACCTAAAAGCAAATAGTGATGGAGAACAGGGGGAGCATCCAATAGTATTGCCCATAGTGTGTTGTACAGCGGGGAAGAGACAAAAACATTCTGGAATTAATCTTCCTTGCTACAGTCTCAGTTGTTCACCCAGCGCAAGGCATAGATCAGGGAATGTCCCACCAGCATCAGACATATAGAAAAGAGTAGGCTAGCAGAGTGAACACAGGCTAGGAGCTTCCAACTTCAAATCCCAGCTCTGCTGTTAGCTTGTTAGTTGGGGATTGGTCCTGCTCTGAGCAGGGGGTTGGACTAGATGACCTCCCTGAGGTCCCTCCAACCCTGATATTCTATGATTCTATGATTCCTCTGTGCCATTCCACAAGCTGTTTAACCCCTTGGCCTCAACTGTTCATCAGTAAATTGTGAAAAACCATACTTCTGCCTTCGCCAACCTCACGGGAGCGTGGCAGCATCATTTAGTCATTAAAATGTCTGTGATAGACTTGGAAGATGAAACTACTACATAAATGCTAGACATAAAGTGGAAGACTATAGTAAATTCAAGCGTGCTCTGGACTTGCAGGACTTCTGCATTTGTGAGATATGTGCCCATCAAGGAGGAAACTGTAAGCTCTTTGGGGCAGAAACCATCTTTTTGTTCTGTGTTTGTACAGTGCCTTGCACATAAGAACGGCCATACTGGGTCAGACCAGAGGTCCATCTAGCCCAGTATCCTGTCTTCCAACACTGGCCAGGTGCTTCAGAGGAAATGAACAGAACAGGTAATCATCAAGTGATCCATCCCGTTTTGTCCATTCCCAGTTTCTGGCAAACAGAAGTTAGGGACAACTTCAGGGCATGGCTTTGCATTCCCGCCCATCCTGGCTAATAGCTATTGATGGACCTATCCTCCATGAATGTACCTAGTTCTTTTTTGAACCCTCTTCCATTAACTTATCTAGTTCTAGTTCTTATCTAGCACAATTTGGTCCTGACCCAGGATGGGGGCTCTGAGGCACTGCCACAATACACCAAAAAAAAAAAAAAAACCCACACAAGGAAGTGCTCCAGACGTATTCCCATTGTAGCAGGAATCCTCACTGCTGTTCTTTCTGCATTTTTGTGACCTCACCCTTCCCCCGCAGGACGGCTTGCACAGTGGGGATGCAGGCTAATGAGCATGACTGCACTTTTTGACGCTCTTTGAGGAAGTATTGCCTTTTCCTGAGCTATAACTATAAATAGCAATCCTGCTCCCTCTGCCCCCTTTCCCGTATTGTTGAACGTTTAATGTATTTTAAATTATTGAAATGTCAGCTGCAGAGTGTTCCTTCCTCAGCCTCAAGACAGCAGAGACGTCTCATTGAACAGGAAACGTTCAACACTTCAGATGGCTGCAATTCATTCAGATAAATCCCAATCCAATCAAATGCAGAGTATTTTTGCTTGATAAGAATAATTAAGTGGTGAGAATACAGTGATCTATTTGACTGCTGGCAGAATAAAAATCAGGAAGAATTTGTAATCAAAATATAATCTCCCCCCCCAATCACTGAATTTCAAGTCACAATTTTTGTGGTATAAGGCCCAGGTTTAATCCATTGGTCATTGGAGTCTGTGCATACCATCCACAGGAACGAACGGGTTTTCAATTGATTACAAGGAGGGTCCAAAATTGTTCCCTGAATGTGAGACAGACACGTTATTGCTGTACGACAAAGCATTTTTTAAATGACACAAGGACTGCAGAGTTCAAAACAAACAAACAAACAGTCTCCTTATTTGTATTACACAGTTGCACCCAGAGCAGTGTTTCTCAAATGCGGCCACCGTGGCTGCATGTGGCCACCAGGAGCTTTTCTTGTGGGCATGACAGCCTCCTGGGCACCGGAAGGTCGGCAGCAAAGCAGTGGAGCCTCCCCCAGGGCCACCAGCAGGGGTTGAGCTCTGTCCCCCTCTGGAGCCACAAATGCCAGAGGAACTGGCAGCCAGTGAGTTCCCCACCTTCCTGGGGGCGGTGAGGTTCAGGCTTTAGTCTGGGTAGCTGGGGGGCAGGATCCGGTCATGGGTCTTTGGGTTCTGGCTCTGGACCTTAGCCACTCTGCAGCAGGTGCCGGCCCTTGGCTCATGGCCTCCCCCCCCCACATCACCCCTGGCCCCAGCTGTTTCCCCAGCCACCCATCCATCCCTTCTGGCCCCTGCTGCCTCCCGACCGACCTCCCCATCCAGGGCTTAGTTTGTCCCCTGGTTTGCCAGGGCTGAGTAAGTTTGCTGTGAAAACTGATTTTTGTTAATATCACTTTTCACAGCAGACTTACTAGCTAGCTGGGAGGCTGTGAAAAGTGATATTAACAAACATACAAATATTACTTTTCACAGCAGCAAACTTACTAGCTATCAAGTCTTTTTTTAAAAAGCAACCAACAAGCAAAAGAAACAACAAAAAGAGACAAGAATGTGCAAAGCACCTTATTTGTGTTTCTATTCTGTTTAGGTCCAATAAAGAATAGAGACAACTGTACATTATTGAGTCTGCAAAAAAACCACCCTACCTGAATAAATTACAATGATTTGGACATGTATATGTGCATATTTATTTGTTTTTCCTAAAGTTAATTAAAGTGTTCTAGGAAAAATTGTCAGAGCAGCCACCAGCAAGAGTTGGTGGCCATACTCTGAGGCCACCAAAAATTTTGTTGTGAGAACCCCTGACTAGAGACCCCAAATGAGACCAGGACTCATTTTACTAGGGACTACATATGCATAATGCGAGACAACATCTGCCCTGAGATCTTATAATCTGAATAGTTAAGATAGCCAAAGGGTAAGATTCATAGATTCATTCATTCCAAGGCCAGAAGGGACCACTGTGATCATCTATTTGGCCCTCCAGTACATCACAGGCCAAAGAACTTCCTCAACATAATTCCTGTTTGAAATAGAGCACGTCTTTGAGAAAAAGCATCCAATCTTGATTTTAAAAATTGCCAGTGAGGAAGAATCCACCATTACCCTTGGTAAATTGTTCCAATGGTTAATTACCCTCACTGTTAAAAATGTATCTCTTATTTCCAATCTGAATAGATCTAGCTTCAGCTTTCAGACACTAAATCATATTACACCTTTGTCTGCTAGACCGAAGAGCCCATTATCCAATATTTATTTCCCATAGAGGTACTTACAGACTGTGATCAAGTCACCCATTAACTTTCTCTTTGTTAAACTACATAGATAGACGCAAAGAATTCAGTCATTTTAAGTCATGCTTTCCAATCCTTTAATCATGCTTGTGGCTCCTCTGTGAATCCTCTCCAATTTATCAACATCCTTCTTGAATCATGAGCACCAAAACTGAACACAATATTCCAACAGTGGTCACCCCTCTGCCAAACACAGAGATAAACCAACTCTCTACTCCTATTCAAGATTCCTGTTCGTGCATCCAAGTTAGCCCTTTTGGCCACAGCCTCACTCTTGGAGCCCATGTTCAACTAACCATCTCTCACGAATGCCAAGTCTTTTTCAGAGTTACTGCTACCCGAGATAGAGTGACTATGGGCTACATTTTTTGTTCCTAGTTGGATCCATTTACACTTATCCATATTAGAATACATTGCTTGTTTGTGCCTCATTTACCAGTCGATCCACATTGCTTTGTATCAATGACCTGGCCTCTCTATTATTTAGCATTCCCCCAATTTGTGTGTCATTTGCAGACTTTATCAGTAATGATCTTATGTTTTCTTCCAGGTCATTGATAAAGAGGTTAAAAATAATCTAGGGCAGGAACCAATCTCCATGGAACCTCACAAAAAACTCACCTGCTCAGTGACTATTCCCCATTTACAATTACATTTTGAGACCTGCTATCCAGTTTTTAATCCCTTTCACGTTTGCTTGTTGATTTTGTATTGTTCTCGGTTTTTTAATCAAAATATTGTGTCATACCAAGTCAAATGCCTTACAGAAGTCTGAGTATATTACTTCAGCATTATTACCTTTATCAACCAAATTTCTAGCCTCCTCAAAAAAAATATCAAGTTAGTTTGAGACACACATACACAAACACACTTTGCTGGAGGGTTTCACAGTTACCTACTGACAGCAAGACGACTGGTGAGACTAAGGAATTTTGAGCGTCATTCCAGGACCTCGAGGGGAGTGTGCTCTAGTGGGAACAGACTTCTGTCATTTCCCCCTGTGCTTAACCCTTTCTGCCCTATCCACTCCAACTTGTTCATGTCCCACTCCTGTCACTTCCCCACCACTGGCTCCTTGGCCCAGTCCTATTCTTCTCACCTACAGGTCTCAGTCTCCATCTGTCAGGCTTCTTATCCCAGTCCCTGTTTCTTTGCCCCACCAGACTTCATCTCCCTCCCTGGGCTCTCTCTCTAAGTCCCAATCCCTCCTCCTCCCTGCATCCAGTCCCAGTCCCCCCATTTCTGTCCCAACTCACTGGCCCCAGTCTCCTCGCCCAGCCAATGCCAGCTCCCCACATCCAATCTGTCTCTCCCCTCCCCGTGCCCCACTGCCTCCCAGTTCCAATCTCCCTCCCAGGGCTGCTCACTCAGTCTCAGATTCTGTCCCGTCACCTCCCCAGCTCCTTGCCCTACTCTCTTTGTCCAGCCAGTCCCAGTATTCCCCCTGAACCCCAACTCCTTGTCAGAGGTCTTTTCCCTGCCCCATTCCTCCCACATGAACTCCTAGTCCCAGTCTCCTTGTCCAGCCAATCTCAGTCCTTCCCCTCCCCCTGCTCCTCCAGTGATCTCAGTGTCCACCATCCTGCAGCCCAACTATGCCTCTCCCATTTCCCTCTCTGGCTCCTGGTCTCCTTGCCCATCAGGCCCAGGCTCTCCACCTCAGTTCACAGTTCAGATGATTTAATTTAAGGAATAAGTAGAAGTTAGATTTGGGGTCTAAGTGTAGAGGAGTATGGGAAATTCAAGTTGCTAGTGTGAGAAAAATCCAAGATAAGGTGGAGACAGAGTGTTATGGTTGACTCTCACTTTCTCATGACATGAGCCAGGGTCATGTTGTCATTATGTTTTGGTTAAAATCAGTTTGAACAAGGATTTTAAGGAGTGTTTTTGAGAATTGTGAACGTTGTATTAAAATGCTGTCTATATTGATAGTATGGGAAGGACATTGGTGCAGATATTAATTGAAATAATGCATAATGTAAAGAGCCAAATAAAGCCATGGAAATATAATTATGGTAAATGACAGTTTAATGTTAATTAGTATATTTAAGGCCCTACCAAATTCAGGGTCCATTTTGGTCAATTTCAGAGTCATAGGATTTTTTAAATCGTAAATTACGTGATTTCAGCTATTGAAATCTGAAATTTCATGGTGTTGTAATTGTAGTGGTCCTGACCCATAAAGGAGTTGTGGGCGGGGGGGGGGGGGAAAAGGTCCTCAAGATTATTGTAGGGGGCGGTTGCTACCTCTACTTCTGTGCCGCTGCTGGCAGCGCACTGCCTTCTGAGCTGGGCAGCTGGAGAGCAGCGGCTGCTGCCGGGAGCCCAGCTCTGAAAACAGAGACACCGCCAGCAGCAACGCAGAATTAAGGATGGCATGGTACCATGGTAACAACTGCCGCTCTCCAGCCGCCCAGATCTGAAGGCAGCGCAAAAGTAAGGGTGGAAATACTGCGATACCCCTAAAATAATCTTGTGACCCCCCCCTGCAACTCCCTTTTGGGTCAGAGTCCCCAATTTGAGAAATGCTGGTCTCCCTCTGGTGAAATCTGTATAAATAGGGGTAAAAGCACACAAAAGACCAGATTTCACAGGGGGAGATCAGATTTCATGGTCCGTAATGCGTTTTTCATGGTGTGAATTTGGTAGGGCCCTAAGTATATTATAATAGAGTATTAAAAAGGAATAATTTTGCTAACTTGGAGGAGCACTGCAATTAATATCGAAAGGGTACCATTAGGATCCACAATTATAAGGCTCTGTTGTCAGCAGACTGATCACCCATCAAAATACTATTTCATCTTTAAGTGAAAGTATAATTGTAGTATTGTGTAAGTGGCAATTGCATGCCTCTTTGCTTAACTAATCATCTTTTCTTTTAATGAAGTTTGGTTGTATAATGCAAAGTGTTGCCTAGTGGTCCTCTACTAAAGTTTTCTGTAACCAGCCTAGAGGCTTGAACTTGAAATCTAAGTTGAGTTTTATTGCACCTTTAACAATTTAACATTAATTGGTTACAAAAGGTTATACTTCCTCCATACCATGCTTGGTCAGAATGGAATCTTCTGAGATTTTAGGGCTATAATCAAAGTCTCTAATGAGCAAGGACAAACTGCAGTTTATCAAAGGCTTATAATTTTCACAGGGAAAGCAAAAGGCATGTCCCTGGCACAAAGGCCACCTCCCTGCCAAATTTTAAGTCCCCACTCCAGAGCATGAGGGCACTAGAGCTGTTCAAATAAAAAAAGTTTGCCATAATTTTTTAACATAGACCAAACAATGTATTTTTCTCTAGCCCTATTCTTGAGAACGGACAAACAATTTTGGCTGAAATTTTGCAAAAAACTTCAGCTCGACACAGACACCCAGTAGTCAGCCCAAATGATTAAAGCTTTGTAAAGTTATACGCAACGGAAAACAGAGTTTTATAATGAGGAGTGTCTGGCAACAATATTTATAAGGGGTGCTACCAACCTAGTCTATAATCTTTCTAATACATATCTAAATACACACACACACACACACACACACACACTGAAATCAACGGACCACTCCTGTGCAAAGTTACTGCCATAAATATTTGCACGCTGGAGGCCATAGTAATAAAATGATTTCTAGCTTTGTGATATTTTTTCTAGAGGGTCCCCAGGATCACCAGTTATGTTTTCCCTTCCCAATCACAACCACTCTCAAATGACCCTTCCGCTTGTAGAACCTAGTTAATTAGCTCTCATTAAAGTAGAAAAGACTTTTCTATTGTGTCACGATTAAAACAGCTACCGGATTGTCCAGGGGTAAGGCCACAGGAATACCATTATTAGCCTGTCAATCTCTCCTTTGACAATATGCTCTCACATCTTCTCTACAGATTATTTTGCCTTATCAGCTTCAGAACCACTGAGTCCTTTTATAGCAAAGTCTGTGCACTTACAGAGAAAAGCTTAGTCCCCCGTTCTCCTTTCTCTAGTAACAAATGATGGCTATTAGCAGGGAACTGAAACTTTCTGTCAAGGAAACACTTAAGATATTGCCAAGTAAAGCACATGAAACAAGACATCTCAGAAATCTTGGAAATAAAATTGGCTCCAGCCTTCAGCAAATCAATACACTAAAGTGATTTTGTGACAAAAATAAACCTGAACAATGGCTAAGTGCTCCCTGGGGCCGCCACTTCCAAAAGTTCTTAGGGTTTCACTGGTTGCATACAAGTTTTATCAATGAAAAATAACGATCACTGGTCATCCCATAGCTACCAGAACATTTATCACGTTACTGAAGCCTGCGGCACCTTCAAAATTCACATCCCCAGGTCTGAGATCTTCACGCGTATCAATAGCACTTTAACTAGTTCCCCAATAAAGACCACACTCTCCTGTTGCTTAAAATATATAGACTAGCTCTTGAACATTGTGGCACAACAATGAAAAATTCTGAATACAAAGTGGGCGGAAAGTAGCACAGAAAACAAGCTTCAAATTCCTCTTCATGGGTCTAGGTTTTCATTCTAATCTCTACTGGGTGTTTCTTTGGATCCCAAATGTGCCAGAACATTTGATAAAGTTCTGCATGATAGCTGATTAAGAGACACCAGAGCATGAGAGAGCAGGGGTGTTGCACATTTAACATGGCATAAAGCATGGCTCTGCTAGTTTACCTTTAATCCTACCAGGGCCAGATCTTCAGATGGTAGAAACGGTCACAGCTCCACTGACCCTTTGCAAAGGATGGCCCCTTCACACCACTCGAAGCATGTAAATATCAGAGTGGTGTAGAAGACCCCAAGTGTAACTGAGAATTGAGGTCAATGATGGTCTCAGATGCAAAGACAGAAAGGTAAAATGAGCAGTTATATCAGAAGGATGCCTTAGAAATAGGGACTGGCAAAGAGGATTAACGAGATGTTGAACAAACTTGAGTTCCGTGGCCAGAAAAACCATGGAAAAGTCTAAATTAAAATCTGTGCACATGATTTCAATATCATGGATTTTAAAGAGTGCAAGACCCATGTCTTAATGCAATGTAAAATTATTTAATCAAGTGCATTCATGCATTGAAAATAAGGCATTTTAATAATTTGTAATTGGAGTAATGTATCCATAATGTTTCAGCAGAACCTAATCCAATTGGTTCCATGGATCACTAGTTTCCAGTTTAGCAGTAATGCTGCACATTGGAAACATTTCCTACTGAAAGCATGTCTTGGTTGCTGGCGTTTAGCTGATGTGTTTGGGAATATTCTAATTCAATTGGATTTTTACAGTTAAATAGCTTTACAAACATTGTGGATATATTCAGGGCTGGCACCACTAAACGCTAATCCAAGAAATTTGAATTTGATTCATATCTGCCTGCACACACAGCATAGGCAGTGCCAGATCTAAAACATTTTTCCTTAGAGCCCTAGAAACACTGATGCTTCCTTGTGCCCATGGAAACTTATATTAGGAAGCAATGAAATCTTGTATGTTTGTAGCGCATACTTGCACTCACAAAAAGAAGAGCAAAGAGTCAACCTGGTGCTGGAGGCCTTTTACAAACTTCTTTATATGGCTCTTCCAGTGCACCATCAATCCTATAAAGCCAGATCTTCATCTGGTGAAAAGTGGTGTAGTCCCATTGCCCAGTGGAGCTGTAACACTGGTGGCACCGCTGGGCAGCTCTGGCTAAACAGCTTCGCATAGAAAAGCCAGCAGGAGCAGAGAACGAACACTGGCAGGTTTGCGTAGAGCATCCTACGTACACTTTCCGTACCCCCAGCCTCCCCTTCCTGAGGCAAGGCAGAGCCAGTTGGGAGATGCTCTAGGCAAGAGTTCCAATATGGCCCTCTACCCCACAGAGGCAAAGTTTCTCTCTCCTCCTGCCACAGCTACGGGCAACGCACAACCAGCCCTTAAGAACTGGCCAACCTTTAATCATTAAAGCACAAACCACAAAGTTCAGACCTCCATTTCCCAAAGTTCCCAGATCTGCAGATCTGGGGTGTCTGTGGAACTGAGCCAAACTTCCCCAAAATTCATGAGTACTTGGAGCCACAGTTTTGGCTCAGACCCACTAACAACAATATAGAACTGGCCAATACCCTAAGATGTCACAGTGTGTCCCAAACAGCTATCTTTAGCTGTATGTAGCATACTTAGGGTTATTTAGCTTATAAAAGTCAACTAAGCTCTGAACAACTCTATAAACCACTAGAGAAAAGAAGTTTAGACCCAATGGTAATGGCTACCAAGCACATGCCAGGGCTGAGAAGACATGTATCGACACTGACCAATATAAAGCTTTGGAGAATCTCTGAGAAACTCAGCACCTGGGAAGTGTTTGTTTGCTACTTATAACAGGGGGTGCAAATTTGCACAAGCAGATGCAAAGATCTTCAAACATCATTTCATAACTGTTACATACTTTCTCTGCAAGATAATGCAGGTTTTGAACTTGCAGCTAGCAACGCTTCGCACCTTTCATGTGAGGAGTGCACAACACTTCACAGACACTAATTATTGATCTCATAACACTACTGTGAGGTAGGCAAGTATCATCTCCAATTTAGTATCCATGTTACTTCCTGGGAGGAAACTGAGGCGTTGAGTTTCAATAACTTACACAAGGTCATTTAGGCCTTGCTTTGGAGAACACTTCAGAGCAATTAAAGCATGAGCATGAGTGTTTTGCCAAACTGAAGCTCTAGTTAGCTAATGGCAGAGCCGGGAATAAAACCCAGAAACATCAACTGACCTCGTGCTGTGACCACTCTAACACTCTTCCTTTCTGGCATCAGCCAGCCAGAAGCATTTGTCGGAGATTTGTTTACTTTGCTACACAAACGACCTTTCTACCAGTAACCGGATGTGTTTCTTTCTATTACAGTTTTAGTGTTACATTCAATTCACAACTGCACATCTAGGGGTTTCTCCAAGATGACAGACCGTGACTGAGAAAACGAACATTTCACTTTGTGTCTATGCACACACCCATAACACATCTGTGCAATGCAACAGGATTGAAGTCTTGCCATGGATTGTCTAACATGACAAGGATGAGCCTCACATCTGTGACAATGTATTGCGCACTAGAATGAAAGCTTGTGCATCCTGGAGGTGCCTCCTTATCACTGGAGCATTTCTAAATAAAGAACCCCGTAGGATGTGTTTCTCTGCTGGGTGAGGGGAAAGGGAAATTCGGTCAGTTTTCATGTAGCCACGTGCACGTGTTTCTATTTTTGTCACTAGGTCACTTGTAGCAGGAAAGAAGAACAGAGGAGCAGCTGATTGATTTAGCACTTCTGGAGTCAGCAGATCTGGCTGTTGAGTAATAACAGATGAAGAGGAAGAGGAAGAGTAATTGATTTGCGGAGAAACTGCATCCACAGTAAATGCAACATACCCCTCAAGCCAGAGATATTTGCTTTCCTATTGAAGACGAACTACACGATGGTGCAGGCCACGACAGACTGCTGTTGCTACAACAAAGGCTCCGCATACTTTGTAGGAGCCAACACACAGAATATGTAAATGCAACTAGGATACCCTCACGTCCCTACACAAACCCCAAAGCTCTCTACAGGGAAGGCTGTGGGTAGAGATGCAAGCCCTCCCACTATACATAGCTGGGATATTGACTGCAGGTCCTCTGGCATCTTCTATACATGGGTGTGGGGCTCAACTGAGCCATGTAAGTGAAGATCTAGTAGCCCCTCCCCCAATATGCCCCTACCATGCCCCAGTGATCTTCTCTACTCTGGTTTGTTCAGGGTCAGTGCATAGCCCCCTCTCCACTTCCACGATACACAAGTGATGCAAAGGCACCTTTGAGTACCCACTCCATCTCTGCTATCCCACACACATATTTAGATAAATATGAGAGAGCGCGCACTCAGTCAAACCTACTCCCATAGCCACTGGCAGGAGGAGTTCACAGTACCATTATCTGAAAGGGGTGGGTTGCTAGGATTCAGTTTGTATGATTCTGAGGAATTGTGGATGGTTGTTATGGTCAGATTTTGCAAATTTTCTGTACAACTTTAGATTCTACAGCAAGAACTCCAGCAAGGTATATAATTTTGGCCCATTGCTGTCCAACTGTCTGCATGCAGGATGAAAGTCACCCAGTTTTGGTGCAAGGCTCTATGTATCTCTTGAACCCTCCAGTGCCCCCTCCAATGGGCAGGTGCGCACACACATGCAGGAACTACACATGCAGGAAGAGACTATATACTGAAAATATACACATTAGTTATGGCATGCTGCTCATGATCCTTGCTTTCCTTTGGAGGGTGCTTTGAGATCAACACTGCATGATAAAAACCACTGTACGTGCCGGATCCAAAGCCCATTGAATTCTGCAGAAAGACTCCCCTTGACTTCAGCGAGCTTTGGATCAGACCCTATAATAGTAAACATTATTATTACTCCAGTACATGGCAATATGCAGACACAGAAGCTCTGCTATTCTCTAATCTAAATAGAGACCGCTACTAACATTCCTCAGAACCTCCAGCTGCACTATATCTCATGGTTGCACACAAGCAATTAAAAACAACAATGGCTAAAACAGATATATGAAACATCTGGGAGTTAGTTCTTGAAAGACGTTCTGAAGATGAGACTACAGTGTAAGTAAGTGTTTACTAACATTATAACAGATTTTCTCATTGCATATGAAAACCTTTTATATATTCTTATGACACAGACATTATATTACAAAAGACAGCAGAGTGGCTGCTAGGATAGATTTGACACACACTTGTAGGTAAGGGACATTCTTTGTACAATTCATTCTCCCTCAACTTGTGACATCTATAGAAGGGGTGTAATATGCATCAGGAAATCATCTTCACAATGATTTCGTAACTTTTTTAATTATTTTGAACTGATGTGGTGGGTTTCACAAAATTAAGCATTTGTACTGACTGTTTAATACATTGGATCTCAAAGTTTATAGATACTATGGAGAAAACAGCATTAGCGATTAATAGCCAGCAGCAGCCGTTAGAAAAACTTCAGGGCTGTCAAGTGACAACTGCAAGCTCTATTAGCAAAGTGCCCACAGACTATAGAAATTCCTGGAGTCTCTACTGAACAGACTTTCAAAAATACAGTTTTTAATACTTTTTAAAAAAAATATCAAATTCTCACTTCTGCTTCCCCATAGCCATTACTTGTGTCCGGCCCAAAGCCATCAGAAGACAGCACATAAAAACTGGCTCTCCCCAACTCTGATTGTCATGGCAGCACCTGCTATTGTCACTCCAGATACCTGCAGTCCCCCAACCGCCTGATGTCAGTATGTCCAGTGGCTAGGGAGTGAGCCAAGGGCTTAGGAGACTTGGGTTTGAATCCCTCCTTCGTTACAGATGTCTTGCGTAACTTTGGACAAGTCATGGAGTCTTTCTACACATCAGTTACTCATCTGTAAAATGGGAGTAATAGTTCTTCCCTATCTCACAGGGGTGTTGAGAGGATAAATACCTTACAGATTTTGAGATGCTCAGGTACTATAATAAAGGAGCTATAGAAGTACCTGAGAGAGGGGGAAAGGATAAGCATACCAAACTCTGGCTCTCAGACAGTTAATAAGGGGATGGGGCAGGAGAACCAGTAGTGGAATATTTCTGTTCAGACTGTATTAGAACTCTCTGGAAAGTACTGTGGCCTGAGTTTTCAACAGTGAGTAGCGATTTGGGGTGCCTCCATTCTGGGGTGCCCAACTTGAGACATATTGAAATGGCTGATTTTCAGAGGGTGGGTACTCTGCACCAAAAATCAGGCCTCTTTTAATATGTGCCAAATTTGAGGCACTCAAAATCACCAGTCACTTTGGAAACTTGAAGCCACTTAAGGTATGTCTACACTGAAAATAAAAGACCTACGGCAGCAAGTCTCAGAGCCCAGATCAACGGAGCTAAAAATAGCAGTGTAGACGTTCCCACTCAGGCTGCTGATCAGGCTCCGAGACCCACCCCACTCACCAGGTTTCAGAACCCAGGCTCCAGCCCAAGTGGGAATGTCTACACTGCTACTTTTAGTCCCATATCATGAGCTCCAGTAAGTTAATCCAGGCCCTGAGCCTTGCTGCCACAGGGAGTTGTTTTTTTTGCAGTGTAGGCGCAGCCAGTGTGTGCCGTGCCCTCATTTTGTTGATGCTCATGAAATGTTGTCCAGAACAGGAATCTTCTTGGACTACAGCTGTTATTACTGGTGCAGGGCTGTTCTGAGACAGTGGCTACTCCGCATGAGCAAGGGCAGCAGAACCTGGCCCTTTTCCATTGATTGATTGTTTTTTAATGGGGTGCCGATTTTGGAATAGACTTGGGAGAATTGCTGGTTTTAAACATACACTGCATGTTGCTGTTTGGTTATTAGGGACTGTTCTTGTGTGGGTATTAAGGCTTGATCCGAAGCCCATTTCAGAAAATAGAAAGATTCACACTGATGTCTAAGAGCTTCAGATCAGGTTATTAGGGAGCTGATGGTCGTATTATTGATATAAACTAATTACAGCTCCAAACAATAGGAATAAATATAAGAAAAACACTTCCTGAGAAATCAAAGAAGACATTTGACTATTATTAATAGTCAGGACAAGGTGTGGGGGATAGTACGAGTAAGTTCTGAGCTGGCAAAAGATCCCCTCCAATGTATGATGCTACCAAAGGAAGGAAACTCAGGCCTACTGAGATATCTGGTTCAGACATTTCTCATAAAGACTGGTTTTGCAGCCACAATATAGGTAATAGATAGAAAACCCTCAGTTTTGCTCTTTCTCAAATTTCATCTTCTAGAAATGTAAAGTGGTAAGATAGAACAGAACATACAACCTCCGTGCAACTCTGACAGTAGTTCTCATCAGCGAAGTATTGACAGGGACTATTCTCCTGTCCACTGTTTCCAAAGACTGATTTGAGATGTCTCAGCTTGATAGGATTCCGGGCAAGATTCTGGTTTAATTGAGAACCCGAAGGATGCAATGCTGCTCTAGCTCACAAAAGGAGAAGGAAATGTGCAGCATGCCACTTCAGTGCACATTAAAAATAAAAGCAGTGACTTCAATTCTCCCTCTGCATAATGTGGGCTGAATGTTCCATTAAACATTCAGGATTCAGGCAGGGGTGCAGGCAGCCGCAAAGTTCGCTTTCAGGTCAGTACGCACATGCCATCAAAGATAAACTGCAGTTAAAAAAAAGGAAAAAGAAAAAAATCCCTAATATATGTACACTCTATGCAGCATCAAGAGATTCATTAAGTTCTCAGATTTATACAGTAGGAGCTGGCTGCTCTATATAGCCAATAGACACAGGCTATGCTGGGGGAACGAAAGCCTATCTAAAAAAGTTTAAAAAAAAAAAAAAACCTACCTCACCATTCTCTTATGCCTTACAAATACATTTTGTTGTCCAGAACTGGATAATTACCCAGAGCTTGGTTTACCATCAGAAAATTATATCTCCCATAGACAGATTAATAGAAATCATTTATCTAGTCTTCCCTGGAGATAGATCGGCTTGTAGCTTTGAAAATAAAATAAGAGCAGTGAATGTGAACTGTGTACACCTTCTCACAAAACACGCCTTACTCACCATCCTTTGCGTACCCAAGGTTTCCTCTGCAGCCACAGGAGACTGGGTGCACAAGGAATGCAGAAATGGGTTGCAAAGTGGAGGTAGGTGAATTATTTCCAGCAAGTAGCTTAATTACTGATTTTTGTCCCTCTTTCCCACTCATATTTTGTTTATCAAACAATAAAAAAAATGTGTAGAAGTCAACCTGTTTGTAAACACTTGAGTAAGATTCTCATTTAGACTGAAGCCCCTTTATACGGTTTCAGTGGAGCCAACTCTGGTGAGTATGTTGCAAGTCTTGCAATCGTTGATTTTTTTTTAAATCCCCAGCTCCTGGATTCATGTGATTGTGTGAAAATCTCAGCTTTCATTAAAAAAAATCCTTCTAACTGTCATGGTTATTGAGAAAAACTTGAAAACATGAACACTAGAGACCATTCAAGGTAGAGTGGCCCATTAATACCTCTGCTGTCATAGAACAAAAAGAAGGGGATTAGTGGATTACAGATTGTTATAATAAACCATCAATCCAGCCTCTCTGTTCAGTCCATGATTTTTAGTGTCTAGCAAATGTAAGCGAGGGAATAGTCCCGCTATTGTGGGGAACTTTCCTGGCTTCTGCACTACCCCGATGAAGTGGGCTAGCGAACGGATCTGAGTCCTCACTCCCACTTCCTTTACCCAGTGGCCTCCCTGCCCTTGAGGGCTCCCCTTCCACACTCCTGTCTGGCAGAGTCCTCATAACCCCAACAAGGCTGGGCCCAGGATTCCTGGGGGGCTCGACCCCCAACCCTGCTGTGGTCACCTAGGACAGGGGCTAGGGTGTCCCCACTCCGGGGTACTCTCTCTGCACTGGGCACTTCTCTGACCCACCGACCATTACATACAAGTTAAAGCAAATGCAAGTTATTTAATCAACAATTAATTTTAAAAAGAGTAAGGAATAATGGGAAAGGTTAAAGGAAACACATCAACCCGCTCTGTGGCAGGGAACATCACAAACAGTGTCTCTGGGATGTCAGGGCAGTTCAGTCTGTTCCTTGTAAGTCCCAGGTTTCAGAGTAACAGCCGTGTTAGTCTGTATTCGCAAAAAGAAAAGGAGTACTTGTGGCACCTTAGAGACTAACCAATTTATTTATGCTCAAATAAATTGATTAGTCTCTAAGGTGCCACAAGTACTCCTTTTCTTTTTGTAAGTCCCAGGCCTTCTTCTCAGGCCCTGGTTATGCTGCAGGGATGCTGTGGGTTGGACACTCGCTCTGGTGGTGGCCACACGCTCTCAGGCTCTAAGTGGTAGGACCCTTCTTCCCAGTGTCGCCCCCGCCCTGTCAGGGTTACGATCCAAGCCTGGCCTGCAGAGCCTCTTGGCTGCGGTGTCCCCCACTTTGCTGGGCCCGCTGCCCAGGGTCCCCCTCGCTCTTCCCAGCTACTCACCGCACCCAGCTCAGGACTGCTCCAGCCCCACCTCCACCACCCTGTCTCAGCACCGCTGCTGCTGCTCTGCCTCCAGCTCCCTGGGCTGCTTCGTGGGCTGCTTTTCTGGCCCCTCTGGCTCTGGCTGCTGCAGCTCTCCTCCCAGGGCAAGTCTGCTCTCTCTGGGCTGTGCCTCTGGCTTTGGGGCTGCAGCTCTGCTCCCAGGACAGGGTCTGCTCTCTCTGGGCTGCTTTTCTGGTCCCTCTGGATCTGGCACAGCTCTGCTCCCTAGTTTAGCTTGGGCCCCTGCTTCCTCCTTAGCTCAGCCCCACTCTGTCTGACCCAGGCAAATCCAGCTCACACGGAGAACGGGACCTCCCTGGCCTCCTGACTCCCTGATTAGCCTGCTCGTCCTGTCATTCAGGCTGACCTGGAGCATTGGCCTCTCCCCATTGTTCCTGGGGGCTGTCAGTCTCAGGGTCCTGATTCCCCATCAACCCGTCCCCCTTTTTAGTGCTGGGAGCTAGCAACTAAAACACCCCCACTGAATGTTAATAAGGGGGCGACAGTCCCCTTACACAAAGTTATGAATTTAAGCTCCCAGGCTTATCTTTTGAAAGTATTGTGCAGGTTTCCTTAGAGGATGAGAACTGAGAGGTCAGAAAAAGAGTGATCGCTTTGTGAAAAGTGTTCTCCCACAGCTAACAGGGTGTTTTTGTCTTTTATCATTTTCCTATGTGAGGTTCATTTGAGAGCGTAACGATTGTCTGGTTTCACCTACATACTTGTTATTGGGGCATTTAGTGCACGGGAAGAGGCATACCACATGTTGTGATACACATGTGTAGGCTCCATGGATCTTGAAAGGTGTGTTGTGGGGGGTGTTGATCATCGTAGTAGTGGAGATATGTCTACAGGTTTTGTATCTGTTGCTCTGGCAGTGTCTGGTGCCACTTTGAGCCATGTGTCCTGGTCTGTGGGGAGCTTGCTTGTGATGATGAGGTTAGAGGTTATTTGAAGGCTGGAAGTGGGGTTCAGGAAATATTTCTTTCAGGATGGGGTCCCCATCGAGTATGGATTGTAGGTGTTTGATGATAACCCATGCGGGTTCCATACAACAGGAAACCTGCTACAAAATTTTCTATATAGTTCAAAATAAATAATCCCAACGGGCCATATACCCATCAAACTAAAAGGTTCTCAGGTTGGGGATATTCAGCAGTTACGTTTATTCAGAATTTTCAGTGCTCCCCATTACAAGTCTAGGAAAATACCGCAGCACATAGGAACACTGCAGTGAATGTGGAGGTTTTCATGGCACCCTCTGTAATCAATTTAAGCCAGTTCCTCATATTGTCATTGCTACCAGTTCAAGAGGGGGGAAAAAGGCTCAGAAAAAGCTGGAGACCACTATCACCTCACCCTGCCCCTATTCAAGGTAGCAAGATAAATTGCTGTTCTCAAGGCCATCCGTGCCAATACCCAACAGCACCTTACTGTACAAGTCTCATGTCATAAAGCCCCTCTGCCAAGAAGCTCCAAACATGTATTGTCCACTTTTTGGATAATTCCTTGGGAAAGAAAAATGAGCTCCTCTTCTCTTGCCAGAAGTGGATAACCAATTAGCACCACAGGAGTAAAGGTGCTCTTTGCTAAAGATGGGTTAGAAAGAAAATCTGTTCAAAGCAGTATAGACATACTGTCGTTCAGAAAAGTCCCTGATTATCCAGTATCTGTCAACCCAATCCTGCTATCTGAAGGGATTTAGCTACTGGATTGTAGCTCTAACTCTCTCCTGCCTTGCTACTATTAGTCTTCTCCATGTAATGCTGGCAACTCTGGGGACACAATGGCCCTGTCTCCAGATGCCATTCATAGATTGGGGGTGGTTGTTTTTTTTTTTAAATAAAATCTGAAATATTAAAGAAGAGAAATACCTACACCTGTGGATTAGGTAGCCCAACTCCTGCCAGCACAGCATTGTTCCCTACAGTGTATTTCTCTGTGCACTGTCCTTGACTAGTCCAGTTCTAGCAATGGGACTTCCACCTCTCCCATGAGAGACAAATTCAGAGCTCACACTGTTAGGTTTTTCCCTCCTTCCTCATAAAGACTTCTCCTCCCTCAGCACAGGCACAATCATCTGGGCAACAGTCCTGCAGCCTTGAGACATGGGTCTCCTGGTACCTTCTGAGGGGCTCCCCAGGAGAAGCCTGACACCAGGTTAAAGAATGTGCTGTGCTGGAACTGGAGAAACTCTTCCCACCGCGAGCACTGACTTTACTATGTAAATCGCCTGAAGAAACTAAACAACATGGATTGCTTTATGAAGTTAAAATCTAGTGTCTTAATTCTCCTCAGTGCTCGGTTGCTTTGTGCCACTCTCCTTGCACAAAGCAGCCCTCAATTCAGCAGATCTGGCTTTTCGGGTATATCCCTGTATAGAGGAATCCTCAGGTGACACAGAGCTACCATTATAGCTCCTATGCCACGCCCCTTTCTTGACTGCTGAGGCAGCAGGTGTGGCCACAGAAAGAAGAACAAAGGCAAGGGCATCCTATCACCCCAGTGATCTCACCTGCTGCAATGGCACTGGCTTAGAGTCTGACAGTCACCCCATAATGGGATTATCAGGAAAGGCAGGATCTATTGGGTGTGTGGGAGAACAGATAGAATCATAGGACTGGAAGGCACCTTGAGAGGTCGTATAGTCCAGTCCCCTGCAGATTTGGAGTTAGGAAAGAAAAAGCACTGGGGACAGTGTAGTAGGAAGGGGAAAGATAGTTTCTAGGAGCATATTAAGTAGCAGTATTTTTGGGGTTCCCTGCTGACAATCAAATACACCTAAATTCAGTTTCCATATCTGAATGAATTTTCATTTGATTATGCTTCATGTTCAAGTTACTCTGTGTAAGCCCTTGAGGATTACTCATTATTTCAACATAACACGCTGTTTTGTCAAAGCCAAAACAGTTTGTGGAGACGTATGAGTTTCAACGAAGCGTTCAGAGGGAAGGTTTCCGAGGTCCAGAGCATGCTCCGGACGCTTCCAGAGACAGTGCTGAACGGAAAACCTGACCTTTTGAATCAGAAAAGGGATGATTCAATACAATTCCATTTGCAAACAACGTTCTAAGCGTTTTGTTTTCACTACATTGTGGAACAAAAAAAACAAAACTTTGAAGCCTCAAAGTTGTCGTGAAAGGGAATTAGCATCGTCAGGCCAGCTCTAATTCAGACCCAAACTGCTCAGTTGCCCCATCTCGGTAGTGAGCCAAACCAAAGTCCCAGATCTCAACCACTGGGAAAGTTTGAATCCAGAGCAGAGCTTTGCAGCTCAGTCCCATCTCTACTTCAGATGCTTATCAAAACCACTTACTTAGACTGGAAACACTGGTTTAGACTTCTCCCAAGGGCAAGCTCACTGTGAGGTTCCCAGCACTTGAGTCGAAAACAGCTGCAACATTGTGTACACCGACCGATTTTTTTTTTAAGAAAGAGTGTTTAGAAACAGAAGACTTGGAGGGATTATTTTACAACAAAACAAAACAAAACAAAACAAAACAAAAAACTGAAGCGTAGATGTTGCTTGTGGGTGTGACTGTATCTTTAGGCTATTAATACAACTCGCCTGGCCAAATTCTGGTTTCCAATAGTTCTTCTGTTGAAGTCAGTGGAGTTAGACTGGATTCACACAGGTATAACAGAATTTGGCCTCCTCCCTCTAGTACAAAAGTGGCTACGTTTAGCGTTTAATTAGAAGCCTAATACAAATTCTTTCATTCTAACAAAATGTTTTTCTAATATTCCAAATGCCAGTTGCCCAAAAAGCTGAGGATTTTTATAGCATGCAGTGTGGAAATTGAGGCTGTGACAATGGCTTAGTCAGTCAAAGCAATTCCATCAGCAACATGACCCTTCATTTCAATAAAATCTGCTCCCATGGATCCAATATTGAGAAGCCCAGAGAATAAATCTGAATCATTTATGCTTAAGGAATTATTCTGGCCAGGCTCCCCTAAAAAATAAAATTCACTTAGGTAAATCTTTTACAGCTTAGGACCTGAATTCCCTTGTGTGCTCCAAATGATAACAGAGTTATGAATATTTATTGTTCCTTTAGCTTTTCTGAACTTGTTTTTCAATTTGGTGGGGTGACAAATGCAGAATCTCCTCAGGAGACCAGTTATGCTTCTCACACAGGAATTTCACCAAGATGGACACAACTTACACTCAGTGCAAATCAGTAACAACTGTGGTGCAAATCAACAACAGCTTCTTTTATATTCAATAAAATATAGAGCTGGTTAGAAAATACAATTTCTGTTCCATAGGAAATTCTGCTATTTTGACATTTGTTTTCATACTGAATGAGGACTGACAGTTGACATATCAAACACCTTCCTCATACTAAAGACTCCAACAAAAATTCAATTCAGAAATATCAAATGAAAAATGTCTTGATTTTCAATCAAAACGACATGCCAGTTTGAAATAAAACATTTCAGTTCATTGCTTGTAAGTTGTCACAAAGCAGAATGGTCATCATCTGGTCAGTTCCAATATTAAACCTCTGGCCTGTTCTGATTTATGCTTTGATCATTTTTTGGTGACTTAACAATGGCCACATATTACCACTGATGCTGAACCCTACAGCATGATCCCTGTGAGAGCCTATCCTGTGCGCAAATGGTAATACCATGGATACTTCATTGCTAAGAAAAACAACTATATCCCCAGCATAGACTAGAATTTCCTAAAACTGTTTGATCTCTTTTGCAGAATTTAGGGGAGGGTATTTAACCCTTTGGATTAATCATGCACTGAAAATCAAAAATCAAGGGAGATGGTTTATAAACAACTATCCTGGTGTGCCAAACAATGCCGCAGCAACCACCCCATGAGCTCAAAGCAGATTAAAGTCAGAGGCTCCCACCTTCCAGGTCAGTTGGCCCTAAAGGAATCTTCTCTGAGCAAAATCCAGGCAGAGTATATTCCTCACAGGATCCAAGGAGCTCTCCCTTTTAAAGGGCTGCTTTCTTAAGGAGGCTCAGCAGTCAAACCATCCCTCCAAGACTGAGAACAAGCACATACCATTGAATAGGGGCAGGTATTTTCCCTTCCCTCCATAGGGACTCAATAGTCCCTTCCTTAAGGAGGGGACATACACCAAACTCACTCGCTCCCTTTCGTGGAAGGCAAATTTTGGTCATTTGCATAAGCAGCTGACAGAACTTGACCTCATCAGATGCAGTCTCCGGATAAAATTTTCAGCGTTCCTAACTGACTTAGGAGCATATACCTCATTTCAAAAGGCAACGCAGGCGCTTAGGAGTCTAATCCCATTGACTTTCCATGGGACGTAAGCTCCTAAGTCACTCAGACACTTCTGAAAATTTTACTACTGTGCCTCAGTTTTATAGAGGGATAGTTTCAAAATGTCTAAAGGATTTAGGAGCAAAAGTCCTACTGCAAGTCAGTGGAACTTGTGCCCCTGAATCTTTAGGTGCTTTGAAAAATCCTTCCTTTACAACACTGCAGATTACTTTATTTGCAGCTATTACTTAAGCAGTAGGTAGAAGGATATTCCTTAGAGCCCATTTGCTACAATGTAAATGAGACTGCTCCTTTGGGATGCAGCATCCACAGGAATCCCTGCTCCAACGAAGCAAGGAGTTTGCAGTCCCAGCAAGCCTAGTTTTTCAATTTTTATGAGGGTTAGTGGAGTATGGAATACAGTCCCATCTAGTGTGAAACTCAGCTCTGAGCTGCATTGAATGGCTACCACAGAGCAGTTCACATGGTACTCACAATGCACTCCTTTGATTTTACTACAAAAGCTACGTGTTCACACTCTTTTCGAATACTAGAGCCTGTGCGGTAGGATACTAAAGTGATCGAGGCTACTGTGGCATTGTGGGACAAATAGAAGGGATGGCGTATTGGATACCTTCAAAGTGAAATAGCAGCATCACTGACACTAGATTCATTGGAATAATAGGGAACCATTGGAGCAACAACTGGTCAATATCCCCAACACTTACAGCACCCGTCAAGAACAGCAATAAGCTATGTCACACACTGCACACACCCCATGTTGCTGCCCTGTATTATCTGGGGTACCACTCTCCTTTGCAAAATTTGTTCAGAATGGGAAAGCTAAACAACTGCCAGGAAAACCATATTCCCCCCCTCCTGGCAAATGCCCCAGGTGTGACCAACATTACAGGTTAGCAAATAAAAGACAGATGGCAATTAATTAGTTTTAACATTTCTTCACGGCAGTGCATTCATTATAGACGTCTCTGCATCACTCACTTTCGCAAAACAAAGAGTAACATTTCTACTACCTAGGCTTTATCTACTCTGGGTTTTTGGCTACTGCCACAGCTCCTCTGGGGCCGATCTACCCTCACCTCTCCTCCTTCCCCCTCCAAAACAGTCTGAAGGTTAGGAGTGGATGTGAAGCATTCTTGATTCCCACCCTCTGTGGAAAGATGTGGGGAATACCCCATCATCTCCCCTAATATTACACCTGTCATGCTGCTCTTTAATTATACTGCCATGTCGTTATTTTATAGAAAGTAGAAATGGGCCCCAAGCTGCTGAATTCAGACATAATTGTAAAATCCCAGTGATGGGAGTGTTTAGATGCAGGTTTTTGTTTCTGGCCCTTCTCTAATATGTAGGACTCCAACATAACCTCCAGATCAAAGATAACAAGAAGAGACTCTGGGTCCCAGGAGATACAAGTCCAGAACCTTGCCTACAAATCTCTCTGCAACAGAGCCAGATTCCTGGTGTGGGGTTTTCAAAAGCACCCAGCACTGGCCTTTGTTCTCGTCGCAGTCTCTTAACTCTGCTCTGACTGGAGGCAGTCAACTGAGTACTTTTGAAAATCCCACTAAGTATTTTGATCTTGCCATAATCTTTACATGCACCCCTGCCTTGTCCCCCAGATATATCCTATTTCCTCCCAAATTACTCTGAGATGGGTTCAAGACCATAGGAGTTGCTGTCTGGAAATTCTGATTTTAATAGTTTAAATCAGGGGTCTCAAACATGCGGCCCACAGAGTTATTTCCTGTGGCCCTCTATAGGCCCCGATTCCACCAGCAGCCAAGCTCCCCTCACCCCCGAACCCCCATCCCTGAGCGCACCGCATCCCCGCTCGTCCGCCTACCTCCCAGCGCTTCCCACCGCCAAACAGGTGTTTGGCGGTGCTTAGGACTTTCCAGGAGGGAGGGGGGAGGACCGGGGATGTGGCGCGCTCAGGGGAGGAGGCGGAGAAGAGGCAGGGCTGGGGCGGGGATCTGGGGAAGGGGTTGGATGGGGCAGGAAGGGGGCAGAGTTGGGGCGGGGACTTTGGGGAAGGGGTTGGAATAGGAGTGGGGAAGGGGTGGGAAGAGGCAGGGCCTCATGGAAGGGGTCGAGTGGGGGTGGGGGCAGAGGGTGGGGGCTTTAACGGAAGTAATTCTAAAAGTAAATGCGTGTTTTGTTGTTTGAGCGAGGTGCATTACTGAGTGTTTATATTTTATTAAAGCCAGTCTTTGCGTTACAGTTTTAAAAAGAAGTTAATACATTGACTCTTAATAGCATACTAGATTACTCTTCATTGGTTTTCATTATTTACTATACTTTTGTATCGTTGTATGAAAAGGTTTCAGTGATGCGGCCCTTGGGCCAACGTACAAGTCCTCATGCGGCCCTGGTGATGATTTGAGTTTGAGATCCCTGGTTTAAACATTGCTCCCCCTAATAATGTGGCATTACAAAACATAAGGTACTTCTGCCACACCGTAGTGGTGGTGGTGGGTTTTTCAGTTTGATGTTGGTGAGAAGACAGTCCATTTTCAAAACTGAAATCAAAGTGAACATTCAGCACCACTCCAAACACATGCAGGATTAAGCAAATTACTGATCCCCCTCGAGCTAAATCAGGTCGCGTGACGACTGTGCTAGAAATAGCTAGCGTTACTGACGAGGAGGGACCAGCATTTTCAGCTGAAATTTTCCAAGCAGCCTAAAGTAGTGCGGTGCCCAGCTCCTATTAAAATTCAATCCAAGTTGGGTGCGAACTCTCTTAGGCCCCTTTGAAAAGCCCTGCATTGTTTCTCGTTATTGCTTGAAAGCATTGTCTACATCAATCGGCCCCCACGTCATCTTGCCAAAGTGTTTCAACCCTGATCAAAGTGGACTGGCCCTCGGGGTGAGAGAGTACTTTAGACCCCATGTCTCTTGATTCCTTGGGCTCTCTGCTGTGCCTGCCAGTCAGGGTGCCAATTAGTGCTGGTTGTGACAGTGGGTCTCAAGGCTGAAGGTCACTCTACCACTCAGATCTGTTTGAGCCTCAGACAAATTATAGGAGCTCCTTCCCTGGTTTCTAATGGCAATGTGCATAAATTAGCATCTCATTTATCCAAAGTCACTAGTAATGGCTTGGCATGATTAATCTAACATTTGGCTTCTCCACAAGGGACACGTTAATGCTGGCTTCCTGCTACAGCATCACATCAGTTTTTATACCAGTATTTTTAGCACAACAGGACTATACAGGCTTCAGAGCCTTGGCACCAGCCAGTGCTTGGTCTGGAGCCTGGCATCCTCTCTCTTATATGCACCCCACACCATACAACTGCTTAGACAGCATTAAATGAGTCCCCCTACTCCTTTACCAAGCCCTTGTTGGCATTTCATAAGTTATTTAGCAGCCCCACAGATTTGCAAAAGCCCCTTTAGTACAGGCACATTTTAATGTAATAGGTTTCTTAACTCCAAAATCTGAGCAAAGGAAGAGACTGGCTTTTTTCCTCTTGTCATAGCCTGTGGCAGAATTATTGGGCCATGGGTGGAAACATTTGTTTGGTTAGGGGCAACACAACACACGCACATTGGGCCCTTTACGCAGCAAAAGTGGTGTGGTCCCACCACACGGGGAGAGCAGGACTGATGGGGCAGCTGCCTCCTCCATTGACCAGCCTAGGGAAAAAGATGGAACATGGTAGAGCTGAGCTCCACTATGCCTGATCCTCTGCTAGCAGCAGCAGTCAGAATAACAGCGGTCCTACTTTAACTTCCACCAGGGCCAGGCAGCCAAGGTTTAGAGAGGTGGCACCGGCTCCCTGCAGTCTCTGTCGAATGTTGGCACTGAGAATTGGGGCCTCCATATCACCAGGGGCGGACAATGCCGTTTGCTAAAGGAATCATTTTTTGAATGAACATTCCAGTTATTCAACTCTCCCTGCGTTCCTTGGAAGTGCACCAGTGCAAAGCAAAGGCCTAGTACAGACTCAGCAGCCTCCGGCTTGGCACCTGTTTGGGAATAGCCTACAGCTTCAGAACATAAGAAAAAAAGCTCACACCATACACAAAATACCGATCTGTTTGCTGGACATTCTGCCCTGACATATAGCCAATGCAGCCCTACACCAGAAATCTAAACAGCTGTGCTTCTCCATGTCAGAACAACAATTGGGGCTCAGTACAGAGAATTCCTGCGACGGATGGGACACTTTGACACTGCATCACCACACCCACTGGTTGTAGTTTTCCTATCACTTACTGATTTTCCTTAAGACACCTGGTATTTGATAATACTGACAAAATGGTAGATAAAGGAAGAGGAGTGTGGACATCTACTGTGGTTAGGCAGAAACATGAGCGAGGGAGGGCGGCTGACAAGCCCGACATCTGCTTCAGAAAAGCCAAAGTGAGAGCAGAGAGGCAGGAGACTGGGGGGTGGGGAGCCTTTCCCCAAGCTGGCCGTGGATCACCACCAAGAGCTGTCTCCTTTCCCTGGTAGTGGCAGCTGCAGCAGGCAACTGCAGCAGGCCGCCCTCACCCACTCCCCTCCCTTCTTCACACGTCTCTTGTGAAAAGAGGGGAGCAGGTGAGAGCTTCATGCTGCTGCCACGTCTGCCAGGGAAAGATGCAAGCTTCTGGCAGCCATCCACGACTAAGTCAGGAGAAGGGGCTTCCTTCAACACACAGCTTTCTCCATCTGCTGCTATGCCTTGCTACCTGAGCTGGACTCTTAGAGAAGGAGGGAGGGGATTTAAATACTTGACACACAAAGGTGGGTAAATCACCATCATCCCCCATATTTTCACAGGAAGAACCTGAGCCACTGAGCTGTTAAGTGACGTGCCCAAGGTCAAACAGCAAGTCGGTGGCAGGAAAAGGAGATGGATTCTATTCCTATTCCCTGCCTCCACTAGTGAGGGCAGAATCCTAGCAGGACTTCTGACTGGAATGCTCCTTGTGTATGGCCAGCTCTGCTTTGGCCTAGCACTACTCATAAGCATGTAACTCCCAGCATGCTATCAGAAAGCAAAGGCAGAGTTTGGGGGAAAATACAAAGCCATTTTGAATATACAATGGGGATACAAATGGTGACACAGACCCTTTAATGAACTGAGTTTAGTTGTATTGGTATAGATATATTCAAGTATCTTCCGTTATGACAACTGTATTTGTTCACATTTGCTACATTTCCCTTTCCTTGATTCAAAAGAAACTCTAGGCCAAATTCAGCCTTATAGTGTCGGCGGGTATAAATCCACTGAAGTTAATGGAGTTTCACCCATTGACACCACATCTGAATTTGGGCCTGAATATCGAATTTGAATACCAGTTTTGCTCCCATTGACTTCACTAAGAGGAGGAGCAGGCCCTTAATGAGTGTGACTTGATTTTTATTCCCCAGAGATATGTCTCTTAACACATCAAAACTGGTATTTTGGGATTCCCCAAGCAAACCAAACAAATAATCAGTTTCCCATCCTCTCCCTGCATCCCCACCCCACCCCCTTCTTCCACACAACCCTTCCCCCCCCACACACACACCCTCTTTTAACATCCAGCTTCCCCCTTCCCAGTCTCAATTCAGAGTCTCCGGTTCGATCAGCGTTTCTATTCCAAGGTTGCTTTGGGAGTATTTATTAATGCTGCCTCTATTTGTCAGGCTCCCGCTGTAACGTGCCAAGCTATCAGTTTGTCCAAATTGACAAATAAAATAGCTCAAGCAACAACTCAGATTCGATAGTAGGCAGTTTCCAAGTCTGCAAGTAATTTATATTCTGCACAGATGTCATGAGCAAATTTGACTGCACTGTATTTTATTTCCCTCCTCACCCCCCAGAGATCCAAGGCAGTAGAGTATTTCTTTTCTAATCATTGTTGAAAAAACAAAGTTTACTGTCTAGAGTTTTGCCTTTCACATCTCCCTCTCTCTCTCTCTCCAAGAGTCTCTTGGGTTAAGTTGTCAAAATTGCTCAGGGACAGATTTACAGGAAAGCAGACTGTTTCTCCCATTACTAAATTAACTCTGATCAACCTGGGTCCAGACATGGTACCCGTGGAAAGTGTGATGTTTTTACTGTTCACTGTGCCCCTAAATTAATGGGAATTGGGTATCTATATCCCTAAAGCAGCTTTAAAAGTCCTAAATTGCTTTCATGTAAAGGTGCCTTGTATGCAAAGGGTCTGTCACCATGCACTGCAAGCCAGGCTTTGGAACAGATGCATGGTTCAAAAATTATTTTGAATGAGCCAAAAATGTACCCTCCCATGGAGACACCAAGACATGCTAGAGCCAAGGATTTCTCACGACGACCTCACGGAGTCTCCTTCGAAGTGTCCCTCTGGAGGGGAGGAGTTAGGAGATAGCCTCAGGATTTCTCCTACCCTCAGATCCACAGGAAAAGGAATCTCCTCCCCACTTCCTCACAGGCCTGGCCCCTCTACACTACCCCTCTGCCCCCGGCCCCTCCTCCTGCAGCTGGGGAGAATGGGAGGAGAGATGGCAGAGCACAGCTCTGGAGCCCTGCGTAGCTATACAATGTATATCCGTAGATGCAGATACCCACGGATATCAAGCGGATATTTGCGGAGCTGCAGGGCTCTATTAGGAACCGCAGCAGCGAAAGCAGCAGCATGTCAGGCCGCTGCTCACAGGAACCCGTGCCCAGCCCGGGCAGCTCCTCTGGCGTGGCTGTTCTGCCCCCAGCCCTGCCGCTGGGGTGGGCACCGGCCCAACCGGTAGCTGTACCTGGTCACACTAGTGTGTGCAAGTGGCTTGCACACTCCTGAACAGGAGTCCCTTCCACACAACAGACTGCATCTCCTGTCTGGGGAGCGGGCAGCCCTGCCAAACAGCTGATTGGGCAGCCTGCCGAACAGCTGTGGCTGGTGGGCACTGAGCTCCCCCTATTCTTTTTTCCTGTGGGTGCTTGAGCCCCAGAGAACCCACGGAGTCAGCCCCTCTGGTTGCTACCACTGATGGGGAAGCAGTACATCTAGCCTCCCTGAGAGCAGCACTTAACAGGAAGCCTTGCAATTTAGGGAAAGGGCTACTTGAGAATGGGAGGATAAGGTCAGGAACCGGAGAAGAATGGGTTTGATTGGAACTCAGGGAGACAGCAGTGAGAGGTGGTGTGGAGGAGAGAACGGAGAGGAGAAAAAGTCAAGAAATCTTAAAAGGCTCAGAAAAGTTTCAAACAAGCACCCAAACTTTTCAATGCTAATCCCCAAGCGAACCTAACCGCTGAACCCTTCTTGCTGAGAAAACATCCAGCACAGAACTGTTGCTGATGCAGCGAGGGAAAAATTCTGGCTAGTTCCTAATGCTGTCAGACTGTTTCAAAGCAAGGGATAAATTAATGATGAAGTTTCACAACTATAAAAACCAAGGGGGAAATCAAGATATACCACATGGGAACAGGTTCAATTTTCAGCTGGTGTAAAATTCAAACCAAAGCCCCGGAGATATCATGTAATAACTTTAAAAAAAAAATTGTAAATGCACTCAAACATTGTTACATGCCTTCACGGAACTAACATGCATTAAACAACAACTAGCTCACAAACTGAGATAAACTTAATTAAAGGACTCCATCAAAAACATAATTAGGGAAGTCAATAAAATCTCCACCCTGAAAAGAACTCCACCCTCAAGCAGTCTATGCAAATAGAGAAGCCTGGAAGCAGGTCTTGAAGGTCCACAGACTCAGGGCCTGATTCTGATATCATTTACAGCGTGACCCTGCTTCACTGAAGCTGCACTATCTCCTGGGATCCTATTATTAGGAGAGAATCTCCACTTCCATTTCTAAAAAAGTAGGCTTCTAGCTGTGTTGGTCACACAGCACATCTTGAAAACGTGTCCTGACTGCACCCTGAGCCTCAAAAACCAAAAGTCAAATAAAAAACCTGAAATGTACTACTTTTTAAACCTCAATTTTTAAGCCAAACTCATAGTTTGGGGGGCCCGACTCCTGATTTAACCATTTAGGATCAGTAACACTTGAACATTTTAAAAAATAGATCCGATATAGGGTGATGACCCAGGATGTTGGAAGTGCGATACTGGAACTTTCCAAATCATATTAAATAAAGCTCAGGCTGATAGTTATCAAACGCCAACTGAACAGTGACCTATGTGAAAAGAGCCTCGTTTTGATTCTTAACGGACAGATCATCCCCCCAAAATTGCCATCCCTACAGCTATTAAACTGGGACTCTATTTAGTATCCTTGTTGTTAGACTCATAAACGAGAACTAGCATGGAGATTAACCTCCTCCTGACCTTATGAACGTTCCTTGCTAACTGGACTGCAGCACGTATGGTGCACCAAACAAGGTAATTCACAAAAGTCACAGGACCTACACTGCATTTTCAGAGTGAAGAATAATCTCAAATAAAAGCTAACAGAAGACTGCTGTGAGATTTTTTTTCATGTCGGAAAGTGAAAACAATACTGTTCCTAACAATAGTCTAGTAGGCAGGTACATTGGTTTATATTCAATACCACGGATAAACAATATTGTTTTAAAATAGGATACTTTTCAAAGTTTTCCATGAAACTCAGTGAAGAGTAAAGCTCTTTAAGCATCTTCGACTCCCACTCCATCTTTACATAAAGATTCACCCTTGTTACAGAAGACCTATTTGTCCTAAGGAGATAGTCAACTTGCTGAACAGAAGAAATAGATTAAATATTGACCATGAATGTCTTCTTACTTGAGAGAAATGTTTGTAAGAGGTGGAGGTCACACGGCCAACATTCACTATGCACAGGTGTCTCTTGAATGCAATATGTGAGTCCTGCTTTTGCCTTAAACCACCAATTTTCTGTTCTTCGTGAACAAAATACAGAATTAGACAACAGGAAGGATAGCACTCCATCAGTGACTTCCTGCTTCAACTAATGGAAACTGATAGCAGGGAATAAAACCTGATCCTAACGGATGATCCTTGCTCAGGCCTCAACTTTGGAAAGCATTTAAGAATATGATTAAGTCTATCTCTAGTCAGGAATATATTTCAGCACCATAGGCGCGGGAAGTAGGGGAGCGGGGGGCACTGCACACCCCCAGGTTTTGCACCTGGCATCCTGGCTGCCAGCCCCACACTCCTGCTGCCCAGGTCCCGGCCGCCGGCCCCGCTGCTTCCCAGGGGGCTCCGCAACCGCTTCTAGCAGTGACCCCAGCCTCTGCCGCCTTACCCCGTCCGCATCCCCCCCTCCCGGAGCCACGGCCCTGCTCCCGGTCCCAGCTCTCGGGGGCGGTGAGGGGGTGCAGACAGGGGTAAGAGGGTGCAGCTCAGCACCCCCACTCCAAAAACTGTCCCAGCACCACTGTTAAGCACACACTCAAGTTTAAGTCCCCCTGACTTCATTAAATTGTCCCACTGAGTTAAGCTAAGCACTTGCTTAAGTGCTTTCCTGAAATCAGAGCCTCACAGCTTTGGAGGAAAGTGTGGAGATCAGTTCAACCCCATGTAAGTGCACAGGCAGCTCCACAGTTACACATCTAGGGCCCTATTCTGTTCCCACCATGGACTGCAATTGACTCCAAGGGGAACAGCATTGCGTCACTAATCCCAGTTACACCATGGGCAGCCAACCCATGCATTACAGAGGTCGTAGCTTCTCCACGGTTAAGGGGTGTTTCCCTCATCCAAAATATGGCTCATCGGGTATATTTTCAAAGGCACAAATGACAGTTAGACATCCAGTTCCCACTGGAAGCCAATAGGAATTAGGTATTTGTCATTTGTGCCTTTGAAAGTCTCCTTCCAACATGTTTGTTTTGTATGAAGAATCCACTGTATCCTCCCACAATTCACACTACTAAGAAAAGTTTTATTTTCTGAGGATTTATAAATAAATGTTTGTTTTGAGATAGTTTGGAAAAAACTCTCTCATTTTTTGTACCTCTAGCAAATAAATTCCCCACCCCACACCCCCTTTTTTTTTTTTTTTTTTTTTTTTTTTTTTTTGGAGATTTGAGCCTTGAAACTCATTTTAACAAAGGCTAATACACAGGTTTCTATTTAAAAAACAATGTGCTTATAAAACAATTTACATTGCTCATTATAAACAATTCTCTCTCTGTTACCATGATCACGTCTTCTTTTTATGTCAACAAATATTCATGTAATCTAATACGTCTATCATTTGGTCCAGAATTGAAGGCTGTGGGCCAAGCTCCTCAAAGTTAGGCTCCTAACTCCCGATTTATGCACCTGAATGATTTTCAGAGGTGCTCATCCCCCTGCTGTAACCATTGAAGACAGCGGGAGCTGCAGAGCATGCAGACACTCTGAAAATCAGGCCACTTACCTGGATGTTTAAATGTGGACTTAGGAACCACTGTTTAAATGCCTAATTTTGAAAAATCTGAACCAAAGCATTTTTTAAAATCCTGTTTCTAGCCTTCCCGGGTACAGTGGTGTCATTTTTTTAAAATGTTACTCCTTTACTGCAAGTGTCATGATATTTGGAGTTTTTTTTCTGAAAGTCCCAGATGCTGGAATCATGAGAATGCATGAAACTCTCAGTTTTAATTTTCTTTTTTTAAAAAATAGCAAGCTTCTAACCCTCATGGTTGCAAAGAAAGAGTAGAAAATGTGAAAAATAATCCCTAGAGACTCAGGAACCAGAGAGCAAATTTAAAAAAAAATACATTTTTGGTGGTGGGTTTTTTGTTTTGTTTTGTTTTTTTTAAGAAGTCCCATCATGATTTATAAACCAATCTTGTGATTCGGGGGGCCTGCTGCCTAAGTTTTGAAGGTTTGGGTTTAGCAATACTGTGGTTATGAAAATAACATTGCAACTGTGAAAAAAATGGAAATTGATGCAATTGTGGGTCTGGAAACAATAGCGGAGATGTATGTAAACAGCCTCATTCATCACAAAGTGGTTTTAACCCAGATACCTAAAAATAGCAGTTTCAAATGTGCACATCAGTGAGTATTTCACTGCTGATTATTTCAGTGGAAACATCCAACAAATGTACTGGATGCCCAAAACATTGGCTGAACATAACAGATGAACCTTTGGTGTGCATTTGACAGAAAGCCATGACTGATAGAAGTAACGAGCCTGAATCTCTACTGTCCTGCATCATGTGAGCCCAACTTCCCAAGTGCAAAGCGAGTGGAGAGTGAGTGTTAAACACTACTACCAAAGCAGAATTGTCACATTTTACACCCACTTTGCATTTACTTGGCACTGGTATAAATGGGTAGACAACATGCAGGGCAATCAAGAGCTAGGTCCCACACCTTTAAATAATTCTGGCTACAAAGCTTCCCATGTGTCACATTCCCTGTCAATCCCTATAGTTCTTTTAGGTACTGTTGATGATCTTCTCTTTTGCATTCCTCCAAGAGAGGTGAGAGCTTGTATTTTAATAGCCTGCCCCCCGTATTAAAATGACTTGAGTTCCCATGCTATTCTCTTATGTGGTCTCTTCCACCTGCTTTCCACTTGGCACGTGCCTTCTACTTGGATGCTAGTCATATTGGCGCCTGCTTGTCTGACAAGCTTTGTGATGGCCACAGGCACCGATTAAGCAATTAAGATCATAACTGTCTACTAATTCAGGGACTACTATAGCTCTTCCATTCTGTCTTGAAGACTGCTATTTACCTCTCCTCTGTCAGAAAAGCAATGAGTAGATCCTGACAATCAAAAATTAATCAAATGACTCATTCATTCAATTTGTCCAAGCAGTCCAAGCAGGTGTTTCCCCTCTAAATCTGTTTTTCCTTTTTTAGTTTCAGTTTAGTTGGAGCACAGACATAGTTTCCCAAACTGTACAGAATCTGCTTTTTAATTTCCAACTTCATGCCTGATACTTCTGTCAGTTTGGCCATTGACTTTCATGGAGGCAGGATCAGATTAAATAGATTTTAAGGACAGTAGGGTCTAGTCTGACCTGCATAACACAAACCATCTGGTAATTCCTGCATCAAACCCATATCTTGTGGTTGAGCTCAAACTATTGATTAGAAAGACATCAAATCTTGGGTTAAAAAGACTTCATGTGACAGACAACCTACTACATCTCTACAGAAGTTGTTCCAAGGATTAATTACCTTCACTGTGGAAAAAACAACTGTGCCTTGTTTGTAGTCTGAATTTTCATCTTTCTCTGCTAGATTAAAGTGTCCTCCACTATCTGAAATTTTCTATTTAAATACTTACAGGTTGTGATCAAGTCACTTCTAAAGAAAGTTAAGTATCATGGTAAAATCTGGTCTACACTAACTTTGTCAACCTAACTATGGAAGTGTCTACACTTAATTTCGCTCTCACCGACATAACTCCCCGCTACGCCGACTTAATAACTCCACTCCATGAGCGGCATAGAGTCGATGTAGTTAGATCAATGCAGTGTCAGCACAGACATTGCGTTGCTTATGCTGACTGTTACTGTCTTTCAGGAGCCTTCCCACAATGCCCCAGACTGACAGTACAATCAACACAAGTGCTCCTGGTGAGGACACGCACCGCCGACAAAGGAGCAAAGCGTAGACACGCACAAGTAATGCAATTATCATGGCAGCTGGATGATGATGTAAGCTAGGTCGACTTAATTTTGTAGTGTAGACATGGCCTAAGGCAGGTATCAATACATATGGATATCTATTTGAAACCATTTTGAATGCCTATTGTTACAAGATTATTTCAATTATATAGGTCTTAATAAAATGTTTCTTTCTTTTTATATTACTACTACTACAGGGAAAAATATTACTTTAATTGAATTTATTTTGACCTGCTATTAGTGTTTCCTTTTTAGTGCCAAATGAATATTACCATGCAGCTTTAATCTCAGTGACTATTCTGTTACCAAATGTAAAGAGTCACACAACCGGTTGTTTTTTGGGAAGAAATAATGCACCACTCAGGCCTGGGGTTTTGACTAGTTTAGAGTGTAGGGTGACCAGACGTCCCGACAAAATCAGGACTGTCCCGATATTTAACCTTTTGTCCCGTGTCCCAGCCATTGTACGATCGCGACCCCATTTGTCCCAATATTCGGGTAAGGAGGTGAGTGGGAGAGGTGAGTAGTCAAGTGGCAGGCAGGGGGGTGAAGAGGCGAGCGGCAAGCCAGCGGTGGGCCGCGGGGAAGGAGGCGAGCAGCGAGCCAGCAGAGAGCGGGGGTTCTCAGGGCAGGCATGGGAGTTTCTGGCAGGGGAGTGAGGAGGTGAGTGGCAGGTTGGGGCGTGAGAGGAGGCAAGCGGTGGGTGCGGGACTGAGGAGGGACGCAGCAAGCCAGCAACAGGCCAGGGAGTGAGGAAGAGCACGGTGGCGGTGGGGGAGGGGCCCCCTCGGGCAGAGTGGGGGCGGAGTCTGGGAGGAGCAGGGGTGGACTGTGGGTGGGGCCAATGGACTGCCTCTTCCAGGGTTGCGCTGGGAGTGGGGAGGACAAGACTCCCTGCTTCCACATTCTATTCCGCTTCTTATATTGTACCCATCACCATGCTACCAAAGCATTCCAAGTATAGGGTAGTCATAAACCAGTCCACAACACACTGAGCAAAGTCAGCTGCAAATGGACTCCCCCCACCCCAAAAATATAATCCCTCTGAGAAAAAAAAGGGGCCGCACATTCAGTCTTAAAAATTAGCAGCACTGAATTCCATTAGAGCAAGATGAAAGTGAATTTTCCCTTAAGACTATCCTGCCAGTAGCTCCCAGATATTCAAATCAAGGCTCTGTAACAAACATCTTTCCACAGGATCTCAGGAGATTGCTACTATTTTGGCTTGAGAACATTTCAACACTGTTTGAATCAGAGCTGAATTTGTGTCCAACCTGAATCATATCCCAATCCAGATGTGGACACCACCCATTATTAGTATTCAAATGTAGGGGAATTTTTTTTCTTCTTTGCAGTTACTAGTTTTAAACATCTTCTACCATAACTAAAGTCAGAGGGAAACCTAACATAAGCAAGGCAAGTAGGATATTCCCCCAACAGCAACATTCTTGAGTTCTGTGTAAGTTCTCAGATCATGGGACAACAGGATATTGGTGACCAACGCCCTGGGATAAAATTCCTATGGTGGGATTTTCTGAAGTACTCAACATTGGCCCAGCTCTGCTTCCAGTGATGACAGTAGTCCAACTCCCATTGACTTCAGTGGGAGCTGACTTAGATCAGCACGGAGCATTTTTGAAAGTCTCACTCCTTGATTCTCGGCAGCTCAACTCAGCACCAATGAGGTTTACAGTAATTAACTGTCTCCAGTCACTGAGACATCTTTGGTTTTCCCCACCACCATTTATTCAATTCCATTCTAAGGCCTTGTCTACACTACGAAATTAGGTCAATTTTATAGAAGTCAATTTTTTGAAACCGATTTTATACAGTCGATTGCATATGTCCACACTAAGTGCATTAAGTCGGCGAAGTGCATTAAGTCCACACTAAGTGCATTGTGTGGCTAGCATCACCTTACAGAGCAGTACACTGTGGGTAGCTATCCCAGTTCCCGCAGTCTCCACTGCCCATTGGAATTCTGGGTTAAGCTCCCAATGCCCGATGGGGCAAAAACATTGTCGCGGGTGGTTTTGGGTACATGTCATCAGCCCCACCCCCACCCCCCCGTGAAAGCAATGGCAGACAATTGTTTCATGCCTTTTTTCCTGGGTTACCCGTGCAGATGCCATACCACGGCAAGCATGGAGCCCGCTCAGCCCACCATCACCGTACATCTCCTGGGTGCTGCTGGCAGACGCGGTACTGCATTGCTACACAGCAGCAGCTTCTTGCCTTCGCGGCAGATGGTGCAGTAGGACTGATAGCCATTGTACATCTACTGGTTGCTCCTGGCAGACCTCAGTGAGGTCAATCAGGGGCGCCTAGACAGACATGGCTATTCTCCTCTTAGAGCACCAAATGGGAGCCAGAGACTCCAGGTCATTCTCTTCTTTAAGTTTCATCTCATGGAGATTCAGTCCTGCCTCAAATATCATGAGAGCTGGAGGCTTCTGCTTCAGGCTGCTATCCCAGTCGGCTGCACCGTGCAATCACACCTACCCCAGCCTACCCCTTGCTCCCATGGCTCATGAAGCCTGGACAGTAGTAGGGAGCAGTTCAACTATAGGCTGAGCAAGTGCAGAATAGTGGTAGAATGTGCCTTTGGACGTTTAAAAGCTCACTGGTGCTGTTTGCTGACTAGGTCAGACCTCAGTGCAACCAACATTCCCATTGTTATTGCTGCTTGCTGTGTGCTCCATAATATCTGTGAGAGTATGGGAGAAGACATTTATGGCGGGGTGGGAGGTTGATGCAAATCGCCTGGCATCAGATTTTGAGCAGCCAGACACCAGGGCAATTAGAAGAGCACAGCAAGGCGCACTGCGCATCAGAGAGGTTTGAAAACCAGTTTCATGACTGGCCAGGCTTCAGTGTGACAGTTGTGTGTGTTTCTCCTTGAGGCAAACCCACCCCCTTTGTTGATTTTAACTATTGTTTTGAAACCATGCATTCTTTTTTTTTTAAATTAATAAAGAGAGATAATGGACGAAGTAGCCCAGGTGGGGTGGGGGAGGAGGGAAGGACAAGGCCACATTGATTTTTAGTGTGACTACAATAAGCAAACTGTTTGAATGACAGCCTTCTGTTGCTTGGGCCATCCTCTGGAGTGGAGTGGCTGGGTGCCCAGAGCCTCCCCCTCCGCGTTCTTGAGCATCTGGGTGAGGAGGCTATGGAACATGGGGAGGAGGGTAGGCAGTTATACAGTGGATGCAGCAGGGGGTCTGTGCTCTTGTTGGCTTTCCTGCAGCTCCAACAGATGCTTCATCATGTCCGTTTGCTCCCCTAACGGACGCTTCATCATGTCCGTTTGCTCCCGCATTAGCCTCAGCATTGCATCCTGCCTCCGCTCTTCATGCTCACTTAATTCTTTCCTGGCCTCTGCCACTGAATGCCACCATGCCTTAAGCTGTACCCTATCAGTGCGGGAGGACTGCATGAGCTCGGAAAACATGTCATCGCAAGTGCGTTTTTTTCGCCTTCTAATCTGCGATAACCTCAGGGATGAAGATGATGGGGGGAGCGTAGAAACATTCTGGGGGGACTGCATGGTCACCTGTGCTGCTGAGTTCACCACACTGATCAAACAGGAAATGAAATTCAAAAGTTCCTGGGGCTTTTCCTGTGTACCTGGCTAGTGCATCGGAGTTCAAAGTGCTGTCCAGAGCGGTCACAATGGAGCACTCTGTGATAGCTCCTGGAGGCCAATGCCGTCGATTTGTGTCTGCACGACCCCAAATTTGATGCAGCAAGGTCGATTTTAGAGCTACTCCCCTGGTCGGGGAGGAGTACAGAAGTAGATTTTAAGAGCCCTTTAGGTCGACGGAATGGGGTTGGTTGTGAGGACGCAGTCATTTTTAAAATTGACCTAACGCGGCTAAATTCGACCTAACCCTGTAGTATAGATCAGGCCGCAATTTGATAAGACTGTGTGTCTCTCCATCAGGTCTATTAATCAAGATTTTTATTCTCTGAACTACCCTTGAAATACAGTGAATGGATTTTTATGTAATTGATTCTACTACTCCCCCTTTTTTCTCCCACCACCCACTTCCCTCCCCTTTTTTTCCCCCAATTGAATACAGACATTGACAAAATTCCATAAGTTTCCAGTAACTCAAAACCCATTTACATGTTACAGTTAATATGATACAGGACCTAAACAAAATTCTGAAGCTATGGTCTGCACGTATGGAAAAGTGCTACAGAAATTAAATAGGAATGAAAGCCAAGAGAAATGACTAAGGAGGAAGGCAATTACTGGTGGAGAAAAGTATTAGTCTAGGTGAGTAACTGTGACAGACTGACTCAAAAGGACTTTATCTGGCCAGTGCCCGTCCTCCTCCACACAAACTTACACCTTATGCCTCAGATGGTGCAGGGAGGCAGCCAACCCTGCGTGCACGGATGCAGACTAATTATCTCTTGCTGCAGTGTAGGGGCACAAGTTGGGACTCCTTTTGTGTCCATGGGGAAGCTGTGCCCCAAGGAAGCAATGACTTACATTACAAACATTAGAAGTGACTGCCTCCCTCCGTGTTCTACAGAATGTAATTTCTTTAGTTTTGTTCATAATATGAACGTAAAGAATAAAAACTTGAAAAGAATGGATGAAGTTCTCTCCTGTGCTAAGTCACTTGGTGCTGTGCGTGTGGAGGAGTCAACAGGCTCATTTGTGCTAACCCTGGTGTGAGATACAGCAGCCTAGCAGCTGCTGTAACATAGGCCAATCATAGAGTTTAAGGCCAGAAAAGACTACTAGATCATCTAATCAACAGCACCTAGCACCCACATGCTAAACCTAACAACTGACAGACCAAAGGATTACAGCCCACAGGAGACTTGACTATTATATGCCACAGGCAGAGAATAGGAGGGACAGAGATGCACTAATGTGACATATACTGAGCTAATCCTGGCAAATGATCTGCACCCACCACAAGATCTCTGCCAATATAACCTGGGGGGGGGGGGAATTCCTTCCTGATCCTATATATGGTGAGCAAGAAACAGCCAGCCAGCCACCAGAAAGAAAGAAAGCTCTGTGCCACCTGAGAGCCCTACCCTACCCCCACAATGTCCCATCTCCAGCCATGGGCATCCCTGATGCTTCAGAGGAAAAAGAGAAAATGAAAACAAAATACATTGGGAGAGGGGAAAATCCCTTCCTGACCTTTGCATGTGGCCAGCTGAAACTGTAAAGCACGAGCTTTTAGGAACACGAAGACATAAACATCACAAGCAACCCTGTCATATGATCGCACTCAATTAGTTTTTGAGAGAGCTGGACAAATTAATGAGTTGTTTGCCCCCACAACTCCTACTGGGAGGCTGTTCCAGAACCTCACCCCTCGACGGTTAGAAACCTTCTTCTAATTTCCAGTCTGAATTTGTTCATGGCCAACTTATACCCATTTGTGCTCTTACCAACGCTGACCTTTAGCTTAAATATCACTTCACCCTCCCTGTCATTTACCCCCTGATGTATTTATAGAGTGAAATCATATCCCCTCTCAGGCTTCTTCTTGCTAGACTAACCGAGCCAAGTCCTTCCAGTCTTCTCTCATAAGCTAGGCCCTCCATTCCACTGAGCATCCTACTAGCTCTTCTCTTCACCGGTTTCATTTTGAACATGGGTGACCAGAAGCGTACGGACAGTATTCCAAATGAGGCCTTACCAGTGCCTTGTACAATGGCATGAATATTTGTCTGTCTCTCTACTGGAAATGCCTCACCTGATACATCCTAGGATTGCATTTGCCTCTTCAACAGTTGTGTCATACTGGTGGCTCATTTATTCAGTGACTGACCCACACCACTCAGGTCTCTCTCCTCCTCTGTTTCCAACTGACAAGACCCCAGCTTGTAGAAGAAATTCTTATTACTAGACCTTAAATGCATGACCTTGCACTTTGCACTATTGAATTTCATCCCATTTCTGTCACTCCAGTCTTCAAGGTCATCCGGATCTTCCTGTGTAATATTCCGATCCTCCTCTGAACTAAGAATGCCTCCCAACTTTTTAGTCAGCAAATTTCATTAACACACTCCTACTTTTTGTGCCAATATCATTGATTTAAAAAAAAAAAGACTAAGGTTGGTTGTAAGCCCAATCCTTGAGGAACTTAACTACTAACCTACCTGCAGTCTGATAATTCACTTTTTCAGCAGAATCCATTGCTTTCTCCCTTTTAGCCAGTTCCTTATCCATCTTACAATTCTTGTATTGATTCCCATCTTCTTTAATTTAACTAATAACTTCCCATGTTCCGAAGGAACCATATATCTGCTGAGAATCGGTAGAGTGGAGTTGAACTCTCCTGTCATCATGCCCTCTACACTGGCAAAGAGAGGCAGTCAGTGGGAAAGGTTGGTGCAGGGCACAAAACTTAAACAAGCCAGACTATGCAAGCAGCCTACATGGCATGGGATGAAACAAACGAGAATATTTCGTTTGACAGTAAATATAAATCACAACCAGTTCAACTGTGGGGGTGGGGGAAGACCATCAGCTACTGTGGTCTTAAGATTTCCTTGTTCAAGGACACATCGGATTTCATCTCAGAGTCTTTGCACAGGGTTTGCTGTTATTCTCTTGGGTGACCTCTCTCAATTTTCATATTCTTGTCACATTTAATTACGGTTTTTTGCAGCTCTGCCTAAACTAACATTGTATGTAAGCAGCAAGGCCCAAGTTATGGAGAGAATTATTCACATTAAGCTTGGCTTTGGGATGTTTAGCTGCCTAAAGAAAGATTCTTTAATTAAGTGGAAATAAGATATTCTTTAAAACAACTGAATAAAAATAATTCAGTAAAGTATTCAGGGTGTTTAGTATGGAGGCTGTTCTGTAGCATCAGTTCATCCACCATGGGATAATGACAGCTAAATCCACTGGTTCATGGAAAATTACAATTCACTAATTTATTATTACTATTATACACATAGCTTTCAGCTTCTGTTCTGTCTTGCAGACTTAAAAGAATAGTTCATACCTTTCCGTGGGCTCCCAATCACAGTGCTGTCAGCACCAAGGACAGCAACCCACAGCAAGCAAAAACCTCTATGCTAGATTCAAAGGGAGAACAATATGTAGCTTTTTTCTTTTCTTTTTTTAAAACTTACATGGGTAATGAACAAGAGTAATTAACATACCAAGGGATGAAGCAACATACCAAGGAATTTCCCATCACTTGAAATCTTTACATCAAGACTGGATGTTTTTCTAAAAGATATGTTCCATCTACACCATAAGATATGGGCTTAACTCAGTCATTCTGGGGTGAAATTCTGTTTTATCCTATTCTAATTTTATGCAGGAAGTCAGACAGGATTTTCACAATGTTCCCTTTTGGCCTTGAAATTTATTCATAAAAAGGAGTTCTTCCTCACTGCAGTAATAAATGATACCAAGTGTCTATATTTATAGAAAACAAGCACATATTAGAAAGACAGCACAATTCACGCATAATGAATTACTGTATAAATTATAGAATTTGGTAATTTTTACTAGAAGATTTATCTTTAATTTTTAATGAATGCAAATGTTATTTATTTAAGATTAAAAAAAACAATGGCTGCACATTATTCATTTGATTATAACTAATAATTAGATAAACTGTTGCTGTTCATTATAAATAGCCCTTTTGGGGGTTGGTGGATCATTCCTAAACTCATTTTCAATTAATGAGAATTTGCCACATAGTTTGAACTACTACTTTTCAGAACTACTATCTAGTCCAGGACTGTGTAACAGTGTTTTGCAGCAGCAGCTGATAAATACTCACATTAATAACACTGTGGTATGCAAACATTTTCTGTAATTGTACAGCCCTAACTCATAACTAAACCCATTAAAATATTAAAACCATTAATAAAGTCAAACAATCATAGCGTTTCAGCAAGTGGATGGCGCTTTCTGCTGGATGCGACTTGCTGGCTCAGCAGAAATGCTTAGCCAAGGACATTTAGGGGAGAGAATTCACCAGTAACCTAGTAATTAGAATGTACAGTAGCTTTCAGGACCTGACATTGCTTTCCTTCACCTTTTTATAGAACAGATCCTCCACAGATTCAACTGGGATGCACAGTCAAACACAGATACAGATTTTTACTTAAAACTTCTTTAATGGTGTTATGAGCAAAGATTGCTTGTTCAATGAGCTCTTGTAATACATTGAATTCTTTCCAGTTCCCAGCAAATGGTATTTAATGTTCAAATAATCTTTATACTGATATCAAGAAATCATTAAAATCTTTTAAAATTTCTCCCTTGGGACAACTGTTAGATCACAAAAGGGCTACCTTTTATATGGAAAAATGCTCACACACACAAAAATCAACTCAACAGGCTGCAAAGAATGTCTCAATGTGGAGGTTTATCTAACACACATGGTCAGAGCCAGTGGGATGGTACTTGGTCTGCATTTACTCAAACACAAATGGTGCTTGCACTGGTATCACATGCCTCTTGGGAGAGACAATAAGAACATACATATCTTCTTGCTTTTAGCCCTTTCATCTGTGTGCAGTAAACAGAAGGGATAAGTGTTTGTATGTGCTTAGAATAAGTCTCTCATTTCGATATTTAAACAAAGTGGCACATCACAATTGGCACCCTGGACAATAACTTTAACAAAGAGGCCAGATTGAATCCACATTGGTCCTTAAACTGCCCCAAAGGAACAAACAGGAACATCTATTAAGGTGTGTGATATTTACAAGACAAATATAAGTACAGTACTCTTTGAGAACCATTACAATCAAGTGTGACAGTTCATATGGTACTTATGCACGTACTCAAGTCAAAATCATTTTGGAATGTAGTCCTAACACTTACCTGCTTCTAAGCGACTAGTTACTTAACCATTCATAGCCCACACAAATATATAAGAGTTCATGCCTAACGCTTCATCAGCGGACAGACGTGCACATTTAGTGAAAAGAACACACACTCTTGCGCAAACCTAAAACTAATGCTCGTGAGCTACTCCCCCTGATTTGCACATGCTCATATCTATCCATGCGCGCTAACGTAGTAGATTCTGATCCACTGCAGACCAGCTGCGAGAGGAGTTTGTGCATGTACAAGTGGGGCCCGTGCAGAACTGTGTGCATCCACTTTTGAAAATCTGGCCCTTAAGTCTACATGGATGCTGCTGAGTTTCTCCAACAGAATGTCATCCAGATGAAGCAGATGTACAAGAGGATGCATTATCACCCAACAGGAAGCAGATAAAACATTAGTCTTGGTGCCTACAGACATAACGCCTCAGGGGGGGTTAAATCTTACCAGTCAAGCTTAGTCAGTAGATGGATAGGAGAACTTACCAAAGTGCTCCAGACAACAGTGGTGGGGAATCATTAAGTGGCATGCTTCTCTTGGAGTCAAAAGAGAATCATGCTCCCCTACAGTGTGAGGGGGCACTGTGCCGCAGAAGGGGTTATCTTTAAGATGAGACATTAAACAAACTAAGCCAGTCTCTTAGCCAAATTCCAAATATGGGTAATTATGCTCTACCTACCCAAAACTGCCGCTAGTTTGAGCTGCCCATAGACAAAAGGGAAACATCAAATTTGCAGAACTATCAATATGCTTATAAAACAAACCAATCACAAGCTCTTTTGTATCTCTTGTCCTCCACTTTCACAAAGTCACTCCTGTTGCTGAACATTTGTCTAAACATAGAGATGGTAAATTCTTCAGGCCAGGGATTGTATTTTATTGGTCCGTAAAGTGCCAGGCACTGTTATGGCATTACGGCCCAGATTTTTAAAGGTATTGAGATTTTGCAATGCTCAGCACCTAACTGATTTAGGAGCCTAATTCTCCTTTTCAAAAGTGATGTAGGCACTTAGGATGAATCTTTCAATGAGATTCAATAACTTCCAGTGAGACTTAGACTCTTAAGTCGCTTCTGAGAAGGAGGCTCAGGCTCCCAAGCCAAGTTAGGTGTTGCTACACTAAGAGAGCAATGACTAAATACCTTTAAAATCTGAGCCCTGATCAATAAATTAAATAAGAAGGCATTCTTCATTTCCTGCCCTAAATAATTGTTTAGTTTTGCTCCACACTGTTAAAGAGCTGGTGCACTCCACCCCAGACATGGCATCACTTCAGTGGTAAGTGAAATGATCCATATATGTGCTGTATATACTTGTTCATTCTTAACAAGCTTAGAGGTCTGCAAAAGGTGCTATGCATTTTTATTAATAGTGATTATATTTCAGCTCAGAGGCACTGAGAATTCAGGGGGGAGGGAATCAGATCAATCACTGAGATATAGTGGAGTAAAATCATCTCTTTGGACCAACTTCAGACCTGGTGTTAGTGGGTGTTACTCCAATGAATTCAGAGAGAAAGGTTAAGCTACCCCCAACTAAAAGACACGCTGATTAAAAACCTATAGTGAAGTTCTCAGCATGACAGATGGCAGGAGTAAGACATCTCACACAGAAAATGATCATTTATGATTTTCTTTGCTTTCTCTAAAAGGTTACCAAAAAATCTCTTCATCCCACTCAGTTTTCGTTTCATTTTTTGCTATGAGTAGAAGACAGTTTGTGTGAAAACAAAACACACGTGTCACAGTGAAGTGGGAAGGCTGAAGGTTAAAAGAAGTGAGAGCACTTGCTGGTCACATGTTTAACAGATGGCTCTTTGGCCCTGGATCCAGCAAAGCACTGAAGCAAATGCTTCGTTTTAAGCATTAGAGTAGGCCCATTGAAGTCAGTTACTGTACAGTGAATCTATCGGACTACTCACATGCTTAAATATAAGCATGTGCTTAAGTGCTTTGCTGGATCAGGGCCTTAGATACCACATTGAAAGGTGATTTAGAAAAGCACAAATTAGTCAGACAAATTTAGAGCAGAACAAATCCACTCCAATTGTAACTATTCAGATTAGTCAATTCCTGATCTTCCCTCACAAATATAATCATAAATAAGATTTAGTGGGGGTGTATGAATATGGGAATTTCCAATATGCTTATTGCCATGTCAACCCACCTTTTATATACACGTTAGGAAATGTCAATTCTGTCACTAAAGGACCTGAAAGTTTTCTCCCCCTCCCTCCATTTTAGGCTATTTCCTGAATCGGCCTGCATTCCATGAGGAATGATTCCATGAGCCTCATCTGAATTTGGCCCTAGTGCTATCATTGTGGGAAAGCCGGTGTACAGAAAAAGGGCCCTGCATGAAGTTCTCAAGAGGGCTAGATGCAGGCTTGTCCTGATCACCGATGGGTGTACATTCCACAGTCAAGGACATCAATAAGCCCTACGACTAGCACCCCGAATTGTATCTTAAAGAGCTACCTCTAGAATACTCTCTACAAAACAAAAAGACCCTTATGGAGAAATTTGATATAATTTAATAGAAAATGATACTCCTCTGATTTTTTTTTTTTGACTATGCCATATTATTTACTGGAGAATTACATCCCTGCTCTAAAGTTTGACAGGATGCCGCAAAAACATTGAGAAAGGAGATTTATTAAATTCTATATTTTAGAGTAATTTCTGTTTTTCAGTGGGACTTTTCCAGAAGGCTAGTATCATATAGGCAAAATTTTAATGTATATACACATTTTAAAAATTTTCACTTGGATCCATTGCTGTATTCTCAATCTGCTACCAGGCAGATACAAAATTAGAGACAACAATAAACAGGCTCAATTAATGTTTGAAAGGAGGTATGTTTTGCTGCTTTCAGACATGGAAAGCTTTCTGTAATTTCAATCTGGCATTTCAGCATGTCTGACGTCAATAGCGTTCAGTGACACTGCTTGGTTTAAATGGGACTGAAATAAATCTGACTTTAAAAAAGAGTGATACATTTTCTAATCTAACAGTTGAGAGGTACCATATATTATGTAATACATAAAAGTATTTCCATTCCTGTATAACGCATCCCTTTCTCCTCTTTGTAATAATGTTCATTACTTAATGATGTCACAAAAACTGTTGGTCTAGAGGTGCCAGGCTTCAGGGATATTTATTTTTTAAACTAATTTTGAGAGCTTAGTATGGATCGAGGTGACCTTTGTTACCCTGACAAGGATTCACTAAAGCACCAGTCAATACTGACAAGAGAAAGTGTAATGCCAACAGACCCCAGTCGTTGGCAGGCGGGATCAAATCTGGCACCTCTGGAGCTTAGTGCATGAGCCTCTACCACATGAGCTAAAAGCCAACTTCTCTACAGTCTTAGCCAGCTGCCAGATTCATTTTATATCTCTCTTTAAGTGGTCTCGGTGCCACCAGATGGGACAGAACACCACACCCAGAAGGTGTGGGGCTTACAAAAGCACCTGTGTTCTAAGGCAGAAAACACTGGTATTCCTCTATCAAACACTAAAGCAGTTGGTTGTGATTGTGTGTGTGTACAAAGAAAGGAACTGCCTTATTGAACAATTTAATATGGGCTCGATCCAAAACTCAGTGAAGTCAATGGGAGCCCTTCAATTGATTTCAGTGGACTTTGGATCAGACCTTGAAAAGTTTGGGACTGAGCCTGCACTGTGCTGAGCATCGTGGCTTCACCCAGCCAAGCAAGTATGCACATGTTGAACTTTAAGCATAGTAGCAGTCCCATTGACTTCAGTAGGGTTATGACTGGAAACCAACAGGGGGCATTCTACTACAACAGTATGCTTATGTATAAGGTAGTAATGGAGAGGACATATCTAGTGGGGTCTCACAGCGGGGTTCTGTCCGGGGTCCAGTACTATTCAACAGTCAAATGCCCAAATACAAGATGCAGAATAACTGGCTGGGCACCAGTACTATCTTCACTCTGCCTTCAGGAAGTGCTTGATGAGAGAGGACAGTTTATGTGAAGGAAGGAATAAAGCCTGAATGTTGCAATGTCTCAGCTCTCCTCCCTCTTTTTATGTTGAGCAAATAGAGTATGCTTAAAGTTCAGCATGTGCTTAAGTGCCTGCCTAGGGCTGTCCAGCATGCTTAGCACTTTGCAGGATCCAGCCCTTATAAGAAGACACCTCAACTCCTAATGATGTGACACAAAAATCAGTAATAGAATGAAAAGCATTTTACATCAGTGTGGAGAGGGAAATCTTTATTACCTCTGCCTTTAAAGTGCTAATATTCATGACAGTAGACATGCTAAAACCACCTACATAGAATAGGGCCTTAGAATTTCATAGCATTTGTAAAAAAAAAAAAAAATTAATTCCAGTATCAATTTTTAAAGCAGGACACACGAAAGTGGTTCAGCTTTTGTTGGCTGAATGTCTGCTTTCCTGGGCAATCATTTAAAACCCAAACAAGCCAAGATTCACTGAAGCTGGTGCAGGGAAATGAAATTTAAGTCCCCACACACACACCCACCACTCTGCCCCCCAATCTGTTTGTAAACATCAGAGTTCCATTTTCACTTCACACTCGCCCTACATTGTACAATTTATCAGCGTAGTCAGCAAAGAAAACCACCGTTTCTGAAGGAAAGTGTTTTAGAGTAGTGCATGTTAGAGCTCTTCTTCATTTCTGTCTTTGCCTCCACGCGCACAGGGAGTAGCAATTCTACCCCATCTCTAGATTTAGGGCCAAAACCCCCGGGACATACAGCTGCAACCCATGCTGACACACCGTGGCTCCGTCCCCCTCTCGTGGCAACATCACTTAGAGATTTAAGACTCTGCTGCAGCCTCCAAGATATCAGACATGGTCCTTTACTTCAAGCAAGAGTGGTGCCAGCTTTTAGAACCAGGGATTCCACGTTCCACCCCCAATGAGGTGCGCCGTTACTCTGATGCTTGGATGAGCTCTCCTGGTTTGCATAACCCACACCCTGGGTAGGTCAGGGAGAGATCATATCCCAGCCAGCCAAGTGTCTATCTGGGACAGCCTGCCCACACTGCAGGCTGCAGCTGAGGGTGCCATGGTCCTTGCCTCCTCCTCACCCCTTTAAGGTGTCATGTACCAGCGGGGGGTCAAATGGTATGCATAGTTGCAGCCCCATTGAAGTAGATAGAGCTATCATATTTTACACCAGCTGAGGATCTGACCTCAAAGGAGCAGTCCCCAAATACCTCCCACATCCCTTGTACAACTTCATAAGGGTCTGTGACCATCTTGTCCTTCGGATTTCTCTCTGACCGACGTAACCCGCTCTGGTGCTTGTTATTTAAATCCTCTTATTTGCACTGCAGCCCACTAGAATGAGAGAAAAGGAGCATTTCTACACCCATCTTCTCCCGGGCATTTACAGCGCTAAGCCGCAACTTAAGACCACCAGCAAACAATCCTCTCAAGCGCCTTGTACTCCGCCTACAAAAGGCACCGTTAAGAAAGCACAGGAAGGGAAAGGGTCCAACTTTCAATGCAAAACACTCTTCACAGTATATAAAGAGAACAACTGTTCAGCAGCACACACCAAGCCTCCTTTTGCTGCAGACACAGCAGAGCTGCAGTAACTCACGCACGCCTAGGGTATGTCTGCACTCCAGGGAACACAGCTGCAGTGCTGTAGCTATGCCACTGTAGCCTTGTAGTATCACTTGCTCCTGGAAAAACCCCTTCCATTCCTATCGCTGTTGTAAACCCACCCCGAGAGCTGTTGGCTAGTGGCATCTATACTGGGGCTTCGGTCGACTTAAGTACATCTCTGAGGAGCATGAATTTTTCACAGCCCTAGATTGACCTAGATTTTAAATGTAGACGAGGCCTCAGCCTTAAGGAGGTTTCCAATAGGGATAGGAACAACCCCTTGGAACCAATATTAAATTTGGAACAGTGGGATAATTTTTAGAAGGAGTCATCAGTAGAGAGATGGGCCCAAGTCACAGAGTTTAAATCTGAATCCAGATCTGAACTTTTTCCAGCTTCAGGAGTATTTGGATGGGGGTTTTGCTCTAGCCCATTATAGCAATAGGTTGTGAATCATAGGTACTCCTAGCCCAGAGGTGGGCAAACTATGGCCTGCGGGCCACATCCAGCCTGCCGGACCCTCCTGCCCGGCCCCTGAGCTCCTGGCCCGGGAGGCTCGCCCCCAGCCCCTCCCCCGCTGTTCGCCCTCCCCCGCAGTCTCAGCTCACTGTGCTGCCGGTGACATGCTCGGGGCCGGGGGGGGCTGCGAGCTCCTGGGGCAGCACAGCTGCAGAGCCTGGCCTGACCCGGTGCTCTGTGCTGCGTGGCCGGCTCCAGCCGGACGGCACGGCTGCCTGTCCTGGTGCTCTGGGCGGCGCGGCTGTAGCCCCACCAGCCACCGGTGCTCCAGGCAGCGCGGTAAGGGGGCAGGGAGCGAAGGGCGGAAGGGAGGGTTTGATGGGGCAGGAGTCCTGGGGGGGCCGTCGGGGGGAAGAAGCTGTGGGGGGGGAGCTGGGCCGCGCCTGGCTCTTTGGGGAGGCACAGCCTCCCCTAACCAGCCCTCCATACAATTTCCGAAACCCGATGCAGCCCTCAGGCCAAAAAGTTTGCCCGCCCCTGCCACCACTACCGTACCCATGCACCTCGCAGCCTGCAATATGTTTATCTTTAAAACATCCCTGTGACGAAGTAGTAGTTAGTATCCCTTATTTACAGATAGGGAACCGAGTCACAGAGGCTAAGTGGCTTGCCCCACGTCACACAGGAAGCCCATGGTGAAGCAGGGAACTGAATCCAAGTCTCACAAGTCCCAGGCTAGTGTCCTAACCACTGGTGTTGGACTGAAACTGCAATTCCTGTGCAGGAAGTACTGGCTCTGAGGGGTATGGGGGGGAGGGGGGTGGGAACGGTGTTTTAGGCCCATCTTTAAAATGATCACAAATAAATCAGTCCATTTAATAAACTAAATTATGCCTTTAACAAAAAAAAAAAAAATCAGCTTTTTCCACCATGAGCCCAAGGGCGTCCTGTCAATTCCAAAGCAAGCGGGAAATGCCACTGCTCAGTTGTCAGAAAGCTTTAGTTTGAAGAACCTCATCTTGCTCCCACGGAAGTCAATGGGAATTTTGCCACTCACTTATGTGGGAACAGGGTCACGCGCCTCTTGCATATTTTGCTATGCAAGTGGCAGGATATATATACACAAACACACACACCAGGATTAATAACCCTTTCATTAGATCTCAAATGATTGAGACAACATTAATTAAAGGGCTTCTGAGTGGTGTAATGTAATCCTTAGTTTTAATTAGGCAGATTTCCTCAGAGGCCTTTAGCTTCAGGTTATGGAAGAAAGATAGTGTCAATAAGCTATAACTGTTGTTACATGACTGACTTATTAAAAGCAAGAGCAGCCTGCTTGTTATTTGCAGCAAAGATTCTGCACACCAAAACAGCACGGCCAACCCCAAATGTTAAAGTCAGACCCCGACCCCCCAAAATCACCAGATTGGCTTAGAAATCTTGAGGTTTTTAAAAAACACAACAGCTTTGGCTTATTTGCCTTCTGAACTATTTGGGTTTATATTTTCACGTTCTTCCCTGCAACCAGAAGAAGAGAAGCTGGCTTTTTGGTGTTCTTAGATTCTCAGATAATCACAGGACTGTAGAAGCTGGGGTTTTAAGAAAAAACAAAACAAACACCAAAGATCAAGACGCTTATGATAAAAAAAAAAATCACAAGAGGTAGCAACACCACCAAACCCTGGTAGATGGAAAGTACGTATTGCCTTAACAAACAAACAAACATACGTAGCTATAAACCAAAGGCAAACAAACTTTGTTTGGACAATACACAAACTGTCCCTTCCACCCTTGTGCCAAAACATCATTCAGAACTGGAACCAAACCCAGCCCTCACATTCCTTGAAGAATAAAAAAAAGATTAGAATAACGGACATAAATTACTTTTTTTGCCCCTCTAAACTTCTAGCTTCTGTCCAGGCCTCCTGCTCTTGTCAGACAATGTGTCCCAGTGGTGTTTATAGACAGTATAGGAGCAAGAAGTTTCACCAGAAGCATGTTCATGTAAGTTTTCCAGCCAAATTTGACAGACACAGGAAGTCACACATACCTTTGTCTGCCACTGGCCTGCCTCCCCCCCACAACCCTGCATGCTATGTCCTGCTCGAGCTGGCTTGCTACACTCATTGCAAACTCGCCCACTTGGCTCCAGCCAGTTCCTGATGAAACCAATCTCTCCCATCTCTCCCATGCAGGGACGCCAGAGGCAGATCACACCTACGGACAGCAGCTGTGCGTCTCCAAGAGTACACTGCAAACCAGTACATTAGCACTATCCCTGTTCCTTGTGTTCTCGCTCGGCCTGCTAGCACCAGAGTTTCTACAAAACTGGGGCACAGGAGTCAGGACTCCTGGGTTCTATTCCTGACCATCAGCAACTTGCTGTGGGATCCTGAAAAAGTCATTTCACTTCCCTGTGAGTTGGCTCCTCCAGCAGGCAAGGGCACATAGTGATTGAGCTTGTCACAGGGCTGGGGGAGGGAGTGAGAATTCATTTACTGCTCTTGGTTATATTTGAGCATGAAAAAGTGCTAGAAGGATTATTTATGTAATAAGGTGTTTGAAAGACATCTCAGTGGTGACCAGGCCATTTTAAAAAATGTTCTGCCCTCTAAAGTGGCTGCATGGGATCGCCCTGCTCTGAGGCCCCACTGGGCTCTGAATAGGGAAGAGCTCTGGTTTTTTCCAGTATAAATTTTGATTTTTTTTTTTTGGCAGAAAAATCTAAATTTAGACATTTTCAACCCATTCCAGAGTTCACATGCGGGAAGAGAAGCTTCAGTTCTCTCTATCATCAATGAGAGTGCAGCTCAGGCCTGTTGCAACTTTGTCAAGGGTCCAGGTAGATAAATTTCTTTGCAAGGGTGCATATAAAGGTCAGCTCCAGTCTCATTGATCCTGTTTCCATGGGGTGTCCATTTAAATGGCTGTTTCAAAGGATCCCAGAGGGCCCCGCTAGCAATGGGGGAGGGGAGAAGGGGGGTTGAGTTCAAATAATGGTCACTCCCTAGTTCCTATCAAAGTCTTAGTGTAACGCCGACAGACCCCGGTCGTCAGCATTGAACTAGGGCCCTCTGGAGCTGAGTGCATGAGCCTCTACACAGTGAGCTAAAAGCCAACTAGCTGTTAGTGAAGGCAGTAGAGCAGACTCATTAATTGCTCTCTTAGTGGTTTAAGTGCCATAAGATGGGACAGAACACCACACCCAGAAGGTGTGTGGCTTACACTACCACTTTGGGGCCTGTCATCATGCACTGATGGGCACAAGGACTCTCCCACATACACCACAAACATGGAGAAAGGAAACCGCACCCGGAGGGAATGTGAAAACCAAACAAGGCTTCTTGACACTTCTTCTGCTCAGGAAGGGGGTGCAGTTGGACAGCACAGTGTATGTGGATTGGGTTTTAGAGCCTGTTGGGGAAGGCACATACTTCTAGAAAGATAGTTATGAGGGGAGAACTTAGGCCACACGGCTGTAGTGAGCTCTGCAAGGGCAGACTCCTGAGCCTGCTTGGAGCTCTTTGCAGAATCAGGGCCTTAGTCATCCACAGGCCCCTGAGGAAAAATATCCCCTCGCCTCCCTCAGCAAGACATTAACTTGCAGCCTGTTAGAAGAGAGACTTGCATTTTAGCAGCAGTTCTCTGAAGTCTTTGGTATAATTCAGGTAAAGACCAACAAGAAATTGAAGTGATCAGTCTGGGCTAAGTGTCGGCTACTCCACTATGGGCATGCTAAAGTGGAATAAGCAGGGTGAGCCTTTCTCCAGGACCTCTGTGCATCAACCGATCATTAGGCTGAAGGCCTAGAGAGCACTGGCCAGCTATGCCAGCAGCATGAGTTGCCTCAAGTGGGGAGGTGCCTGAGTGACACTTAAGCACTAGGCTGGCTATGCCTTAGAGGGATAACAAACTGTCTCTCTCGCTATACTCCACTTTGCACCCATGCAGGAATTATGCCCTAGTCCAACTCTCAGCTGAAGAGAAGGTGCATGGAAAGGCATGAAAATAATTGTGCTCAAAAATATAAATTGGTTAAATTAGCAAGAAGAAGCTTTTGCAGAGCTCCAAGGTGCTGCAACCAAAGGTCTGTTACTATCAAAGCTTGCTCACAATCATACCATAACTTTTAATTCCATTCAATTTGTCACTGACTATGGTGTTCCTACCACATACATTATGTTGGAGGGTTTCTTCTCTTTGAACCTACAGGGTAGAAAGCAGGCTCTGCAAATTGTGATTAATTTTGTTGTACGCTGCTTGAAAGCAATACAAAAGAATAAGCCCCAATAATTATTCAAGGCTGGAAAAATAGGACCCTGATTAATTGGAAAAAATGGATTCATTTTGAAGGTTGGAGTGGTTTGTTTAAATGGTGAAAAATTTCTAAGCATAAAACAGTGTGTGACACTCCAAACAAACCCCATCCCCCATTTCCTACATGCTTGACAGCACCTTAAAGGCACATCCCATAGTAAGGTGGTGGTGTGGCCCCATAATGGCCCCGGGCGGGCAGACTGCGTCCCAGAGCTCCCTGGCTGGGTAGGGTGGAGCCCAATCTGACAACCCTTTTCAACAGGGAGTAGTATACCTTGCACTGCCTCACTGGCCAGATTCCTGGTTGTGCTGCCCCCTCTTGGAAGGGTAGCCACTGGCTACCATATTCCCAGTGCCAGACATGAAGGTGTTCACGGCTGTCACATCCTATAGAATCGCAGGGCCAGATCCTGACAGTCTGGCTTGCAGCAAGTAGTCCCTTACTCCTAGAGAAGTCCCATATATTTCAAGAGGGTAGTTTGGGGAACAAGGTACAACATGGTAAGAACAAGGCTGCTGGAGTCTGGCCTACAGACTTAAGGATAGAAAAGACCTATTAGGTCATCTACTCCAGACCCCTGCCAGGGCAAGACTGTCCTCTACGGTATGCTCTTAAATCCAGATGGAAATGATTCAACCAACTGGACTTCCATCATTCCCCCTCCCCCAAGAAACTTATTCAATAGTCAGCCTCACTGACTAGGCTGCACTGCTGCGGTCGGACTTCCTAACAAGGGTAAGAAAAAGGGGTCATTACGTGACTATCAACACTTGGGGAAAAAAAGGAAGTGGAGAAAGATTTGGACCAACCGTAACGTAAGGAGGCCTGAAAAGCTTTTGTTCATCATGGTCTTGAACATCAGAATGTGCATATAAAGGCCTTGCACCTGAGCCTTCTCCCAGTGACTTCAGGGTCCTGAACCTGCACCACTAAAGAGCATCATTGCTGTTCTATTTCAGTCATTCTCCCATTATTTTATTTGGTATTTTTTTGGCTTTGTACATATAGAGGGTGATGTTCTGTCCTTCATTAGTCATTGTAATTAGTACCTTACTTAGGGCTAGATTCTGACTTGGACACCCATAAGAGGGAGTAAGAACCTCCTGTGCATCCTTACTCAGGCCACCTGAATCCTGGGTCCAAGCACATAGGAGTAAGCGAGGTTATTCACCCACTTCTTCCTAAAGCAGGTGGGCAGGGAGGGGTGCAGAACGGGAGGGACTTCGGCTTTACTATCCCTACTCACTAAGTGAGCACAAGGGAGATGTGATCTACTGCTAGTACGGGTCAGCAAGAAGTAGCTACTCTCCAGGGAGGAGGAGGAAGCAGGGGAGGAACAGTGACTCAGAGGTGGGCAGGGAGTAGGTGGGGCTTTGGTTCCAACTCCTTACTCACTGAACAGCACAGCTGGACCAGGGTAGAAGTTTACTGGTGGTATAGAAGGTTAATTCCCGGTTAGAGAAGGGGGAACCACAAAGGGAACTGTAACCGATCCCTGGTGTACACTACAAACGTATATCACTATAACTACATAAGCCATACCCACTGACACAGATATACTGACCCAAATCCTGGTGTATACGCCCTATGTCAATGGGAAGGCTTCTCCTGTCAACATAGCTACTGCCTCTCGGGGAGCTGGAGTACCTACACCAACAGGAGAAGCTCATCATATAGATGTTACCCCAGGGGGAAAACGTAAGCAGATGCCGTCAGCATGGAGAGCAGGAAACTCAGCATCTTTCCCCTGCAAGGATCCCATTGAAATCAATTGCATACCTACAAGCGTGACACAGGACATGGCCCTAACTGATACATCCTTAGATCACTCCTGTGGAGTAAATTTTAATAGCCACATAATAGGGATGGGAAGAACTGAGGCTCAGAGACATTAAGAGTGACCCAAAGACACTCAAACCAGTGTCAGAACCAGGTTTTCTGATCTCACTGCCCCTCCTTCCCCCACACCCCCTTTATTGCTCCGCTGATACCACAAGACCACGCTCCCTCTTACGCCCCATAAGATAGGGCTGCTTACTTCCTTGATAGATACCATTCCAAACCATGCTTCTATCATACTTCCAGGCAGGAACTATGATTGCTCTAAAATTTGCACCCATAGGGAGACTCTTCTTCACACTGTCACTCGGTTCCTAGGCTGCCCCTGAATCCCTTTTAAAGCACAGGGTAAAAATGCTCCCAAATCCAACAGCAATTAGAACAAGTACCTGAAGTTTTGGAACCCTCAGCTCCATGAGAAGCAGAGCGAGGAATTGACAATCCACAGTCCTTTTCTCCGGTTCCTGAGACTAACAAGCTCAAGGGACGGCTCTAAGATAAATTAACAGATGCTGCAACATGCAGCTATGATAGGTAAGAGACAAAACTAACATGACTTGAATAGCAAGTGCACAAAGTTAACTTTATAAAACACTTTATTCACTGTGCATGCATGCACATGAGTGAGAGAAAGAAAATGTATGCAGTATGAAACTTTTTATCAGCATGAGTGTGGAGTAGACACTTAACCCACAGCTTTGCCACTTGTAAGTAGAGGGCACTCAAACTCATGCTGGTAAAACCTCTCTGACAAACCATGTATTCTCCACTGTGTGACAGGTTACAGTATAGCTACTTCAGAAGCAATGTAGAGCGGTGTTTCTCAATGATGGGCCATTGACCAGCTCTGGTCCCCGAGATCCCTGACAGTTTAGGAAGGCAGCAAGCCGGTCCTTGGTATCAAATAGGCTGAGAAACACGGATTTAGAGAGAGTTTTACATTTTTTAAACTTTGGAACTACATTCTTTTTATTCCTTCACCTGTAGATCCAGGTGCCTTATTTACCTGGTGTCCCAGCATGCAGAGCTCAGTGGAAGCCAGGAAAACCACCTAAAATAGCTTTTGCAGGTTTAAAAACAGCATTGCTTTAAAATCCATTTTCTTGGGCTCTTCCAGGGCTAAAAGCACATACTGGGCCTTGTTGGAAAGCTGGAAATCTCCCATCTAAATGGTGATATGAAACACCCCTTTCTAGTCATGACATTTTAATGTCTGGAAAGGCTGTGATTGACCCAGGACTGGATCTTGCTTGCCCTTGGCCTCAAGCAGAAATAACTGTGGCAGGGGAAGACAGTGAATGTCATTTGTGGAAAGGAGGAAAAAGTTTTGATGCAAGTTGATTTTTTTTATGCCAGCTGTTCAAAGGTGTTCAAGTATTTGGAGTATTGGAACATGCCTCAGGGAAGATGGATTAGTGGGCAGAGTGCAGGTGAGAAAGTCAGAGGTTTACATGTAGATAACACACACACACACACACACACACAAAGCCAGAGCTTGATGCTCTTGAAGCCTGCACCCAAAAGGTTCCCCATTGCCCAGTTGGGTGGGACAGAATGATCAGGGCTAATCTCAATTTTCAATTAAAGTAACTTTCTAGCCCTATTGGAAGATGTAAATTGACCAGTAGGGCTGAAAGTTTATCACTGACTTCACCCTCCCCATGACCAGGGGTGGCCTCTGGAGTGTATAAAACCACACAGGTTCCTTCATTTTTGAAAAATACCGGATCCATTGCTGCTGGTGGTACTACGGACACTGCGAGCTCCTTCCCAGCTGACTACCTGCAGCTAAGCCAGCTATTCTGCTAAACAGCCAATGTTTCCTCAGGCCACAAAGGTGGTCAGCATGGGAAGCAGCATGGTCAGAGGACTAAGCACTGCACTGAGACCAAGGAACTCTTGCATTCTCATCCAGCTCTGATACTAACTCCCTCTGTAGACTTGGTCAGAGTCACTTAACCTTTCTGCCTTACTTTCCTAATAGGGACAATAATGCCTACAGCTATTAGGTTTACATAATGCTCCCAAGGTGGAGCAGATCCCAAGTGGGGCCTGGGAAGCAGAGTACACATTACACGAGCCTTTACAAAGCAAAATGGGCAGGCCCCAACATGAGTCTGGAATACAGGGAACGCAAAGGTGCCTTAAAGTCACTTTTGTCCCCTCCCATCCACCCATTCCCCAAGCATAGAAACAGACTCAGAATTAAACCTCTTCCCGCTGCTGAATTCCTGTTTAACCTTTGGCAAGGCACTTAATCTGAGCCTCAGCTCCCCATGAGGACAACAGCACTTCCCTAGTTCACAGAAGTGTTGCAAGAATAAATACCTTGAGATTGTGAGGCACTCAGACACGATGGTAATGGTGGGCTATAGATGTACCTAAGATGGATAGATAACATAGTTCTGCAAAGCACCTAGTGCATGCTGTTTCACTATACACGCAATAATATGTTAATCCCTAAAGCTCCATAATTGTTATGCTAGATCGACTGAGCAGGGGGGAAGCATTTTGTACATGGAAGAAAAACAGGAGAATAAATGTTTGCCAGACAGAAGAGGGCACAACCATTTTGAGAAACTTAAAGCAAACAATGATGTGGACAGAAATGTTACAATTTTTAAATACACTATTAGGCAAAATGTCTTATTTAAAAATAAAACCAAAATGAAAACTTAAATGAAATAAGAAAGCTTTTCTAAAAAGAACTCTCACCAAATGCTTCAAGATATTTGCGTGGTGTTACAATCTCCAGGCTGTAGGAAGCAGACTCCTCTCCAGGGGAGCTGGCTAATTTTAGCTCCAGCTGGGAGCCCATCTGCTATGACTGTGTTTTAATGGCACTTTTTAACTGCAGAGTTTACAGGGCCTTGTAATGTCAGGGCAGCTTCTTGGGCTCTGTTAATTTCTCCCAACAGTCTACGGGTGGGAGTTTTACCTTTGATTTCAATAGGAGAAAAGTGAAGCTAGCAGTGAGCAGTTTTGAAAATTCCACATTGTTTGTCTTAGTTACTTAGGATCAGGGATTCCCACAGTGAGCAGTCTGGATGCAGAAGGGTGCTAAGTGCAAAGGCAGGGTATGAATACCAGCTGGGGGCAGATTCTCATCTTGCCTAGGATAACTACATATCCTCACAAACAAATCCAGAGCATCTGCAGCATCCACTGTGAAGTGAATGGGAGGGGAAAAGTGCAGTTTCCCCTCATGGAAGAGCAAACAGGACTCATTTGTAATTTGTTGTTAATATAAAAGGGATACTTTACTGGGGCTGATGGACACAGACAGGCCCTGGGCTAAGCACTGGCAGGCCCTAAACCCTGCAATGAGATCCACCTGGGCAGACCCTTATGCCTATTCAGCATCCTGTTGACTTCAGTGGAACTCCATGTGGGTGTAAACGTTCACCGAAGAGGATCCCTTTGCAGAATGAGAGCGAGGGAAGACAATTCTGACTCCATTACAGAGGATGCTGACACTTCTCAGGATTGGACCCACAGTAACCCCACCTATACGTTCAGTGAATAAGAGTCTCTCATGTGATTACACAGTTTGTGGAAAGTACAGAGCACAACTATTTGCTGAATTAACACGTGTTAATGTAACGAGCCAAATCCTGAAGTCCTTACTCAAAGATGCCATTGCCCAGAGGGGGAATTCTATTCCCAAGCACAGCTTCCAGTGCTGCAGCAGCCCGTAGAAGAGAAACCACCACATTGTCCCTAACAAATAAAGCTCTAAGACTGCCTGAGGGAAGGCAGCAGGGCCTATGCTACACGGCCCAGTCGGTGACCTAGGGCTGGGTGAACAGCTGAAATTCTCTCCTGTAAACATTCGTTCTAGTTCAAAAAATAAAACAGATTGGACTTGCTTATTTCACATTCCCTTTCTGCAAGCACTCAAGTGGCTGAGTCTACTAGCACGGATACTTGCAAAGAGCTGGTTTTGTGTTTGCATATCCGCTGAAGGTGAACTGCAGATTGCATATTTGAAATTTGCACTGTGGTGGTTGGTTACATCAGTCATCCAATCACCCGACTGAAAGTGCTGTTTATGTACAGTAACACCAACACAGCTTGAATTTTGAAATCCACATATCAAATGTTTGGGGGTGCGGAGGGGAAGACTGCTAAGAAATTCATATATAATTGCAAGATTCTCAGTGTACTTTGCCAGAAGTCTGCTTGGGTGCATTCATTAAACTGAGCGAGATTAAGTTTGACAAATAAATTATTATTTGCTAAGCCCTATTTACTCCTCTGCCTGTTCCAATTTACCCTGATGGCTGTTACATAATGATTTGAAAATAATAAATGGAAGAGATCCTTTTGGAAAAAACCCTGGGACAATGTCTGTACTGGGATGGAGGACAGCTACACCTGAAGGATCGCTTTAGGTTAAATATAGCACTCCTATAATAAGTAAACAGTTAAAAATCTCCCAACTAATCACATGTACATGAGACACCTACAGTTACTTCTGCCCTGTGCACTGTTCATTAAGAGCCTGATCCAAGGCCCATTGAAGTCACTGGAGAGTCCCATTGACTACAGTGGGCTTTGGACAGGGCCCTAACTTATAAGAATCCTACTTCGCAGAGCAAAGCCTTACTTAGATAAAACTGCGGTTGAAAACACTGGGAGTTTGGCTGTGTAGGGAGTGCAGAAGAGGAATCTCTCTCATGTTCCAGTTCTGCTGAAATTGATGAAGCTTCATGTTCAGAACCTTATTCTTTCCATTCCATGTTCAGATTATTGTGACCTTTAGTTATTGTTATTTTTCCTTGCAAAAATGAAAATGGGTTCACTTCAAAGTACTTGCCACTTCCCAGACCACAACCAGGTAAAATTGTTTGGTCTCCTTTTGTTAGGGGATACAGCTAACTAGAGAAGCCGGGGGAGGGATGTTCATTTTAGAAACCAGTCACTTCTTGGGCAAGTGGGAAATGGCAATAGCGTGCAATCAAACTGCAACTCCTTGACAGCTAACACACTCATCGGTCAGCTGGAAAGCTACCCTACTGAGGGTTACCCCAACACAGAAAGGCAAATGCAAACACCAGTTTCCTGCCCTCCTCCCCTCGCTTCAAAGGGGGGCAATGAACATTAGCCAAGCTCAAACCTGCAGCATCTTTGAGACATCTCAAAAAGAAACACAATCAGAGCAAGAGGTCAAACAGCACCATTGCGCACACAAGCACCTACCTCAAACATGGGAGAGGTGCCCTTGTCCGGCAACGTGCAGCCCAGGAGCTCTGCAAGAAACTTTGCCATATACAAGCAGGGAGGAAGGGGTCTTTCTAACAGATCTTGTCAGGGTGCCAGGTAAATATCCTTTGGCAATAGGAGCTCAGCAGAGAAATTCTTCCTCACAGCAAAGCCTTTGCCATTCTTTCAAGTGTTATCCAAGCTGCCTACTTGCATCTTCCTGGTCTAGCATTTTGAAGGTGCTGTATAGATTTGCCAGGCTGCAGCCTAGATGGTGTAAAAAACAAACACACACACAAATGGAATAAACAAACAGTACCGTGCCTGGGCTTTTTGATGTTTGCTTCTAGCCTTTCCCGCTGAATGTCACTATTACCACAGTAAAGGAAAGGGGCCCCACCAAGGGGGTGACAAGAGGGACAACGCTGCCGAAGTGCAGGCAGGCAGCTGGAGAAAGGCACTGAGAAATAGTCTGTGTTCTCCTGTGGCAGAGGATTTACCTGGCTCAGAGTGACACACGCACACAGACAGCTAGGAGCACAGCATCCCAGCTAGGACAAATTCTTGCTTCTGCTACACCTGGGGATTTCCATCATATTTTCCCTTTTCTGTCACAGACCTTGAATAAAATCCCCATTCCCTCTTCCCCCCCGCCCGCCCACCCCCCATAAAGAGCATCCCCTGGACAGTGCCTCTGGCCAAGCTGAGCTCAGCGTCACCAGCTTGGGGGGCTCTGATTAGGGAAACACATTGCCCTCAGTGCCAGTGGGCTGCATGCTACTCCAGGGAGTGTTTCTGAAAGGGTGGGGCTCAGGTGTTGCAGAGGGCATCTCTGAATTTAACAGAATTCCTGCAATAGACCAGGCAGCTTCTGATCAGCTCGGACAGCCCAGGTCTGAATGTGCATAAGTACACTGAATTCAACGAATGTCCCACTAATGAAACGAAAGCTGCCAGCCTTGCACAATCACCCTGACCCCACAGCAGCATCAGCAGTTATAACAATGGCTGCTTTTCCTTTAGAGAGGCTATTGGCTTGTAGGATAATTTGTAATCTTTCTCTTTCCAGAGAAACTTACATGCCATATAAAGTTACAGCTAACAGTTCACTTGTATCAGATTTTCCATACGTTCCCTGTTTTTGATGCACCAAATGGCTTGACCCAAGAGGGCCCGATCTTACTTCCACTGAAGTCAATGACAAAGCTTCCACCAATTTCAGCAGGTGCTGAGTAGTTATTATGCTAACAGCAAACACTCACACACCAGAATAAGAAGTTTGCAATTAACTTAGTATTTCAAAATAGTAATGCCAGATTTTTTTAATAGAGTAGGAAAGATTTTTGTTCGGTTTGTACAGCGCCTACCACAATGGGGTCCTGCTCCATGACTAGGGCTCCTAGGAACTACCACAATACAAATGAACAAAATAGTAGTTTCATAAGTAGTGAGGTTCCAGTTGCATGGCTAAGATTTTCAAAGCTGCCTAAAGGTATTAAAATTACTATGAATTGGGCATGCACCTCTCTCAGACTAAGATTCCCCCCAAGCTGAATATTGATTGAATTCCACTGATTGGTCAAGATAGTTCACTGCACTACTCGCCTGAAGGAAACAGTAGCATCCATTGTGCACCAGACCTCTGATAAACTCCGTTACTAGCAGACAGCTAAGGCCGTGATCTTGCAATTGGATCCAGGTGGACTCTTGCACCCATGCATCCCCCTCCGGCCCCCCCCCCACACACACACACTGATTTCAAGGCTCTTTCTGTACACATCCAATTGTAATAACTGGACTGTAGTTATGGTTCTGTTTACTGTTGAAAATGTTTAAAGTCCTTTCCCTAATACTATAATCTTGGCACATGTCAGCAGTTACAAAATCAGTGCATTTTGGGGGTATTTAAATCCTGATAGATGCAAGTGTCAAAGATAACCCAGGTAGGATTAGAATAGACAAAAGTTGCTTTTTAAGAAATAAATCCTTAACAAAATCCAATATACTCTGGCCTCAAACTGAAAATATACCAATGCTGTGCTAAAGAGACCCAGATCGATGCAGACTGACCTAACCCAATAACAATGTGAATGAATAAAATAATGTCCAGGGCACCCAGAATTTTATAAGTAACTTTCCTTCTCCCTCTTCAGGGCAGGTTGAAGGGACAGGCAAGCAGGGTTGTTAGCCTGGGCACCTTTTTCCAGGGGTGCCACTCTGATCGGTCAGCTGTTTTAACTTCACTGATTGCAATGGGGTTTTTTTGCACTCCACTGATTGGCCAGCTGTGAGATTTAGTTTTTTGGTGGGGAGGGCATCAAAAACGTTTTCTGCCCTGACTGGCCAAGGTGCATTGTTATCAATGAAGTTACATCAATTTACACTAGCTGGTCCCACACCTTTAAAAGAGTTTCACAGTATCCCAATAAAAACTATAATTGTCCAAGAGTATTTTCTAAGCTGTCCCCATAGAAAAATCAGTTTAGACTCTCAGAGTAGTGGCTGAAATGGTGTATTCAGTACCATTGCACAAGTCCCAGTCTTGTGGATATTCAGAAGCTTTGTATCACAGCAATTATAGCTCCCTCCTCCCTATCAATCTTCTAATTGAATCTGTATTTTCATGCAGTCTCCCAGCTTGGCTGGGTTATCTAATCTGCTTTTACTGGTGAAGACAATGTCACCACACAAAATGAAGTATTGTGCTATTGTCATGAACCTCAAGTGGATTAAAAGGAGGAGGGATGAGGGAAGAGTCAAATAATCACGTTAATAAAATCACTTTATATGTAAACAGAATTGTTTTTCTGCCCAATGCAAATTTGTTTTGCAATTAAATCAAGAATAAAGTTTCATTTTATGCCTATTCATTTTGATAACAGTGACAGTGAACACTGCAGTTCTTCGAACTCCAGCAGGAAATGGCATACATTGGAAATACTGGACGTATTCATATCAGTGTCTATGCAAACAACCGTACTATCAATAAAGCCATTTAAAATGATAAATAAAAATCCTCTCTTAATATCCCCTAACTTTATAATACTTAATATCTGTAGAGTGTTATATAACTAATTAATCCACTCTATACACCTGTGGTAGGAAAACTGGGTTTATCTTGACACATTGATGGGTTTAAATTAATAACTACTTGGGAAAGAGACCTAGGCATCATTGTGAACAGCTCAATGAAAAATTTATGCTTAAAATCCAGCAGCGAATGAAGAGGGAAAACAAGATACTGGGTGGTGTTAAGGAAGAGAATGTAACACTGAAAATGTTAGAGTGCTACTATATAAATCAATGGTACTGTCTCCCCTCCAATACTATGTTCAGTTCTGCTCATCTCATTTCAAAAGAGTACAGCAGAAACAGAAGGCCTGGAAAGTACAGGCATGGAAAGACTTCCACAGAAGGAGAGATTAAAGAGATAAGGAAAAGACAGGAGAGAACAAGAGGCAACATGGTAGAGAGGCATCAAATAATGAACGGTACAGAGAAGGTCGGTCAGGTGCTTCTATGTATGCTTTTTCAGAATAGAAGAACAAGGGGATGCCCTATACAACTCAAAGGCAATTCATTTAAAACTAAAAAAAAAAAGTCACTTTTTATCAAACAGTGCCTAATTATACCTGTGAAAATCCCTGCTACAAAGCATCAGGGAGGCAAAGAGCTTGGCTGGATACAAAAATTCAAGACAAGATAAATGACAGACTGTCTGCAGTTGTCTTAGATAGGATAAACATTTATAAAGGATGCAAACCCTCATGCTTCAAGACATAAGCCAGACGTACTGCCTGAGGGTAGGAAGAATCTTCTGCTATGGATGGGCATGTTATTTTATCACTCCCCAATCTAGGAGAAGAGGGTTACACCTTGTGAAGCTAACTGGTACCGTGACTGTCAGAGACAAGACACAGGATCAGATGGACCATGGGCCTCATTCAGTATGACAGTTCCACAGGCAGATCCGATTTTGAAAACAGCTGTGCCGCATGAGAATCTGGGGTTCATGGGCCAAATTTGAAGTTGTTTGAGCAACAGACCCCTGAGCAATGCAGGCCTTCCTGTTTGCACACATTCCTGACCCTCCCCAAACTGATATCTGTGGGAAGTTCTACACCCTGTGTTATACATGAGGTCAAACTAGATAATCACAGTAGTCCCTTCTGACCTTGGACTCTATGAGTCTCAGTTAGTGTCTTGCATCCAGTGCCCCCTTGGGGAAGCAATGTTTTATAAATTATTCAGGGTAAAAGTTGGATCTACAAATATGGCTTAAGCCAAATTAACATTAAACCTCACGGTATCCCTTTGAAGTAGTACTATTACATCACTTCACAGGTGAGTGAGTAAGCTGAAACATCAAGGATAGATGACTTTTCCAAAGTTACACAGCAAGTCCATCAGAGAGTTGAGGACAAAATCCAGGAGCCTCGTTTCCTAATTCCGTTCTCCAAACACTAAATTAGATACTTCCCTGCTGTAATTCCACTGAAGTCCTGTACTGAAGCCTAGTTTTGAACCCCATACTTTTTGGTGGACAGAATCCAGAAGAGGGCAGCAAAAGTGATAAGAGGTTGAAAAAACTGGGCACCTTTAGTTTACAGAAGAGAAGACTGGGGGGGGGGGGGAGAGGGGGAGAGCATGGTAACAGTCTTCAAATATACAAGAAGGAGGACAGTGATCAATTGTTCTCCACATCCACCAAGGGGAGGACAAGTAGTAATTGGCTTAGTTTGCATCAAGGGAGATTTAGTTTAGATATTAGGAAAATATCGGAGATTTCACCTTCTGTAAATGGCAAGCCCCAGGCCCCAGAGGGGGACCTCAGCCCAGCCCAGCTGGAAGCAAGGAGGCTTGGGCTAGCCCCACGTGGGGTGGGAGGGGCTTGGGCCAGCCCAGGGGTGTCCCATTTTCCCTTTGGGAAAATATGGTCACCCTATGTGGGGGTATTAAAAAGGAGTTTCCCTCCTTACAGAACTTACATAAATGCTATGCAGAATTTCAGTCCCTGTGCTCAGGGGAGCATAAAGGTGCTGGGCGATGGCCTGCCCTGCTGCACCAGCTTGCAAAGCAGGACCCACATGCAGGCTGGAGCGCACCACAGGACAAAATAATTCCTTCCCAGAGCTTCTGGAACTCTCCCTGGGGTAGTGTGGCTCTGCATTCCCCCGCATTACAAGCTGCACCTAAATGGCACAGCCTAGCTCACAGAATTTAAATAGCAAAATGGTCAACCTTCTAATGTTTTCCTTTACTCTAGTAAAGTTCCTTGCTCAGCATTAGAAGAAAGTGACTCTCGCTGTGATTCTTTATCATCATCAGATGACAAGGTGTCAGAAGCCAGCTCATTTTGAAATGCTAAAGTTAGTCCCTCAACAAGCTTTCGGTTTCACACATCCAGAGAACAGCCTTAGTGGAACGAGAAATGCAACAAGAGCAGCAGAACACAGGTCAACTAGTTAAGGGGCAGATCCATCTCTTGCTGAAGTCAAGGGAAAGATTCCCTCAGTGGCAGTTGAATCAGGCCCTAGTGTTTTCAGTGGGGAAAGAAGCTGAATGGGTTTATAAATAATTTGGTTTTGCCGAGGAAGGAGATTAGGGTCATTATAACATTAAGACATTTAATGGGATTTAAACCTCCTGCAGAATTAGGGCTGTCACCTTTCTAATAGCTGGTAACTGGACCCCCAAAGCCCTGCCCCCCTTCTCTGCCTCTTCCCCCAGAGTCCCGCCCCTGGGTCAAAAAATCAGTCACCTGTCAAATGGCTCCTGGACACATAAGCCGAAACCAGGACTGTCCAGGTGAAAACTGGATGGGTGGCAACCCAATCCAGAATATTAACCGGGGAAGTTCCCGGTGGTGACTGACACTTGACTGAGGAGCCCGACTGATCACCCACATTCCCCAGTGGGTGCTGTTCTTAGTGGCTTATCATCCTCATCACAGAAATCAGAGCTGACTAAAAGCAACTGCTAGGGCTGATACACTTACAGTTTGCAGCTATGTGACAGGGTGTACAAACCCCACACCAGGCAAGCAGCCCCACCCCACAGTACCTGTGAGGCATGCCGGACTTGGAGAAAGAGAAGGAGCCTTAAGGGAGCAGCTCTGTTCCCAGGGTCCCAGACAGGAGCACCACAGAGACCCAAGCTACCTTCACTGGAGTCTGAGCACACAGCAGTTGGACAGACTGCTGAAGCCACTCTATTTCCACTCATTTAGTTTTTCATTTGTTACCTAAAGGGCTGAGACAAGGGCTGACTTCTACTCTAATATGAGCCCCCGGACAAGTTGGATGCATTGTAGGAAGAAGCCCAGGAACTAAGCAAGAGGTCTGACCAGACAGACCTTAACCACTTGCTACAGGGTCGCTGCACTGGAACCCAGGACAGAGGGGTGGACTAGATTCCACTACAGCCTCACCAGGAGGATGAGACAGAAGATCTCAGAAAGACTATTGAGCCTGGGAAATACTGGGCATAAACCCTAGTTTACCCGCAAAGGGTGACCTGGCCAGAGATCAGAATTGTTTTCTAGTACAGAGCTACTGCTAAGGCAGAGGATTAGCTGCCCTAGTTCAAGCAACATTGTGACGTTCCCCCAGTGTTATCTGGACCGGTGATCTGCTAGGTCCAATCCTCGACTCTGGCAGCCAGCCTTACCCTGCTCTGCTGTGAGAACCCCCGCTCCTGGGCTGTTCACGCACAGCCTCTAGCATGTAAGCTGCTCCCAGCTACAGTGAGGGAGCACTTTTGGCCAGCCACTTCTTGGATTGTGCAACCGAATGACACTAGCCAATATCTCCAGACCCAGACACAACCCTAGGAACCTCTGTCTTGCAGTGTCCCGTTATGCCTGCTGGATGCTGCAAGCTTATATGAGTTCATCAATTTAACAAAGAAATTGATATGTATCAGGCTTGTTATCCCAAGGGGCGTCTCTGACACACTTCAAACCAAAAGCACTGCTTCATGTAAAACAAACACACACATTTATTAACTACAAAGACAGATTTTAAGTGATTATAAGTCAAAGCACAACAAGTCAGATTTGGTCAAAGGAAATAAAAGCAAAATGCATTCTAAGCTGATCTGAACACTGTCAGTGCCCTTACAAACTTAGATGCTTCTCACCACAGGCTGGCTGGTTGCTCTTCAGTCAGGCTCTCCCCTTTGATCAGCGCTTTAGTCGCTTGGACGTGGGGTTTGTAGATGGAGGTGGAAGAGAGAGGAAGAGCATGGCAAACGCCTCTCCCTTTTATCGTGTTCTTTCTTCCCTCTTGGCTTTGCCCCCCCCCCTTCAGGATCAGGTGAGCATTACCTCATCGTAGTCCCTGACTGACCAAGGAAAGGGAGGGTGACTCACTCGAGAGTCCAACAGATCCTTTGTTGCTGCCAGTGTCCTTTGTTCCTGTGAGGCTGGGCTGGGTTTGTCCCCTACATGTCTTGATGAGGGGTGAACTACCCCTCTGTTCCTGGAGTTTTGCCTGGGCTTGTTTTAAGCCATGACAACACATTTTCAGCCTCATAATTATATACATGAAATTACAACCTATAACAACAATGCTCAGTGCAGCATGAGCCTTCTGAAGACACCCGACATGGCAAACTTTGCATTGGATACCAGGCAATCATATTATAAGGATGAAGATGGGGTGCTGGGTGTTCCCGAGATACAGACTATCACAAACATACAAGAAAAAAATTAGTGTTACTGACCTCTAACTGGGGTTATTAGAGAGGAGCTCTGCACATTCACACTGCTGGGATCAAGGCACCGACACACCGGCTTCCAGAACATGGTATCTATGGGAGCCTGGACCAGGGTCACTGCCTAAAGAGTGCCCCCTCATGTCATAGGGCAGCCTTTCAGCACCCCTGCTTCCATTTACTCCTTCTTCAGGGCTCCTCAGAAACCACAGAGCCCGGCTTTGCTGCTGCAGGGACTCAGCCCTCCAGCTAAGTAAGTCAACCCCTTCCCCAGGGTAGCAGAGTCTTTTAGTCCAAGTTCAAAACACAAAGTCTTTGCCCCAGTCTCAGACTGAGCCCAGGCCCTCCTTCCCCTGGGGCCTGTCTTCTAATTCCTCTGCCCCACCCCTCCAGTTTCAGCTTTCACCCTTTCCAGGCTCCTTTTCCTCTCTCCCCTCAGCTGCTCTGGGGTGCTCCCTGCTCCTTCCCAAGCAGGCACTCCCAGTGGCTAGAATCTTCTAGAGACCTCTAGCTCCTCAGAGCCTTCAGCTCTCTTCTCCAGGCAGCCACCTGCTACCCCTTTTCCTTTTTCCTCCCCAGGCCTCTTCTTAGCCCGAGGCCTGATTAGGTCACCTGGTCGTCGTTTTCCCCACCTGGGAAGGAGAGTTGCCTGTGGCACAGGTGAGGCTGAGACTCATCTCCCTTTTTGTCACCCTGTAACACAACAACTCACCCCTCCTTCCCCTTCCCATCCTGGAGGATTCTGAAGTACAGAAGCGGGAGCAGCTCCAACCACCCTCAGTTCCTTCCATTAATTTGGAAAGTCCTAGCCTCAGACTCTGAAGATGCTAGAAAGGTGGGTGGGGAGTGTGAATATGCAGAGGGTCATCTCAAAGAACAACCTTTATTTCTTCAAGTAACCTCCCCTAGTCCCACTTGCGGGAGTTTAGCAAGCAGTACAACCCCAGAAAGTGCTAGGTGAACACGGACAGCAGAACGGCCAACGCAAGCCTCAGCCCTAGATGCCTGCTCATGAGTGAATAGAGGTGACTGTGCACTTCTTGCTCTCCCAAACAAGTCTTACTGGGGGAGGGGTGAGAACTTTGCTAAAAACCACAAAGATAGCTGCAGTAGCAGTCGTGCAACTTGGTGTGATGGAGACAGCCTGAAGGCAAGCCACAGAAGCAGCCTGCATCCTGGATGAGGGTTCGGACAATCCCACAGAGGGTTGGAAGCTAAAAGGCAGTCCTTTCTGGAGCACCAGATGGCTCCTCTGACACCACAGCCAGTTTCCCCTACAGAGGTTGAGAGTACTGTGGTTTTCAACGTGTGGTCCGTGGACCTTTGGGGGTCTGCAGACTATGTGTAAGTTTTCCAAAGGGGCCTGCATCTCCATTTGAAAATGTTTAAGGGTCCGCAAATGAAAAAAGGTTGAAAACCACTGGTGTAGTAGAGACATGGGTTTTCTGGATCATGGGAAATGACAATTTCATGCAGCAGCTGCCAGGGGCTCCTAGATCTGTGGCTCTGGTGTAGCTCCATGACCTGGAGTACGCCAGACCAGGAACCCCAGGGCTTCCAAATTCCTAAGCCAGTGGGCAACCCAAAAAGCCATGTGGCCCAGGAGTCTGGAGGCCCAGGGGTCCCCAGTCCAGAGCAGCCTGCTCCAAAGCCACAGACCCTGGGACTGGGGAGCCCATCCCAGGACTTCTTGATCTACAATAGGATGTTTGGAAACGGTGAGCACACCAGCTCAAACCCGGGTTCTCACAGCTTCCAGGATCCCTGCTATGGAGCTGGGAGCCAAACCCTGGTCAGAGCCAGGGCTCCCAGGTTCTCAGCAGAGACCTTGGAAGCCCAAGCATAGCAGGACTGTCCCAAAGCCATGGACCCTAGAACACCAGGGTCCCCAACCTGGGGGCAGTCCACGTGGCAGGGTTGTCTCAGAGTCATTTGCTCTCTCTCTCTCTGTCGCCCTCAGAGACTGTTTCACTGAGGATAAATACTTAAACAGTCATTGGACCGGGGGGGGGGGGAATGACACCATAGCCCAGTGGTTAGGGCATGGAGATGAGAGACCCTGGGTCCAGTCCCCCTGCTTCAAACCAGTCTTTCATTATTTATCCACAGAAGAACAGCTTCAACAGGAGAAGCTGAGAGAGCCCTAAATCAGAATACCCCATAGCTCAGTAGTTCAAGCACCCGCCTGAAAAGTAGGAGAGAGAGGGAATTGAACCCAGGTCTCCCACATCCCAGGTGAATGCCCTAAACCCTGGTCTAAAAGCAACAACATAGGCACCACTACCTCTTCCAGAGGCCAGATTTTGAATGGGACCTGATCCACGAGCATGCTCAAAGGCCACTTACCAGATTGGGTCCCACTCCTGACTTAGGGGGACGAATGCCTTCTCCAGGCTTGTGAAATCACACTGGGGCTTAGGCACATGGGCGCCTAGTGGGAGGCAGCAGTGCACATGCCCCAGGGTCTAAAAATGTAGGCAGTGCCTAGAGAACTTTTACAGCAAAACGTTTGGTTCCTAGTGTATTTAGGTGCCTATAGGGCTAGGCAGCAGCCAAGCAGGTTTTATGAATTGCAGTGGTGCTGTGCAGGGAACGGAGGTGCCTACCTCTAGAGATTAAGTTATCCAAGTTAAGTTGCTTTGTGGAGCATACCCTCATACTCTAAAAGACATACAGAAGTAGTAGAGACTAAGTGAAATTCTGACCCCATTGACTTCATTGAGGCCAGGGTTTCACCCAAATGCTGCTGTTTTTACTATTAAAGACCATTGATGTTAATAATGGCAATTATTGGCATGGATATTGGTCAACGTATGGCCCTACTTTGAGGAACTTTAGCATCAAGGCACTTTGTACACTCCGATTACAATGCTAACACACCTTTATAACTTGGATGTCATAAAACAAGGAAGCTATCTCAGAAAGACTGCCCTGAAATAGCAAAGAAAAGTTAGCAATTTTTCTTTATGAGTTAACTTGAAGGTAAACTTTTCTAATTAGCATGCAAGGTAGGAACATGTGCTCTGTCCAAAAGGCAGTCAGAATGAGAAATTTGACATCTTAACATTTCACAAGATAATGAAAGCAAAGGTCTTCCCTTTTTCTTTTTCCTTCGCCAACCCTCCAAAACACTGCAGGCTGTTTGAAAGCGAGCCTGTCCTAATATTGGAGAAATTAGTAATAGCCCCTGGGAACCACAGAAAGCTTAAAAAAAAAAAGAAGAGTAGAGAGAAAACTAACTGGAATGTTTGTAGACTTAATTTATTGATAATATTTCAGAGGGGAAATCAACCTGTTTGGATGAATTACAACAAGAAGTGTTGCAGAAAACAAACAAAAAAAAAATAGATGATGCAGTTGTTCAGTCCAATTTTCTTTGAAACCCTTCAATAATGTAGCAGGAGACGGGGGATTTGGTTTATAATCAAGTACGGGTAGTCTAACAAAGAAACCTTGACAGGCAGGCACAAAATAAATAATAATAAATAAATAATAATAATAATCAGATTGCCTTCCCAAATGATAAGAGCACTCCAGCAGAACACGTGGTCCAAAGAAAGTGACCTTCCTGGACACTCAGAGGAATCGACCAATAGTATTTGCCTATAGTGGTGAAACTGTCAGACATATTATCTTTGATATGAAGGTGTAATAATACCCAAGTGAGCATTTGATGCAAAATTGGTGGGTATCACTCACCTGATCTAAAATTCTTTCAGATCTGATCCTTCTACATTTCTATGTAGCTCAGATGTAGCATTGCTTCATTTTTTCATGAGACACAGATATTAAAGAAATGCTAAGATGGAAAATATTGACCAGGAAAAGAGGTAAGGGAAAAGAATACACCAAAGATATACAATGTAAGCTTTTAAAAATAGGATCAGAGATTCTTCCCTAAGCCCATTAGAATATAAACAGCTAGTGTCGAGAACCTCTTGAGGGAGATTTATGATTTATGGCAAGAGCTGTTAGATGCTGTGTCATCTTTAGGAGATCAAAGCATCACCTTCAGGAACCGCGCTGTTGACTGTATTCGTTCACTTGGGGAAAAAACATATGAGTCTAAATAGTTGCCTCCCCTACCCTGTAGTCTCTCTGCATTTCATGCAGAGGGTATCTAGTCATAGGCACTTCAATTTCATGCCACACAAACTGCCATTTTAGGAGGGGAAACAGCAAGGAATCTTGCAACAAGTTCCTTCCCAGATGAAACCAGCAGAAACAGATCCCTGCCATGTACACAACAGAAGGAGGCTATAAATGTAAACTGTGCAATCGATTGTTGCCTACAATAGCGTATGGGAGGGAGTAAAGTTGGGGGGGGAGCAGGAGGGAGGGTAAAGAAGGGTCTTAAAAAAAAGAAAAAAAAAAGAAAGAAATGCCCATCTGATTACAAGCTGTTTCTAGTGTTTGGATCTGATGGAGATACTGAGTGTATTTGGACTTTTCTGGATGGATATAGTTGTCAATGTAAAGCTCTTATAGCTGAATCAATTATCTTAAACCAGAGTGTAGGATTATTAGGCAAAATCTCCAGGGCCAAATTCAGGCTTAGATGTCAGGGGATGCTTAACCCAATGGTGCCAGGGCTAAATCTGGTCCGCCTGTTCCAATTAGACAACGCCTTTTCCCTCTCATTGCTTCCAATACTGTCAATCATGAACTGGGAAAAACCCAGAACCATCTGTGTTGGGAAAACCTTATGCACAGTGGTTCAGATCTTCAGCTGGCATAAACTGGTGTAGCTCTATTAACTTCAGTGGAGCTAAACTCATTTATTCCATCTGAGAATCTGGTCCACAAAAATCTAGGAAGTATCGATCAGCTGCCACTGTGGTTTCACTTCATCAATTATGTAGAAAACAACATTCTGGCTCAACAAACTGCTTCCCTCACAAACTTTTCACCTGACTGATAAAGTCTTTCTGTGGGAATATCCATCATTTTTCATTCATTTGGCTTTTATATTTTCCTAATACTCTATAATCTAGATTCAGTCCTCTCCATCGCATCTTCTGCTATGAATATTTTTCCTTGATATTATTTTCTGAAGATACTGAAAAAGTAAAAATAATTATCCTATATTGTAACTTCGAATAGATTATGATTCTTGTCACTTGCATGGGGGAGGTTTCCAGATTCCATAAACAGCTCATTCTTTCATTGATCCATGTCAGTGCTGCATAGATGGAGGTAGCATTTAATTAGCTGTTTCCAACTAAAATCTGATACACCAGCATAAATCTGGAATCCCTCCACGGAAGACCTAAAACCAGCTACCTGATCCATTTATCTAGCTATCTGTCCAGCTCCCATTGCCATAGTATCTTAACACCTGTCTGTATAAGGTCTAAGCCCTTGTACAGAAGTGTGTCCCACAGCTGCCACTTGAAATATATGAGAAAACCTGAAAGGAGAAATAAAGGCTTCCTGCCAAAGAAGGCAATAGTGTTTCTGGCAATGTGATGTCTAATGAGAGGTAAAGATTTGGTTCCAGGGAAAGGTGTTACTTTTGATCACTTCTTCCTAGAAGTAGAATCCTGGGGTCAAGTGAAATGCTGATGTGGAGAGTGTTTCAGACCTAAGGCTTGAAGTGTACGGTTATTATATTTTTTTAGAAGCTGTAAAAGGCAGGAGAAATCACCCATACCACTCTAACTGCCAGTCAGAGAGCAGAATGCTGCTAATAAAAGCATTCATTCTCAGTGCTTCCTGGTTAGGCTCATTTTAGCAGCATGATCTAGGACGTCACCCCCTTATTCAGTTTTCACGAAATGAGCCACTCATCCCTGGTTGCTGTAAGCTGGATGCTGGAATTTGTCACCATGCCACTGACACCGACCGCACAACACTGGGTACCAAGCACTGAAAGGGGGAGCAGGGAGCAACCATCAAACATTTCTGAAGCCCAGATGTACAGAGAAAATTACACAGCATGCACACACAGATGTCTTGGGTGCACACTGGATGGTACATATGGGATGACTCGGTCCCTGAGCCTGATGCAGCGCTTCCAATGACTTCAGTGAGTCTTTCCCTTCACTTTAATGGGCATTGATTCTGGCCCAGAAAGAATGGCTGTTTTTGTCAAGGTGGGGCCCAGCAAACCTCCCCTTTCTTTTTCCCCAACATCATCCTCAAGGACCCTGGGTACCATTCAAAAAGTCTCCCTTTACCATTTTACTAGGAGGTGAGATATTTCCTATACTTCTAGATGCTTTAAGCATATGGTGATGTCCTATTGATTTCGCTGTCCATAGGCATGGGCTTAAGTGCTGTGCTGAACCAGGGACATAACAGAGAATAACTGCTAGAATCTCAAAGTATTCTATCTATTGTAAAAAGGTGCAAGGGAAAAAGAAGTTTGAACTATGTCTGTTGTATAAGCTTGTCTCCATAGAGATACAAGTCAGATTGCCTTTTGTTTAAATCATTCTACCTTAACTCTGGGCTGGTGACAGAAGGGTCAAGCTATCCCCATGCTCAATTGCACTCAGAAATGGTGCACTGACATTTCTTTGCTTCTGCTGATGCTGGTTGAATTACAATAGCTGCTACTGTCTCCTCGGTCCCTTTTGAACTCCACAGTGTTCCAGGGATTGCAAGATGTTTTCAGTTCTGCCCTTGAAACATGCACTCCCATCAATATTTCCTGATGGTATTTACTTAGGAGCCAGGCAGGGCAGAGATGTCAGACAGAAAGATTAGTCACTGTGATGTGGCAAACATATAGTGCTAGTCATTTGACCATTGCCTCACACTATCTGTGATGGTGTTAGTCCACAATACAGATTTTTTTCCTTCCTATGGTGCCTCCTAAGGCACTTTGCAGATTATTATAATGCAAAATTATACAGTTTAGAAACGCAAATTATTATTAACAGGAAAAGCTTTGACCCTCGGTTTAATAATAAAGGGAGAGACTTTCAGAAGCACTTAACCCTCTGTTACAAAAGTCAGCGGTAAAAGTCTCCTTTGACTTCAGTGGGAGCAGAGTCAGTACATTCCTTTGCATTCTGAAAAGCCTAGCTGGTCCCTAAAGCTATGTCTATGTCTGCACTGCCCCACAATTTGGACTGCAAGGGTGTGAAAAGCAGGGTGTGATCTGTGGGGCAGTGTAAACAAGCCTTAAGATCGAATCATACAAAGCAATGAGCACTTTACACTGTCACTAGGTCTGACCCAAAGACACTCTGTAACGGAGGTAGGAGACTCCTCACCCTACTCCTCCACAAGGTGAGAGCCGCTGAAGCTTCCATCGAGTGCAGAAGGCCAGGGGCATAGAGCTGGGCAGGAATGTTTCGGCAAACCGCTCTTCCCTCCAAAAATGCAGATATTTTTAAATTGACAAAACTTTCTTCAGGAAAGAGTCTCAGGTCCAGGATGGAAGTTCTGGTCAGAGAAAGACCTCAGACTAGTTTATAGCCTATGGATTAGGAATGGACATTCATCAGTCATGTAGGAAATCAAAGTCCAAGTCCTTGCTCTACCTGACTCATCCATCCCAGGTAAGCATCCTCATCTCTGGGCTATTGGCTATTCTGCAGTGGTGAACTCATTTTTTTCCCCCCCATGAAGAGTCTCGAGAGGTCTTTGTTTTGTTCGTAAAGGGAATGAAAACAAAATTTTAACCCTTGAAGTTATTCACACAACAGAATTCTTAGTTTTCCAGCCAGCCCTACCGGAGAGCAGCCCTTTAGGCACCTTCAGTACCTCGCTCAGGCACCATTTGACGACCTGCTCTTTTCTCCCTGGCCTTCCAGCTGAAGTTCAATCTATTTCTGTCATGGAGCTGAGATGAAAGCATGGCACGCTCGGTTAGCAAGGGTGGAGCATGGTGACTGGGACGTGTGGACAGAGGATAGCTTGGACAGTTGTGAGGATGGTTTGGGAAGTATCACAGGGCCCCAGTCCTAAACTAGCCAGGGCCCTGATCCTGCTTCAGACACAAGTAGGAAACCCCCTGTTCCCATATGGAGCCCCACTGAGGTCAGTGCAACTCCATGTGGGCAAAGGAGTCATGTGAATTTCATTGCGGTATCAGGGCTAAAATATTTTTTTCCCATGTTGCTGGTCTATCACCATTTGTAATTCCTGCCTAAATACTTAGGGCACGAAAAAAACTGCTCCATGAGTCATTAAAGCTAATGGGGCTACTCACTAGCATAAAAATTAAAAACATGCATCAGTGTTTGCAAGATCAGGTCCTTTCACTCTCAGCTCTTTAGGGCAGGGACCATGGCTTCCTATGGGTTTGCACAGTTCCTAACACAATGGGGTCCCAAACCCAACTGGGGCTTTTAGGAGCCATCCTACATTTAAATATGAAATCTTAAAATAATGTTGTTGGCTTTTCTACTGAATTATCTGATGAATACAAATGGCAGTTTAGTCTTAGCTCAGTGCTGATACTTAAATTAAACACTATGGTCTGGAGAGCAGTGTACTTGTATTCACTTATCTTACTAATGGGGGAGGCGGGGCTCAGTTCTAATTTTATTCAATTTCCATATGGAAAAATAGATCTCGTTTAACCGTGATGTGCTTGATAAGAATGTGTTAAATTCTTCTAGGACAAAATGAAGTCTCCAGTACTATTAGCCTTTCTAGCTAACTGATCCTTTTTACTCAGGGCAATTTGAGAACACGGCAATGAGCTTGTTTTTACTATTGCTCATTATTGCCTTGGCAATTCGTTAAGGGTGCTGGTCATTGCTTTACTGAGTTAAAATCTTGACACACATTTTTAAGAAGTTTAAAATCTCTTCTCAATCAATATATTTCTAAGAGTGATTATAGAATTGTTTGCAGTGGTGGTATAGCCATGTTGGTCCCAAGATAGGCGATATCTTTTAGTGGACCAATTTCTGTTAGTTAAAGAGAAGCTTCTGAGCTACAAGAAGAGCTCTGTGTAGCTCAAACTTGTCTTTTACCAACAGAAGTTGGTCCAGTAAAAGATATTACCTGTCGGACCTTGCCTCCCTTATAGAATTATTCAACATTGATAAAGCTCAGTTCTGCAAGATGGCCCCACTCCAGCAAAGCACTTCAGCACCTGCTTAAACTTGAAGTCAGTTGGAACTACTCCCCTGCTTAAATTGGACTACCCTTGTGCTTAAATTTAGGCCTGCACTTAGGAGGCTTGCTGGATGATGGCCAGAAAACTCAGCACTTTGCAGGCTGGAGCCCAGACTGCAGTAGTATCTAAAGGCCCAGTCACCTCTTGAAACCAAGCGTCTAGCATGCTTCCAATTATGGAAGCAGAAGATATTTGGGCCCTGTCTACAACTAGGGTTGCCAACTTTCTAATTGCAGAAAACTGGCTCTCCTCCACACTTGCTCATTTTCACCAGGTTGGGGCGCGGAAGTGGGTGAACGCGCCGGTTGGGGCTGGGGGTGAGGGTTTTAGGGTGTAGGAGGGGGCTCCGGGCTGGGGCCAAGGGGTTCAGAGTATGGGAGGGGGCTCCAGGCTGAGGTAGGGGGCTGGGGTGGGGGAGGGGTACGGGTTCAGGGGTGGGGGTACGGGCTCAGGCTCCAGGCTGGGGTAGGGGGTTGGGATGTGGAAGGGGGTACAGGTGGGGCCAGGGATGAGGGGCTTTGGATGCAGAAGGGGGCTCCAGACTAGATCCAAGGGGTTCAAAGTGGATTCAGGAGGGGGCTCTGAGCTAGGGCAGGTTGGGATACGGGAGGCGGTGTGGGGTGCAGGCTCCAGGAGTGAGTTTGGGTGCGAGAGAAGGTTCAGAGCTGGGGCAGGTGGTTGGGGCGTGGGAGGGGGTTTGGGGTGCGGGCTCCAGGCAGCACTGACCTCAGGTGGCTCCTGGGAAGTTGCAACGTGTCCTTCTGGCTCCTAGGTGGAAAGGCAGCCAGGGGGCTCCACATGCTACCCCCTCCTGCAGGCGCCGCCCCCGCAACTCCCATTGGGTGTGGTTCCTGACCAATGGGAGCTAAAGAGCCAGCGCTCAGGGCAGGGGCAGCATGCGGAGCCCCAGTGGCCACCCCGTGCCTAGGATCCGGAGGGACATGCCAGACTTTTCCCAGGAGCCGTGCGGAGCCATGCAGGGAGCCTACCAGCCTCACTGCGCTGTGAACTGGACTTTTAATGGCCCGGTTATCAGTGCAGACCAGAGCCGCCACGGTCCCTTTTCGAGTGGGTGTTCTGGTTGAAAACCGGATTCCTGGCACCTCTAGTCTATACTAGCAACGTAACAGCTTTCAGCCTGGTGGAGAGTGGGCTGAAGAACCCACCACTGACATCAGCTGCCAACAATAGATCTTTGTCCTAGTGTAGGCAGGATTTTATTGTTCTGAACAGCAGCCTAGCCAATTGCAGCAGCAGTGGAGGGAAGGCAGAACCACGGCCGAACACCCACTGGCTGGGGTCATTTCTACAGCATGGATGTATCCTTATCTCCACTTGGAAGCAAAACTTGCTGCTCGGTTGTTTCCAGGCTGTTCTTACGTTGGAAAGTACCTGGTAGATTAGAGCAGGATGGGTGGGAGCCGTAGGGATACAGTACCGCAAGGGGTAGGAAAATTATTGGGGGGTTAGGCCTTCCTCCAAAACCACTGTTGTTGGCAGGTTATTGTACTAGATGAATGATTGGTCTGAACTAGTTTGGCAAGTCTATGCTCCTGTTTTATTGTCATGACTGACTATTATCCTGAAGGATTAGCTAAGGGCTTTGATTTTTCACAGTGTTGTTAAATACATAATTCATCAGTATTAAATAATTAAGTGAGGTCTCTATTTGCACACATCTCTTTCTGTTCTTAGACCAACTAGCCATCATCACTGTCTGCACTGCAAGTTTGTCCTTTTTGAAGTCACCTTGCATTCTGATCTTCCATTTTCTTTTGAACCTGTGCACCTCCTGTTCCAAGAGACAAATGGCCGATGGAGCATATTCAGTAAACATCTGGCTCCCCCTTAAACTTCTTTTCCTCCCCACTAGGTTCACAACATTGATTTAAAATGTTTGCAATTAATGTTTTTTAAATATTGAGACAGAGTATATTAATTTCAAAGGCGTCCCTATGGAGTAGGAATGAATTAGACTTTACAAAACACTCAAAGATTTTGCACAAGTCATATATTAGACAGGTGTTCCTGGAATCAATTTGACAGGGATTAGACATCTTTAGGGACCCTCTAGGGAATTATAAAATTTGACTTTTTCTGTTTGCATAAAAATTAGTACAATCCAAACATGAAATAGCAAGTAGGTGTTTAATCTTTCAACGGTAGCCCCCAGGCTTCCAAACAAAGTCCAGCTGGTAAGAAGAACATACAGAGATTGCAAGAGACATTGCATGTTTGTATGTCAGAGCATGTTTAAGGCCTGAGATGAAGAGGCGAGGTAGATGATTGAATTGTGTATAGTAATTCTTGGCGTATTACATCCTCAGTGTGCAAACACTGGCCAATCAATCATGCCAACACTAGTAGGAGGTTCTTCAGTAAGTGTATCCATTTCACATAGGGAAATGGAGACAGATAAGTTAAGTGACTTACCAGGATTTTATAACTCAGGAGTTCCTAGCTCCCACTCTTGTGTCTAATTCATTAGTTCATGCACTTTGTGAAAATATAGAAAATCTCAGGGTTGGTTGACATCATCAAGGATGGACGTTTGGTATGACTAAGGCCTGAAATGCTTAGATAGCCTGGGAAAAATCTCATGAGAACAGAGTTTCAGGCAATATTTCCAGGCTTTTCTAGTTTCAAATGAATCAGAAATACAAGAATAGCCCCTATATTGTTATTTCAACTTCCAGACCTAGGCAAACTTAAGAGAATTTTTCTTTGCTTGTTTGTTTGTTTTGTTAAACTTAAATGAAAACATTTTGATCAACAAATGTTTGGAATCAGCAATGGTTTGAATTGGTTCTTGTTTCATTTAAACTAGTTCATCCATCTTTAACAATGACCAACTGTAGTAGAAGTCACATTTGAAGAGAAATATTTCCAAACATTCCAAGCCTTCTGAAAGTTTACCTGCAAGGTTTGGAGTGCACCTATTTGCACATGGAAAGACTTGTCTTTGCAAACACAAAACAGGCAAATGGCCTCAATTACCAATTGTACACATACAATCCATGTTTTTATAGATGCAAATATTGTGCTTTTTCAGAGACTCCTTTTGGGCCCCGAGTCAGCAAGATACTTTAGCATGTGCATTACTTTAAGCACCTAAACAATTCCAGTGAAGTCAAAGAGACTACGTGGATGCTTAAAGTTATACACACCCCTATCCAGCTACCTTAGGTACTTATCCTCCATTAGTTTAGTATCACAAACTAAATGGATTTATCCTCACAACATAGCTGTGAAGTAGGGAAGTTATCCCCAAGGGGGTCTGTAGTAGAGCAGGGTCTTGATCCCAGTTCTCCACTGCATGAGGGTAGTACCCTAGCCACTGGACCAGACTTCCTCTCTCTGTTTAAGTAACTTGCTGAGTCAAGGCCTTAAAGTTTAGTCCTATAATTATGTGTGTATTGGAGTAACAGCAAGTGATTTGTCTTTTAAGATTATTCAAGCCAAGCATTGACTATGAATATCTATAGCTTGTTGAACAGATTAAGGCATTCTGGGAACGCTCTATGATGAGGATTAAAGACCCAGATAAGTATTTAATTCCGTCTAAAAAGCACAAACTCAGTATGTCGGAGACAGAGACCAAAGTGTCTGAAATGAAACAATACAGAACAATCACTGCAGAACAGATCACAAGAATGCAACAAAACTCAAAAGGCCCTTTTCTTTTTTTTTTTTTTTTCCAAGAAATTGAATTTGCATTATCATGGTGCCATATGTTCAGGTAGCTTTCAGTTGTACCCCATGTGGCTGTGTCATTGAATTCCCAAACATTAATGAATAAACTAATTACAGTCAGAGCTGAACTCTTCTAAACTAGCTACCTCCTACTGTAGACCACACAGTGAGCTTTATTCCTACAACTTTTTGCTAATTTATGTTAGCCATAGGGTGGGAAAAAACACTCTAGCAGAACTCTCAGACTGTACAGCAGATGTTACACGCTTAGTGTAAAGCACTAGTAGTGTCTATGCAGCCACTATTAGTAACTTACCGTTAGAGTTAGTTAAATTTAAACTGTAGCAAATGTCATGGCCACAATAAGGGAAAGATCTTCAATGTGGCTGGCCTTGTAAGAGGGGGTCCATCAACTGACCACTCAGAGAATTAGTTACAAGTGGCCCAAACCAATGGCTGCTGAGCCCTAGAATGGGTCAGCTGCCACCATTAATGACAGGGAAGGTGAGAATCAGACTCCTTGCACCGACATGTCAGATGCAACTCAATATGGTTGTATTTGGTGTTTCATCACTGGTAAATTGCACCTGTATTCCTACTCCATGGCCCGTTTCAGGAGTGCCCCATCCAGTCTCAGGACTCCAGCTGTCATCTGTCTCTGGGCCCTGTCCCACTCCTTTCTGACCAGGGATTTTAAGGCTGCACAGTCCCCTACCTAACATTGCAATATCCCCAGCTGTCAAGGTTCCTCCCCCACTCTGAACTCTAGGGTACAGATGTGGGGACCTGCATGAAAAACCTCCTAAGCTTATCTTTACCAGCTTAGGTCAAAACTTCCCCAAGGTACAAAATATTCCACCCTTTGTCCTTGGATTGGCCGCTACCACCACCAAACAAATACTGGTTACTGGGGAAGAGCTGTTTGGACACGTCTTTCCCCCCAAAATACTTCCCAAAACCCTGCACCCCACTTCCTGGACAAGGTTTGGTAAAAAGCCTCACCAATTTGCCTAGGTGACCACAGACCCAAACCCTTGGATCTGAGAACAATGAAAAAGCATTCAGTTTTCTTACAAAAAGACTTTTAATAGAAATAGAAGTAAATAGAAATAAAGAAAAAAAAGATCCCCCTTGTAAAGTCAGGATGGTAGATACCTTACAGGGTAATTAGATTCAAAACATAGAGAACCCCTCTAGGCAAAAACCTTAAGTTACAAAAAAGATACACAGACAGAAATAGTTATTCTATTCAGCACAATTCTTTTCTCAGCCATTTAAAGAAATCATAATCTAACACGTACCTAGCTAGATTACTTACTAAAAGTTCTAAGGCTTCATTCCTGGTCTATCCCCGGCAAAGACAAAATATAGACAGACACACATACCCTTTGTTTCTCTCCCTCCTCCCAGCTTTTGAAAGTATCTTGTCTCCTCATTGGTCATTTTGGTCAGGTGCCAGCGAGGTTACCTTTAGCTTCTTAACCCTTTACAGGTGAGAGGAGATTTCCTCTGGCCAGGAGGGATTTTAAAGGGGTTTACCCTTCCCTTTCTATTTATGACACCAGCAAACCAGTCAGCCTAAAGGATAATGTCCATGCTTTGCTTTCTCTCACAGGGCTATGAATAGTGTCGTGCCAGCAGTTACAAGTTACCACCCCGCTCTTTCTAACCAAGCACCTGCATTCTTAAGGTAGAGGCATTACAGAGAAACCCAATCGAACAATAAGCAGATTTAAACACACACTAAACATACCAGGAGTCTCCCATCAGTTCTATGGGGCCCTAGGAGGACAAAATCTTTCCAACATTTCCACTAGTATTGTGCTCCCTGCCCCCACCCTTGGCCCTGTCTTTTGGCTGCATCAAAAGGATGATCCTGTGTCAGTTTCAGCACAGCCTCTTTATATCAAAATCCCAAGTTTGAATCAGTCTGTGCAAACCTCTTCATGGACTGGTACCTGTCTAGAGTAGGTTAGCCTCAGTGACGTGCCTTAATCACCCCTCCACTGTTTTTTGTCCCTAGAGGAGGAGAAGTAACCCCTCCCCTCCCTTGGAGTAGAACACAATCATCCATAAACCATACATAAATTTAATACAATGCTCCCTAAAAATACTGCACGGGTTGCAATATCTGTCATAGTATCTATCTGAAGTATTTCTATGGCAGCTGACACTTTGGTATCTAAATGCCCTGTGTTCTTTCTCAATAATTTACTTCTGGTCTGGAGTGTGAATTTAACAGACTGACAAACTTACTATTTTTTCTGCAGACCTCACTCTTAAAGATAGCACTAAAGAGCTCACTAAAACATGTTATAGGCTTTAAAAAATAACCTTACTTGAATGCCCGTCTACTCTGTCACTCTTATTAATCTTGCTTCCCAGAGTTATGATGAAAAAGTCAAACCCATCAAACAGATTCCCCCCAGTCCAAGATAAAGATATAGCTATTTGTATCTCTTCTAGGGATATATAGTATAGGGCCACACACATGATTTGAGTTAAATTATTTTTCTGAGCACAAGTAAAACCCATATGATCAAAATCAGCACTACTTTCCTTTATGAATAATTAAGCGTAAAGTAACAGGGAACTGATTCAAAGCCCACTGAAGGCGAGTCTTACCATTAACTTCAGTGTGCTTTGGACCACCACAACAAGTGAACAGAGATCTTCACAGCTACAATTTAAAATTATTTTGGCCCTTCAGCATTGGAAGGACTCCCCTAAATATATCACTGCATTCTGAAAGCATATTGCATGATGTTGGGTATGTTCCTCCTATATCCACAAAAAAAAAATAAATAAAAAGAATCAAATAACTGTATTTGAGCACAAGTCATTGGTTTCTTTTGGGGTGTGGGGGGAGGATTGTCTCTGTTTCCTGCTGATGAAAGTTCATCTGGGCCACATCCCAAAGCATACAATGAATTACTTGCATTCCAGTCATGCCTAGAGGCTCCAAACAAGATCCACTGTGCTGGGCACTGTACAAACACCTAGAAAGAGACCGTCCCCACCCTAAAGTGATCACAGTCTAAATAAGCAAGTCAGGCAAAGGGTGGGAGGGGATACAGAGAGGTGAACTGACACAGCACAGCAGTGGTCCTGTTGGGATCCAGGAAGTGGGCGGGCACAAGCCCACCCACTGCTAAAGGGCCTCCCCGTGGCCTAAGGGGAGGATCCACAGGACCGGGATTCCAAATGATTGCAGGGAACAACTAAATATATAACAGGAACAGGAGTGAGGTCACAGGGCTAAACGAAGGGAACCTGATGAAGACACTGAGCAGAGAACCCCGGACAGCGCCCACTGCTCTTCAAAGGTGTCAAAGGAGCCAGCGGACGCCACCCAGAGGAACTCTGCCTGGATGCATGAATGGACTGAGGAGCGGAAATAGGCCCCCACAGTCAGACCCAGGTCTCCTGATTCCTAGTCCAGTGCCCTGTCCACTAGACCATTCTGCCTTCCCTGTGCAGAGTAGCTCTCTGCTGTGCTACTTATGTCCTTTAACCACATCTAAGCAGAATACTACTGTATCGGCCGTGAGAGGACGTTTCACATCCTGCGACCAACACAGTAAACTGTATAGGACAGTCACTTCTCCTTGCAGACAGAAGCCTTTACCAGGGGGGTGGGAAGTTATGGTGAGGAGCCTGTAACCACTGTGTCCTGGATTGAACTGAGATCACCAAAGTAACATCTCCTGCTTTTCCCCTTCCAGAATACAGCATATTACACTAAAGGAAACCGACTTACTTCCCTTAGGAACCATTCAGAAAAGAAGAAAAAAAAATAACCCACTCACCTATACAAGTATACAAGGAACTTCCTGAGCCTGATTCTCTTCTCCATTACACTGCTGTAAATCAAGAGTAATCCCACTGGAGTCAAGGAATTTACCCCTGGAGTTCTCAAACCTTGCCATAGCATGGGCCACAAATGAATAGCGGAAATGTCTTGGACTCCTCTCCTCCCATTTATGACTGTGTAACAGCTTTGTGACAACTACAGGAATTGCTGACAAGGGAAAGTAAAGTATGTGTGTATTTTCAGATTGTTGTAATGTTATTTAGCATCTACCAGCAAGAGGAGACACCCAACATGTGGCCGGTCAGTTCTCTACCAGCCACAGTTTGAGAATGACTGAATAACACCTTTGTAAATGGAATCTGAAGCAGACCACCTAGTAGATTTTCCACCGTTACTACAACTTTGTGAATGATTTCCTGAAGCAAAAATCCAGAAGCCCAAATCTGGATTACTTGAGAAATAATCACCACCCTATTTTAATGATGTGAGCCGTGGCAGAGGCGGTGTGTAAAATCCATCACACAGTGAAAGACAGAACCAGACAAGCCTCCGTGGTTAGCTGTGCTAATGTGTCTTTAACAGCACAGAGTACTGAGTGATGTCTTTCACAAGGAAGGGGAAATATGCAGACATACTTCCGAGTGGCAGAAAACCTTTCAGGATTCTGTGTGTGCTCGACTGTGGCTCTACAATCCTTTGTGAGGACAGCAATAGACAAGGTTTAAAAACAAAAATATATTGAAGTCGATAACAGGATAATTTCCTGAGCCTAAATCTTACAATGTAACAGTTTTACTGGCTGACCTTCAAAGGCTGATGAAAATCTAATTAGACCATGCTGATGTGAAGATGCTAAATTATTATCAGTGGGCAGGTATCATAAAATTCCCTCATCACTGCAGCTAAACATTTTGGAACAATACTACTAATTAAAGGATGGAATTAAAAGTGACAGTAAAAAAAAAGCCATTCAGCTCAATTTTAGTCAATGTTGTTTTTTTTCTCTAAATGATCTCTTGTGTTTTCTCACAGTGCAGGTTCCAACCCATTTGTTCTTTCTCAAGTGCTTATGCCCACACACAGAGGTAGGCTCTCCTTGAAAGGACAGGGAAGGAAATATTGGAGTGAAAACAAGTTAAGTACGTTGCTGCATGTGGATGGATTTAAGCATGTGCTTAATGTTAAGTACATGTTTACAGCCGGGATTTTCAAACTAGCCCAAACAAGATGGTTCCCAAATTCCATTGAAGTTGGGCATCAAACTCCTTTAGAAATCCCAGCCAAAAGTCTTGATTCAGGACAGCACCTCTGTTCTGCGCAGCACTTAAGCATATGCTTAGCTTTGAGCATGTGCTGAAGTCCCACTGCAGTCCATGCTTCATCCCTCAGTGGGATGAATTGAATCATGTGCTCAATTGCTTTGCTGAATTAAGAATTAAGAAAACCGCTGCACACATCACAAGAGAAATAAAAAACACGCTTTACAGGCGCTTCCACATAGCTTTTTCCCATTTGAAATATCCATTGGAAGTGTGCAGGCTCTAGAGGCCAGTGCATATAAAATAGTATACCTCTCTCGCCCACACACGCAATAGGGTTTAACCGACATCAGTGATGGGCCCAAACTCAGTTCTGGATCCAAATTCAAACTCAGATCTGGTTCTCACTTCTCAGTTATAGCTGGAGAAGAGCATTTCCTACATTGTTGCTAGCGAAGGGAAAGTTAGCAGTTATACTGCCAAACTCATGACAGTGGGGTTTCCGTACTGGAGTTTACACTGTCTAGGTAAAATTTGCATAGGGTTAGTGAGGATCCAACTTATTAAGCAGTAAATGGTATTTAAGTGTTTGGAAAACAAGATTTCAAATCATTTCCCGTGACCTAAGTAAGCAATGTAAGGTGGGATTTGCAGAAGCTCTCAGCACTGGCCTGTCTCTCCTCCTACTGAGGCCAATGGGAGTTTTACCACGGACACTTCAGCACCTTGGAAATCAATAACACACTGCACTGCAATATAATCAACTCGGCTTTCATATCTTCGCAAACTGAGGGCCAGATTGTGCCTGGGTCTTACACGCACACGCGCGTGTATGTAGTGGTGAAACAGAGTGGAAGGTGCCTTTACCTTCTGTGGGGCCTGTTTGAGGGCCAGGCCCAATTGCTCATTGAAGTGCAGGGACCACTCCCTCTGTAGTGCCCTGAGGGCATACAGTGCCCCCAAGGTGCAGAAAAGAGGCAGGGCCATAGACCCACTGAGTGGGACCAGCACAAAAGGGAACTGGGTTGGCAGGGAGCGTGATGCACCCCATTAAGTACGCTACTGCCACTGCACACCAGAGCACTTCAGGAGATATTCTGCCTCCTGGTGCTGATCGAAGCAGTGATACTCAGAGCATTCCCAAGACTGTACCTTAAGGCATAGCTGCACTTGGATAAAGCCACAGTTTGCTACACACTGATGGGCAGATCACATAGATTTAAAGCGTAGTTTGGAAAACATTGTAGTATTCACTTTTTAGTTTCTGTATAAACTAGAGAAATGTCATAGTGTTGCCCTTGGCTTGCATGCATAATGTAATCTTCACGTTTAATGCAGTGAAACATTCAGTGATTCCTTTGTGGGGAGTATGAATAGGTAACACCCTTTAACTCTACAGTTGTTATTTTTCTTTCTCCTTATAAAACAATCATTGTTGCTCCACAAATCACAAATGATCTATTGCTGATGGGGGGGGGGGGGTTATAAAGTTCTAATTTCCATGGAAAAAATTGTATGTGTGTGTGGGCGCACACCAAGAGTTCATTTACTCTCCCTCTCTTGGGCTGCAGCTCTTAATCAAACGTGGGGAACGCACAGAATAAAGGCTGCATGTGCAGAAAGCTCTGAGGGATGCTGAAGGGAGCAGATCCAGCCACAGTTTGGTTCTCAGATCTGTTATATGTTCATTATTTGCTTCAGACAATACCAGGTTCCAGTCACACCAAGGTTTGCACCTTTCCATTTCGGAACAAGGATCAGTTGAGCAAACCAGGACACATGCAAGGAGGAACCATTCCTTGCACAAAAGGAATATCTATCACTGTCTCCATTTAAGGGTTGTGTTCTACCTGTAGAAGTGGTAGAAATTTTTGGTGCTGAGGGGGGAAAAAAAAAAGTTTTCCTTACTGAAAAACACAGTTTCTTCAAAACTGAAGGGGTTGTTGGATTATTTTGCAGGAAATTGTCAATTCCACAAAAAGTTTTGATTTTCCAGCAAGAAAGTCAACGTGAAAGCTTTCATTTAGGCTTGAACTATCATTTTGTTTTTCATTTTTTTCAATTTAAAAACTAAACAGTGAAATTATATCAAAACAGCAATTTTAAACAATTTTCATTTTGATCTAAAATGTTGTTTTTTTCATTTAATTAGAAGCTTTTCATAATTTTTCATTCCATCAAATTTTTGATATTTCAATTTTTTGTTCTGATTTGGAACAGAGGCTAATTTCAAAATGTTGATATTTCCCGCAGAAGGAAAATTCTATTTTCCAAACAGCTCTAAACTGCTGCCTACCACCCTATGAGAAAGCTACATTTCGACTGGACTTCATGGAGTACCTGGTTCTTCTCCCAGTGAGATGTGACTCTGAAACAATTGTTTACACTCTTCCATTAAAATGATATGTGAACTCATCCGTGCAGCAGTAAACTCTGGAAATGTAAGTGTCAGGTCTCACTCTCAAATCAAACAAACAATGGGAACATGTATTCAGCAATTATTCAATGAAAAAATTGCACACATTCCCCCCCAAAATTATCGACAAATTACTCTGCCAGATCTTTTCCTTGTAAATGTTGAAAGTATATCCAAATAGCATGGGACTATTACCTACTCCATTCTGAACTGCAATTAACCTATTTCATTTTGTTTGGCATTTGCAACTGTAAATATGCAAATCCTTTTTAGGTTTAAATTTGAGTCCCTGTTAATCTTCCTGCAGACTCTGGATAAAAGAACTCTCCTGTTTATTATTATCCTTGCAACATGAAGAAATAAAGTGAGTGGACTCAAAAACCATGGGCATTTGGAATTCCTAATGCTCAGTAATGTTTGGAGTGAATTAAAACTGTCTGATTTAATGTTTTCTGACTTTCCTTTTTACAGGTATTTCAGAGGAGACTGGAAAATGGATACACCAATTCGATGGCAATGCCCTAGGTGGAGTCCTATCCTGTTTTATCTCTTAACACATAAGAGAGCATCTGGCTGCTTTTAAAAATATGGAGTTCGATCCTCATCTGGTGTAAGTAAGCATAGCTGCACTGACTTAGAGCTACAACATCTGGCCTGTGATGCTTCAGATTACACACTTAGCTTTCTGCTTATTTAGTTACATGAGAATTTCCACACTGTCTTTTTCCTCACATACACGATCAGAGATCAGGTTTCTGAAGAGAAATCCTATTTTTAGTATTTGTTTTATCTTAGTCAAACTTTCCCAGGCCTCCATTCCTTGAGACTATTCCTTATCGCCACATATCCATTGTGCACATCTTCCCTTCCCGCAGAGGAGGGATCAGACTGAATGATTTGGAAGTTGGTGATTTAAGAGCATGATCCTCCCATGTGCTACTAGGAGTATTTTCCAGATATGGAAAAAAAGATCATAGGTGGTTATTCCTTGGTGGTAGGTTTATTAAATCATTCAGCCTTTTGTGTCACATGTGATGAAGGACCTATGTGACTAAATTAAAAAGTGCAGTAGGTATCTTTAGAACGCCTGACAGACCCATCAAAAAGCTATCTTTCACACTATGCAAATGTCAAAGAGAACATACAGCCACCAAGGAAAAAATGGAAAAACCTCATAGCTCATTCAGCATGTGGTGAAGATAGGAAATGATTTATCTATCCCCAGCCTCCCTTAAAAATAAAAGATTCGGTCAATGAGGAAGTTAGGCTGCTGACCAGAAGGCTCAGCAGGAGATGAGATTTAAGCACTAGCCAAAAGAAATTGTTTACTTCTGGCCTCTTTAGAAAGCTCTCCGTATTAAGCACTATTCAGGATTAGAGAAAAACCCCTGGCAGCGTCAGATCCAAGTCCTTTGTATCAAACTGTCTCAGCTCCTTAAAGATTAATGTGATAAACACTGGGCAACTGGGATAAGACCATGTTTTGCATGTTTAAAAAAAATGCAAATGTGCCAAGATTTTTACAGTAAGGGCTTCAAAATGGAAGCCTGCTTACCGATGGGGCTCATGCCATCATTTAATCTAATTTATTCTTAATCAGTGATTGATTATTATTAAATTAGGGAATAGATGGACGGAATACCCCAGTGGAAACCTTGGTGATCTGAAATATAAACATAGCAAAATGCAGTGGCAATGCTTAGGATCTTCAGTATCATTCATTTGGCTGCAAGTGATATTTCCATTTTTATAGTTAGATGTAAATACATTTTAAAAACAGGTACAAAATCTCTGCCACTTAAAGGGATTTATTAAAATAATCTCCAGTGTGTTGCTGCATCTGGATATGGAGATCGATTTTAGAAAATGCAACTTCTGCTTCATAATTTAAATTGCCAGTTAGTAGGGGAATTACTAAAACATGTTAGCACAATAATTTCTAATTGGCTATTTCCCCCTGCCTCCTATAAATACACGGAGCCAAATTCTGCCTCCAGTCAGACCCAATGCAATCCCAAGCAATTTTCCACTGAATGATTTTTTTTCTTTTTGAAAATCATTGACTCTTCCACAAAAAGCAACTCCGTATACTTTCAGTGTGAGTAGACTTAGGATTTAGTGATTTTAGACTTAGGAAAACAACTAACAATGAACTCAAATAGAGTCTCCATAAGAAAGCACAATGTGCATCTCTTCTGTAACAGGCTGCAGCAACTCAGAACAAGATGGCTGCTGCCCCCATACACAGCATTTTAACAAATGAGAAGGTGCAAAGAAACAGAGACATTGCAGTTTCATTATCACACTCACACCATCCATTCAAGAGAATGAAAAAAATCAATATTTAGACCATCCTCACAGCCAAGTAAAGTTGAACCCTGGATTGAGTTTAGCTTGCATTTCAAATTTGCCTCCAAAAACACTTGACAAGAGAGCACTATTGGTGTAAGTCACCAATTCTACCACAGCTCCATAAGCATCACCTAAGATCTGGCCTTGCAGAGTTGCTTCAAGCAGCCACACACATTCGGGCAAGTTAAGCATCATACAGAATCACATGCATGCAAAGTGCTATATTGGTGTTACTGTGTTCTAGCACGCCTTTTTTTTTTATGACCCCATACTTGACCAGTCATTCCCAAAGTTACAGAAGTGCATGTATAACACTGCAGTACTTAATGGATCAGAAGCAGAGGGGACTGGACTGTTACTCTCTTGATTTTTAAGCATGAGCTCTATTGCCCGAATTAAAGACCTTGCTCCCATGGCCATAGCAGGCTCACCCTGTCTACATGTGGCCCAGCCACCGCTAGAGGGGGGACAGAGAGCAACACTAAGCAGGTGTGAATTACACATGCTATATATTGGGACGCTAGCCTTCCCAATAGATAGTTAAGAGTAAAAAGAAAACAGACAGAAGTCACACAACCTATTTAGCTCCTAAGACACCTGGAAGCCATTAAAAGTCCATCACATACTGAGTTAACAGCAAATGCTGTCTGTGTCTCCAATGAGCACGTGCAAGTAGTCAGTGATAACAGGTGTGCCTTCTTGCATTGGTGCACAGAGAGAACATGCTGGGAATCCATATAAATAAGATTCCAGAATTGCCACGGTCTCTCTCTCTCTGAAGCCTTGCATGTCTGTTGAATCAGCGTGAGGTGACAGAAGCAGCTACAAGCATGGCTGACCGCTCTTTTTATTCAGAACTTCAGCAGGTTCCGCCAGGGGGCCCTGTGAGAACCAGACGGAATGCTGGCGTCCTAAGGTTCCGTGGCAGTTGGAACGTGACTGTTGATCAGGGAAGGTGGGAGTAACAGCTACATGGGGTAACAGAGGCGGTTGTGCCTGCAGCCAGGGGGCAGCGCTGTGCACAGATTTTAGGGAAGACGGACAAACAGCAACATCACACACTGCAATGTAGCGCATGGAAACAGCAACTCCCATTTGGGGCTTTTTAAAAAAAAACAAAACAAACATGACTTTATGAATTGCATCCGTGCAACAGCGCAGGATTTCAGTTACTAGCTTAATAATATGGAAATTATATGTAAATTAAAATTGGTGACGGGCATATTAGCTTACATCACCATCCCACAGTGGTGATGGGGCATGTTGGATGACCCAGGAGAAACACCCAAAAAAAAGTTGTTTAGAGACAACATATCTCAAAGTATTTTGTGTTGAGGGTAAAGTAAATAAAACTGTAAAGTCACAAGGAGTAAGAAGATTCCAATCAGAGGGTTGAAAGTTTGGGGTTCCTTTGTTTTCTACACTCAGTGTTTGTACTACTTGTGGTACATAAATGGCCAGACATGCAAAACACACATTGTACTACTGGTTTGTGTGCTTATCCAGCTGCACTGAAGTGTTTTGATTAAAAGAGGCAATTTTTAAATTTGCAGCAAGATAGCATATTTCCAGGGCTATAGGTTCCTGTGAGTGTGTTTTTCTGAAGGGGAACACACACTGGCAGTATCACCTAGAGGTCAGACCAAGGTGTGGTAGGTTGTCTTCTTCCCAGACATGCCTCTTTTTTATCCATCGTGTGGGCGGTCTTTCCTTTTAGCAACTCAGCCCTCTGGCTGGGTCACACATTCAAGGCCACTCTTTTCAGGGTGCACATAAAGAGTCCAATGACATGGAAATCTTCAGATGTCAGCAAGGGGCTTCATGGCTTCCTACCCTTGCGTTGGGGTCTTAGGAGCCTTGTACCTACAGGATCTTTCCTTATTAGCTTCCCTGCCAAGTGATAGCTTGTGATGCGGTATGATTGAATATCACCATTTCTATCATTGATCTTGCCACTGTTCTACAACTGCAACAAATCTTGTACAAAGTATGTCACATAAAGTGTCAATGGAAAAGTTATGATTAACTAAGTATGATTATCCTGTTTATGTGCATGTATCATCTTTGTATCTGAAGTTATGAATATTGACCATGGATTTGTATCTTATACGTGTGATTGTATTCCTGGGTAACACCCACCAGGTAAAATTTACATTGAGGTCAGATATCTATGTATTGATGGCCCATCAAGGACACTTGGCTCTCACAATGGGCCATCGAAGAAACTCATTTCACCCAGATAGCTCTTCCTGCTGACACTTCAAGCTCCAAGGGGCCAATGGCTACCACCTGTGAGTCATCAAGCCATGTAAGGACATGTGATATGCTCATGTGACTCTGGACTCCATCTTGGGCCAGTAACTTTCCACAAACTGGGCCAAGAGCTTTGTTTGAGACAGTAAATTTCCAGGCATATTGACAAGGATATAAAAGACCCCTGAGGGGTCTACATTTTGCCTCTTTCCTGCCCTGATTCTCTGGACTGTGGATTTACAACTAAAAGGAGCATATTGAACTAGGGACTGAGGACCTTGCAATCTTTTGGAAGTTACCCGAGACTCTACAAGCCATCACTGCTACAAACCTGATATAAGGACTTTACAATTATTTGAAAGTATATGATCTATTAACCACTATTAACTCATTCTTTTATTATTAAACCTTTAGCTTTTAGTTATTAAAGGATTGGCACCAGTGTGATTACTGGGTAAGATCTGAGTTATATATTAACCTGGCTAAGTGGCTGATCTCTTGGGATCACAAGAATCCTTAGTTTGATTAAACTGGTTTTCAGTAACCACTCATCACAGAGTCCAGTGTCTGACTAGAGAAACAAGGGCTGGAATACCTAAGGAGACTGCATTTTTTACTTCTTGTTAACCAGTGTGGTGAGACAGAAATTTACTTCGATAAACTGGCTTGGTATAATCTAATGCTAGAATAACCAACCAGTTTGGGGGTGAATCTTCCCTATTTCTCAACAGTTTGCCCTGAATCTGGCACTCTGCTGTGCCCCACTGAGGCACAGTGACAATCTTCTGTTGTTGCTCCCTCCCCCACCCATCCACCCCAAGGGACTGGTGGAGACTCCAGGCCCATCCCCTCCACCAGGTTCCATTCCAGGGAGATGCTACATAGCTGCCTCCCTGGCTCACTTCCTACCAGCATCCCATCTTTCCCCGGGGAAAAATACAGAACTGAACACAAAATTAATGTTCCTGACCTTCAAAAGTTTCCAAGTCTCTCCTTTGCAGGCTTGGTCAGGTCAGTATCTCCAAGCCTCAGGCAGCCAGCTCTCCTGGGGTGCTCCTTCCCAAGAGCACAGGCCTTCTCCCTTCCCCTGCCTGCCCTACCTTCCTCTAAACTGCTCCGCTTCCCTTTTTAAGCTCTGCCTCCAGCATGTGCAGGCTTTGTAGGTGCGGCTGGGTGAGGCCAGCTGTGCCCAGAGCTGCTCCTTAACCCATTCTTCTCCAGTGTGGAGTTTGTGCACCCCAGCACAGTATTCAAACCAGCTCTGTGGTTTTCAGCCTGGGTGACTTAGACTGGAACTGGTTTGTAGATTTTAAGGCCAGAAGGGACCACTATGATCATCTAGTCTGACCACCTGTATGACACAGGGCATAGCATTTCACTGAATTAATTCCTGATTGAACTAGAGCACATTTTTAGTAAAACAGCCAATCTTAATTTAAACATATCCTGTGATGGAGAATCCTCCACAACCTTTAGCCAGTTGTTCAAATGGTTAATTACCTTCAGAGTTAAAAACTTGCACCTTATTTCCAGACCTCTCTCCTGCAAACACCAACTGTGATGGAGGTAAACTGTTATGGTATTAGGATAACCGTCCATACTTGTGGTCAAGTTACTATGTTACAATGGCAGGAACTCACAACTTGTTTCTATTGGCATCCTTGAAATTCTAGGATTAGAATTATGCTATTATGTTGACTGACATAAGAGAATACACCACACTGGGGCGATGCTCCCCTAGCTGGCTACATTAACCTTAAGTTGTCTGGGTGCCGCAGAACAATGCAGAAGGTCCCCTATGCAAGAGAATAGAAACACTACATTCTGGCCATGAATCTAGCTTTGCCAGTTTAAAGCATGTCTAAACTGGACAGTAAAAGCTAGAATAAAGAGAACCTGTGATGGGTTGGATCACAGAAGCCCCCTTAGGAACTGACAACTGATGTGCTGAGACTACCCCTGAGCCAGCTTGGGGGTTCAGTGCCCTGCCTAGTTTGAGCCAGACCCGCTAGCTTGCTGCAAACCCAGACCCAGGTCTGAACCAAGTCCCCCAATAGCTGCAGGCTTAACTGAAAACAGCTTAAGAAGTGTTCCTGTCTCCAGCACTCAGATGCCCAACTCCCAATGGGGTCCAAACCCCCAAATAAATCCATTCATGTCATAAGCTTCATGTCATTCTACACCTCATTAAACCTGCCATGTTCTATATTTGATTCATTATGATGCTCTTCACTGCACCAGCTGGCAAATGTGTTAAATGTTTATGGAAATCTGCTTTGAACAAGAGCATTTATTTAAGTAATCATGGCTTCCCCAGAGTTATGAAAGGCTGCTGATGCTGAAATAATTGCATTACCTACAACCATGATTGAAGACTGCCTTAATATACCTGCAGAACAAAAAGCCCTCTTTCCTAAGGGATATCATCTTTCTCAAATGGCAACACAATAAAGATCAATACATATTTATAGAGCAACGTTCATGACAGGAGTTCTCATTGCACTCTGCAGAAAAGTCAGTAACTGAGATCCATTACATTGGTTTAAAAGATGTGGAGGGCCACAGAAAACCTCCATCCTTCTTTATAAATACAGTCAGGGGCTTATTATTCTAAAGTCAGTACGCTGAGATTGCCAAAAAGTTTAACATACAATGTAACCGCTTTAGCTCCAGTTTTAAATTTAGATAGAGGCAATAGACTGAGACCTAAAGGAGTGCAGAGTTCAAGTGGAAAACATAGGGGGACAAACAATAAGCTTAAAAATAGAAAGCTAAAGATGCAGAACTACTTCATATGATCATAACATTTAGCCCTACTGACACTCTTTAGAAACCACGCTGGAATACCCAATAAGATCCTGTGAGAGTCTCCTATGGAGGTTTCAGAGTAACAGCCATGTTAGTCTGTATTCGCAAAAAGAAAAGGAGTACTTGTGGCACCTTAGAGACTAACCAATTTATTTGAGCATAAGCTTTCGTGAGCTACAGCTCACTTCATCGATGAAATGAGCTGTAGCTCACGAAAGCTTATGCTCAAATAAATTGGTTAGTCTCTAATGTGCCACAAGTACTCCTTTCCTATGGAGGCATTAAGCTTCTTCACAACACCCACTGGTGGTGTTATGGGCTTTCAGTCCTATGCAGAATCGAGACCTAAAGAATTATAGCAAGCAGAGCATTAGGTAAGGAAAGCATGAGTGTTCATTGCTAGTGAGGGTTTCACTATCACATTTGGTTTTGTGTTGCTTAGATGACACGGAAACCCTTTTGGGTCTCAATTAAGAGAGTCCCTCCTTTGTTTCCGAGTTCATACCACAGTGGGTTAATGCTTTACAGCAGGTCACATTCAACAGCCAAAAAAAAGTCAAGTAATTGAATACCACATCCAGGCAAGTTCTGATGAGCACAAAAAGCCATACCATGAATGAATCATAGAATATCAAGTTTGGAAGGGACCAGGAGGTCATCTAGTCCAATCCCCTGCTCAAAGCCGGACCAATCCCCAACTAAATCATCCCAGCCAGGGCTTTGTCAAGCCTGACCTTAAAAACCTCAAAGGAAGGAGATTCCACCACCTCCCCAGGTAACCCATTTCAGTGCTTCACCACCCTCCTAGTAAAAAAGTTTTTCCTAATATCCAACCTAAACCTCCCCCACTGCAACTTGAGACCATTATTCCTTGTTCTATCATCTGGTACCACTGTGAAACAGTCTAGATCCATCCTCTTTGGAACCCCCTTTCAGGTAGTTGAAAGCAGCTATCAAATGCCCCATCAGTCTTCTCTTCCACAGACTAAATAAGCCCAGTTCCCTCAGCCTCTCCTCATAAGTCATGTGCTCCAGCCCCCTAATCATTTATGTTGCCCTCCGCTGGACTCTTTCCAATTTTTCCACATCCTTCTTGTAGTGTGGGGCCCAGAACTGGACACAGTACTCCAGATGAGGCCTCACCAATGCCGAAGAGAGGGGAACGATCATATCCCTCAATCTGCTGGCAATGCTCCTACTTATACAGACCAAAATGCCATTAGCCTTCTTGGCAACAAGGGCACACTGTTCACTCATATCCAGCTTCTCGTCCACTGTAACCCCTAGATCCTTTTCTGCAGAACTTCTGCCTAGCCATTCGGTCCCTAGTCTGTAGCGGTGCATGGGATTCTTCCGTCCTAAGTGCAGGACTCTGTACTTGTCCTTGTTGAACCTCATCAGATTTCTTTTGGCCCAATCCTCTAATTTGTCTAGGTCCCTCTGTATCCTATCCCTACCCTCCAGCGTATCTACCTCTCCTCCCAGTTTAGTGTCATCTGCAAACTTGCTGAGGGTTCAATCCATGCCATCCTCCAGATCATTAATGAAGATATTGAACAAAACCGGCCGCAGAACCAACCCTCGGGGCACTCCGTGTGATACCGGCTGCCAACTAGACATGGAGCCATTGGTCACAACCTGCTGAGCCCGGCGATCTAGCCAGCTTTCTATCCACCTTATAGTCCATTCATCCAGCCCATACTTCTTTAACTTGCTGGCAAGAATACTGTGGGAGACCGTATCAAAAGCTTTGCTAAAGTCAAGAAATAACATGCTCACTGCTTTCCCCTCATCAACAGAGCCACTTATCTCATCATAGAAGGCAATTAGATTAGTCAGGCGTGACTTTCCCTTGGTGAATCCATGCCGACTGTTCCTGATCACTTTAGTCTTCTCAAAGTGCTTCAAAATTGATTCTTTGAGGACCTGCTCCATGATTTTTCCAGGGACTGAGGTGAGGCTGACTGGCCTGTAGTTCCCCGGATCCTCCTCCTTCCCTTTTTTAAAGATGGGCACTACATTAGCCTTTTTCCAGTCATCCAGGACCTCCCCCGATCGCCATGAGTTTTCAAAGATAAGGGCCAATGGCTCTGCAATCACATCCACCAACTCCTTTAGCACCCTCGGGTGCAGTGCATCCGGCCTCATGGACTTGTGCTCGTCCAGCTTTTCTAAATAGTCCTGAACCACTTCTTTCTCCACAGAGGGCTGGTCAGCTGAGTTTGGTTAATAATAGACCTGACCTCTGTGGAAGCTAGGGTGTGAAGGAGAACACCTGAGCTTTGCATTGGCTCTGGGCACTAAGACTGTGAGGTGTGGGTTTGTTTTTTTTTCTTTTAAACAATCATTTAGATCATGGCTTCCCAATCCCAGCCAGGTGCTGCAGATGCAAATCACCCTCAGAGGCACTTGGGAACAGATACTGGGGAGTCATGGTGCCACAAACAATCATCTTCATTGTTAGTTATGTATCTGTGACCTCTGCACAAAACAAAAGCACAGTTCCTGTAAGATCTCCTGGGAAACCTAGACATTAGAATTCTCAAGTTGTTGAATTGTGATTATAAAGGCTAAAGACTTGCAGCAGCAGGCAGAGAGTAGTGTTTGATACTTGAAGTCCTCGGCTAAAATATTCGCCAGGCCTAGGGAAAAGATTTCATAAATGCCTAAATAAATTGGATACCCAATTCCCTTAGGTCCCTTTAGAGGGGCTGCCATGGATGTCACAGATAGCAAGGAAATGTAGATTTCACTGGGCAATAAAGTGACTTATTTTGTTGCTAGTCATCTACGTACAAAGTGAAATAAGAACGTGATATATTGCACTCGCTCAGCATAACACATCACCTTAGAAATGCGTGCAAAAACAAGAGAGGAGGAAAGTAGAGCTCTTTGATGTGGGTTCTAGGTATCCATTGGCGTCTTCACACCACACTGAAATCACAGCAGCTAATAATTATTTGTATTACTGTAGTGCCTAGGAGCCCCAGTCCCTGCCCCAAAGAGTTTACAATCTAATATGGTATCTGAGCACCTCCAATCTTTAATGGATTTTATCCTCACAATGCTACTGCCAGGTACGGAAGGACTAGTCTCATTTTACAGATGGGGAACTGAGACACGGGTATATTAAGATGTGCCCAAGGTGTACAAGAAATCTGTGGCTCAGCTGGGAATTGAACTCAGGCCTCCTGAATCGTACGGGCTTGTCTACATTACCCGCTGGATCGAGGGGCAGTGATTGATCCAGCAGGTGTCGATTTATCGCGTCTAGTCTAGACGCGATAAATCGATGGCTGAGCGCTCTCCTATCGACTCCGGTACTCCACCAGGGCGAGAGGCGCAGGCAGAGTCAACGGAAGAGCGTCAGCCATCGACTTACCGCAGTGAGTAGATCTAAGTACGTTGACTTCAGCTACGTTATTCACGTAGCTCAGGAGTGGCCAACCTGTGGCTCCGGAGCCGCATGCGGCTCTTCATAAATTAATATGTAGCTCCTTGTATAGGCTCCGACTCTGGGGCTGGAGCTACAGGCACCAACTTTCCAATGTGCCAGGGGGTGCTCACTGTTCAACCCCTGGCTCTGCCCTAGGCCCTGCCCCCACTCCACCCTTTCCCTCGAGCCTGCCATGCCCTCGCTCTCCTACTCTCCCCACCAGAGCCTCCTGCACACCGTGTAACACCTGATTGCGGTGGTCAGGAGGCGTGGGGAGGGAGTAGGAGGCACTGATTGGTGGTGCTGCCGGCGAGCAGGAGGCGCTGCAGGTTAGAGTGGGGGGAGCTGATGGGAGGCTGCTGACGTATTACTGTGGCTCTTTGGCAGTGTACATTGATAAATTCTGGCTCCTTCTGAGGCTCAGGTTGGCCGCCCCTGACGTAGCTGAAATTGCGTAACTTAGATCGATTCCCCCCAAGTGTAGACCAGGCTGTAGTCCACTACACCAGGCTCCTTCCCCGCAACTGTCTCCAGACAATTCAGCCCCTTAATTCAGAATTTATGACCTAATAATCTACAGTTGCAGTGGGAAAATGTTTCCTTGAACAAATGAGAGAGAAAGGAAAAAATTGTTTTATTGTCCATAAAAGGAAAATAAATCACAGTAAATATAATCTTTTGGACATCTAATGGAATAAAAAAAGAAAAAGACACAAAGATAAATCAGCACAACTCAGTCCTTCAGAAGGCTTTGTATCCCATCTGCTGATCGGGGAAGCTGCTGACATTTCTCTTATCTGTGTGCCCTTTCCCGAGATATTTACATACTAAGGCAATGATATTCAACGCTTCCTCTCCCTCCATTCTGATCAGTATGTGGGCAGCCTCAGCATTTCTGTTGTTGCCTTTTTGTTTTGTTGAAAGGCCTGTTTACTGTCTCCTGCTCAGCCCTGCCAGGAGAAAGGAAGATAATTAGCTCACAGAATGCTGGGAGGCTGCCTCCCCCCACAGCAATCACCATATCAATCTGCAGATGTCACAGATGCGCAGTAATGACCATCAGCGAGTCAACAGAAGTCAGGGGAGAAATTAATAAGCAGGCAACACAGGGAATCACAGTTTGTTTGCTGGCTCTTTCTCCCCATGAACTAGGGTACCAACATTATGGGAAACAGTCAAACCAAATTTATAATCTTTAAAGCTACATATGTTAATGTAATTTTTAATTAAGTTTCCTAAGAGCAGAAGAGAACCTACAGTAGGCTCAAACACATTTGTGTAGGACAGGCAGATATAGTTACAGTGAACGGTGGATCAAAGGAGAATAAACGCAAGTGGTTGATTGGTGGTCTGCATATGCACTTGTGTCAGCTTCGGCTTACATTATTCATCCTTTCCCTACCTCCATAAAAATATTACAATTCTGCTTTCGTACATAAGGAAGCTATATGGTTATTGTTCCTTTAAAAGATTATAAGGGTTAAAGTATATAAAACAAGTGGCATGCCCCAGTTTGGGGCACAACATTGTTGCCAAATCTCACAATACAAATACATTGAGGAGTCAGTATTATGCAAATGGATGGATGTATCAAATAAGCTGCTAGTCATTGCCTGAATGAATATCAAAGTCCAAATTCACTACTGGCATAAGAAGCACAACGCAAGTGCAGTCAGTGAAGTTATGCCCACCTATACCTGAATTGAATTTGGCCCCAAATCTTGGGGCCAGATTTAATCCCCAAGGCCACCTACAATCAAGATGCAGAGGCATAAGTTACCTGCAACCCATGCTCTTCCAGGAGTTCAAAACCAGCCAGCACAATCTAAAAGTGGGCAGAGACAGAGAAAGGGCACCCAAGAGATGTACTGATTCTGTGCATCTCCCCAAAAAATTGTCTCCTATGGAGCCCCAGAGTTTAAATCTGCCCTCCCTACACTCCCCAGGAGTGGATACAGCTATGCACCACCTCCTTCCCCCCTCACTGGCAAATATGCCAACATACTGCTTGAGATGTAAAATACTAAATACACAGGATGGGTAACAGCCAAGTTAACAGTTTTGCTGACCTTTAACTACTGCATTTCCTAACTATGCAACTTTAACCCTGATTTTATACTTTGCATTACTCTCTCTGATTTATATATGCAAACTGTCAGGGAATTCAAACTATTAGTCTCAAAGCATTGCATGAAGAAATTTAGCTGCAAGTCTCTTTGATACTAAGGGTTCAATTTACAAAGGGATTTGGCCCATTTATTTTGGTCTATCTGTAAACTTGCTAAAGAAGCAAACCCCCGCCCCATTAATGTTCACCTTTATAGCAAGTCTGCCAAACAATTTTCTATAGTGAGCCAGGGTCACTCTTCATCAACACTATCTTCTGATAAAAGAACAAGGATCTCTAGGGAACAGTGATCACTAACTCATGACCTACGTCAGCTGTTCCTGCATCGCACCCCAAAAGAGCATCAGGATACTCTGACTCCAATCATACTGCCGTCTATCATCATACCCACCCCTGCCCTTTTAAAATCAGGCTGTCTGCAGCGTGAGTGTTGCCTTCACTGCCCAGAGGAGAAATGAATGACTTGGCACTTGGCAGAAGTCTCTTGCTGGTTGACAGTGCCCAGTGCCGAGTCACTGACCTTGGGAGTCTGTGCACAAGGCAAAACTGACAAGTTTTGGGCATAGCAATCTCTGTATTTACTAGTCCGTTTAAGCAGAACAGCAGGCAGGAGTGGAATCTGCAATTTGGTTGAGATACTCTTGGCAGGAGGGTGAAAGAGAAATAGATTTTCAAGTACATTTGATGCAATCGTTTGTTTTCTAAAAAGAATATACAAAGTCCTGTTTCCCTGAACACAAGAGGAACCAAACGGGAGCTAGTTTCCTTGCTCACTGCCCCAAGTTTCTTTTAGTCCATACCATACCATGCTTGTCCAGGCTGTATGTATAACTTCCCCCTGTCTGTTCCTGTCTGCTTATACTCCACACATACATACCCTTACCCAAAATACCACCCAGCAAAGCCCTCTGCCCACATAGTTCTAATTCCTGGATGGAATTAGGGAGGGATAGCTCAGTGGTTTGAGCATCGGCCTGCTAAACTCAGGGTTGTGAGTTCAATCTTTGAGGGGGCCACTTACGGATCTGGGGCAAAAATTGGGGATCGGTCCTGCTTTGAGCAGGGGGTTGGACTAGATGACCTCCTGAGGTCCCTTCCAACCCTGATATTCTATGACTCGCATAGGCCTTTGTTCTGCGTGGAGGCTGCTATGAAGGAGCTTGACTGTGTCTTACAGCAGTCTTAAATGAAGGGCAGCAGTTATAGGCATCAGCTTCACTGACATTTTGCCCAGCCCAAAAACATTGGAGATTTTCCACCGACTTCAGTGCGGCCAGGATTTCCCCCAGAAAGTGCACAGGTGAGCAAAACCACATGAGAGGACAAATTAAGATACTTTTATTAAAATTCAGGGGGCCAGTATGCTGGCTTCAGCTCTTATTCTATTGGAACTGGAAGACCCATCTCACTTCACAACAACATTAACCACAATCCCCCTTTAAAACAGATCCCATGCAGTAAAGAGCCAGAGACTCCAGAAAGTTCAGTAGGGCATATGACAGTTACCAAGCTAGTAATCTGGGAGGTTCACACATACTATGGGCAGGGATAGGATTTCTTGAGAAGTGAACTGACACTTCACTGGTGCGGTCAGAAGGGGCTTCTGCATAGTCAGAGGTATCTGCAGTGTTATTAAGTGCTATCTGCCTGAGCTTGCCATGCGTTGAAGCTCATGGCTATGTCACATACAGTAGCAGACATAGTAATTTTCCAGATAAATAACATCAAGACAGTTCAATTAAAGAGAACTTTCCCAGTGACATTTTTTAAACCACTTAGCCAACATCTGTAATACATTTGAAATGATATTACTAAGCTTATTCAGTTCACTTATTAAATGGAATAGTGACCGCTAACCTAGAGAGAAACATTAATTTGATAGCTGCTTGCTGCATGTTTTCATGTAGAACACATACAGTCTTAGGGGACTATAAATTTAAATAAATCTGCATTTTCGTATCTTTCACTTTACACAATCAGTTCCAACTGGGTGCACTGGAACCGAGAGAAAAGGAGGCATGCACTGAAGAGGTTTGAATTGGAGGCTTTATCAAGGATTGATCAGGAAAGTCAACACACTAGAAAAGGAATATTTCCCTCAATACTTACTGGTGTATCTCAAGTTTATTTAAAGAGGAACAAGCTATAAAAACAAAATTAAAATGCTACTTAATATTCCGAGGTCTCAGCCACATAGGCAGCTGGTTTGATGTCTTACTGGATTATTTAATTTGTATACTGTGCTGGTGCAAAGAGGGCATCTGGATCAGTGGCACCTTGTGCTAGGTGCCCAGGTACATTCAGTGTAAACCACCATCCTTTCCCCAAGGAGCTTACAATCTAAAAGACAAGACAAAAAAGGGTGGATGAGACAAGCAAGCTTGGGTGGGAGGCTGGGTGTATGGGGGTAACACACACAACAAGATATAAGCAATTCTTTTCTAATCAGGAGCCACCAGGAAATCGTCACATTCTTAACCATCGTCAGACCACAAGCTCCTGCAGGCATGAAGACAGAGGTGAGTTCTGAGAAGTGACTGGGAAGAGGATAAAGTCATGGCCTTATGGATTTTGACTGGAGTTCCCTCCTGCACCCCATGCCCAAGGGACAGCATGGGAGAGCACAAAGTGCTGGTGGAGGACCAGAGTAGCATATAACTGTGGTTAGCATCATTGGCAGAGCATTAGAGACTCATTTAGGAAAGGAACGGTTTTGGCAAAGGTTGCATGGGCAACCTTCATTCCAGACTCTCTTAACTTTGCAACCTTCATGTTCTTTTAATAGAGTGAGTGAATAAGTGTGTGTGTGTGTGTGTAGAATACTGTATCTACAAATGCGTCAAACCTCAAAGGGAATCTCAAAATGAGCCTATAAAATTTGTAGGTGCGTGCATTTGCGTCTGGGGAACGGGAGGAATTTCATTTGCACGCAGAAATTCTCATCTGCATAGGTAAGGCTCATATGCTCACAAGGAAACATGCTCCCTTATTGTTCTGGCAGATTTTTTGTATGCATTTAGAGCTCAATCAATGAGTCAGGTTGGATATTGGGTTGTCAGTCCAGGAGCAGTGAGTGAGAGAAAGAAATCTTCCACCCCAGGCCACACTGGAAACACTCAGCAGAGCTTATTTTAACCCAGTGAGTGCAGTCACCTTCATTTGCTCTCTGGCAGTCCTCAGTGATGGGAAAAAATGGAGGTGCCGCCTCCATCACTGCCACAGCATCACCTGACTTGTCTGTGCTCTATCACCTGAGGGAAGTTAAATGCATAGCAGGCTACAAGGCACATAGCAGATTGGGACTCAGACTGCCTTACCCCCCATGGTCCACCAAGACAACTAGCCTACATAAGGACGATGTATTGTGACTAAGACCAGCTTCAAACTACTAGGTGGTGGGAGCACAGTTGTGGAATTCCTAAGGCCAAATCTCATGGTGCTCAGATCAAGGTTGTTTTAAAATTTTTAAAAAATCCTATACACTCAAGTCACACTACTCTGCCTGAGGGAAATGGGAAGTGGAAATCTCGGCTTTTGTATCACTAATTTTGTGCACTGCTCGGATAGCATGGATTAGACGGACATCGCTAGGTGGCTTGCAGCTTTGGCCAAAATGCCCTTTGTTTTCCTTCTGTTGGAACACAGTGGTGTGAGACCCGTCTGTGTGATGAAGCTAACTTTGAAAGACAGCAGGGTATGTTATAAGTGGAGACTATGACTACCTTCTCCAAAGCAGAGATTATTCCACTTTTTGATGCTAACCCTGCAGGGAGCAGAGACCAGAATCAAGCCCTTTGTTCTTGTGGTAAATTCCTATCAAGGAGAAATAATATTTCATTACTACTGACCAACAAATGCAGCCCAGATGGAAATGGAGCAACGAGTGTTGAGAACGTGAGGGTTTTTTAAATACAATTGGTTTCTCCTCTGAGTGGAAAAAGAAGGATTTTACGGACTTCACTGGAAGGAAGGCAAAAGCTTCTGCCTCACACTATTGTTCAGCTGGCAGATTTATTGTCTGGTCTGAAAGCACCAGAGAAAGAGTGTTACATGGTTTCTAAAGCTTGTTGACAAGCCTCTGTAACCAGATTTGATAATATGGAGTATTACAGTTCAAAGGTATTGTGTGTGCCTATGCAGGAGCTTTTTGTTCCTATCATATGCAAACTACATAACGCTTCTGGCGCGGAGGTCACTAAATGATAAATGACAGGACAGCTGCTGTGTGCCCAATCCTCTTCAGATTGTAGCGGCTACATTTTATTGTACGTATGCAATGGTTGGGGAAAGTGTTCCACGGAAGAGAGTCTGCTGCTCTGTTTGTCTAAGGAACTGGTATAGCAAGGGCAGGACCACTACCGGCTTCCTCTGACCACACTAGCTGGCCAATGTCCTACCCTGGAGGGGCCACCTCTGTGCATGGAAGGGTAGTTTAGGGCTCAGTCATGAGCCCAGAGTGAGAGGGAAGCATGTAGTTGTGCTGCCCCAGGAGAATCCTAGGAGGGAGAGTGAGAGCGTCATAATTTCCCTCCTGGTTCTCTTGCTGCTCCACAACTGCACCAGATCTGTACCTAGGGCAGCATACGTTTCCCCAGCACAGCTATGCTGACCAGTGGAGCCAGGCTCTGCCACTGTTGCTCCTTCTCCCATCACTTGAGCAAGGCAGGGACTTGGTGGCTCTGGTGCCTTTTGCTGGTACCCATGCAGATAGCAAGCACAGGGGAGTAAACCCTGCACAGCCATGCTAGCCAGGTCAAAACTGGATCCTCTTTCTCCATGTCCATTCAGGATTCTATAGGCCATCTTTATATTTTGCTCTCTCTTTCTATCCTATGTTACCCCCAAAGCCTGCTGTAAAATATGTGCATTAACGTATGCATTTAACTGCTCATCTTTGTGGACTTTTATGTAACTAGGTTTATCTGCTTGACTTCTGTGGCCCATAACCTCCTCTTATTCTCAGCTTCCAAGTGTGAAGTGGCCTCATGGTCCCATAAATACTGGGATGTCTGTGTTAAAAACAAACTCCTGTCTTGCAAAGGATCAGCCCCTCCACATGACAGGCTGCAGATAAAGACAGGTGTGTCACTGGCATGAACTCTACATGCTATTTATCTCCTGCTTGCAGTCACTGAATGCTTGGCACAATGTCAGCCATCCCAATTAAGCAGACTTACTATGTTTATCAAGGTGTCTTTTAATTGGATTGACTGTGTCAGTAATTGCTAAGGCGGATACAAGAGATGCAAATTGTCACGTTTACCAGTCCCAGCTATCACAGCAGTAACAAAAACAAGACCTATTTCTTCATCAGGGAACTGAGTTCATTGATATGTGTATCATTAGGAACAACATTTCTTTGAGCCATCAGACAATTATAGGGTTTCTAATTTATCTTTTTGTGGGTATTGCAGCCCATAAGGGTTGCCACATCATGCACTAATCAGACTGGATTTGCCAGGGAACCAGTTAACTGGATTCATCTGCATTGTTTTACATAAACAGGGCAAGATATTGGAAAATTTTAAGTCTAGAGACATTCACTTATCTCAGTGCTCAGAGATTTGGCTTTAGTGCAGAGTTTCATAGATAGTAAGGTCAGAAGGGACCATTATGATCATCTAGTCTGACCTCCTGCACAATGCAGGCCTCCAAATCTTACCCACCCACTCCTGCGATAAACCTCTCACCTGTGTCTGAACTATTGAAGTCCTCAAATCATAGTTTAAAGACTTCAAGGTGCAGAGAATCCTCCAGCAAGTGACCCAGGCCCCATGCTGCAGAGAAAGGCGAAAAACCCCCAGGGCCTCTTCCAATCTGCCCTGGAGGAAAATTCCTTCCAGATCCCAAATATGGCAATCAGCTGAACTCTGAGCATGTGGGCAAGATTCACCAGCCAGATACCCAGGAAAGAATTCTCTGTAGTAACTCGGATCCCACCCCATCTAACATTCCATCACAGGCCATTGGGCCTATTTACCATGAATAATTAAAGATCAATTAATTGCCAAAATCATGTTATCCCATCATACCTTCTCCTCCATAAACTTATCGAGTTTAATCTTGAAGCCAGATAGGTCTTTTGCCCCCACTGCTTCCCTTGGAAGGCTGTTCCAGAACTTCACTCCTCTGATGATTAGAAACCTTCGTCTAATTTCAAGTCTAAACTTCCTGATGGCCAGTTTCTATCCATTTGTTCTTGTGTCCTCATTGGTACTGAACTTAAATAATTCCTCTCCCTCTCCAGTATTTATCCCTCTGATATATTTATAGAGAGCAATCATATCTCCCCTCAGCCTTCTTTTGGTTAGGCTAAACAAGCCAAACTCCTTGAGTCTCCTTTCATAAGACCGGTTTCATTCCTCGGATCATCCTACTAGCTTTAAAGATGGACTTTTTTGGAATAGCACAGAATCAGAAGCTCTTGTCAGCCACAAGGAAGAAAACTATTTTTAGGGGAATAAGTGTTTACTTTTTACAACAAAATTTCATTCCTGTAGGTTTTTTGGTTTTAAATTAGTTCAACATTTACAGCAGCTTTTTTACAGTAAACAAAGCCTAAGTCAGAGTTGAAACTCTAATGAATTAAGACTCACTTAATAGCAATGGGGGGGAGAAGGTAATTAACAAGTAGAATACGCTGCCCAAAACAGCAGCAAAAGCTGCCATAGCGGGAAACTAGGATGCTCAGGAGATTTGTAACGGACTAGAGAGCTTTCAACTTTCGCCTGCCAGCTGAAATCCAGCCCAGATAAGTTGTAACCAAGATTTGTGACTATATCCTGACTGTTTAATGGCATAAATGAAATAACACTGATGGTCTTAATCCAGTTCTCAAGACAGGCATCCCCAGCAAAAAACTGGTAGTCTCTGCAGAGAGGCCATTGGCTCAGTAGGCCAAGAAGAGTGAACTACGCTCTCAGACTGAAGAGGTGGTCTTTCCAAAACAAGGTGAAGCATACTGGTGTTCAGTGCAGGGCAATTTACCCTGCTTCTGCGCCTCTCATGCCGTGTCTGTGGCTAAAGACGACTGTAGTATCTAGGGCTGTCACTCAAAAAAAAATCCAGAGAAAATGAAAGTGCTCCTAAAGAGTTAGACAAAACACTAGAGAAAGATCAGGGATCATATGCTTTTCAAAGCAGGGATCATGTCTTTGTGTATGTTTGTACAGCACCTAGGACAATAGGACTCCAATCCTGGGTGCAGCTTAGTGCTTAATTTGAAAGATGTGCCAAGGCTTAAGCAATTTTTTTTTTTACTTTCATAACTGATGCAGCAAACCCAGAAATGCCGGGTCTATGAACTGCTAAGCATAGAGGTGACTGATGCTACTCTAGGATGTAAATAAAAGGTACCAAGTCCTAGTTAAAAGAATGGAGAACCCTACGTGCTTGCAGGGCTCCCCTCCATTCACAAATGTTGCCATGGTAAGGGGCATGTAAAGGAGTAAATAGCACAAAACTCTTTCTAAGTTTTGTCCCTCTTTCAAAACTGCATTTTTTAAGGTTTTAACAAATTCTAGAAGTGTTCCATTTCTTTTCCTTCTGTAAAAATTTGGCAGTATTCTTTCAGAATGTGCTTAGCTTTATTAGCTACATGAAAGTAGAAGATATAAAGGAGTATGATGGTATAACCAGTAATTAAATCAAATATTTTAGCGTTATTGCAACAATAAAGCAATAAGTTTGGAGCGAAAGATAGTTACCTGATGGAAACAAACCATCTAACTCTAATGGGATAAATCACCATGATACCATAAAGGAGGAAACAAAGTAGGTGTAAAGAAAAGTATGTGTCACAGTATAAAAGAACCAAATAAATTGCAGTAGGTGATAAATCATCACCTAATAAATCTCACCTGCTTTTTAGCATTTTCCATTAAATAGAAAGAGGTCAAAAATGTAAATCAAATATCAGAATGAATTATGAATATGAATATTGTAAATCATTTAACTCACCACACTTTAGTACAGGAGTGGGCAAACTACGGCCCGGGGGCCGCTTCCTGCCCTTCAGACGTTTTAATCCAGCCCTTGAGCTCCCCCCGGGGAGTAGTATCCAGGGCTTGCCCTGCTCTGGCGCTCCAGCCAGGGAGCGGGGTCAGGGCCTTGCTCTGCTCTGCACGTGCCGTGAAGCTGTGCAGCTCCCAGAAGCAGCGGCATGTCCCTCCTCCGGCTCCTACGCCAGGGCAGCCAGGGGGCTCTGCACGCTCCCACAGCCCCAAGCGCCGCCCCTGCAGCTCCCATTAGCCTGGAACCACAACAAATGGGAGCTACAGGGGCAGCACCTGCGGACAGGGCGGTGCACAGAGCCACCTGGCTGCCCCTCTGCATAGGAGCTGGAGAAGGACATGCCGCTGCTTTCAGGAGCTGCTTGAGGGAAGTGCCGCCCGGAGCCTGCACTCCTGACCCCCTCCTGTGCCCCAACCCCCTGCCCCAGCCCTGATCCCCCTCCCACCCTCCGAACCCCTCAGTCCCAGCCCAGAGCACCCTCCTCCACCCCCAACCCCTCATCCCCAGCCCCACCCCAGAGCCCACACCCCCAGCCAGACCCCCCCTTCCTGCACCCCAACCCAGAACCCTCTCCCATACCCTGAACTCCTCATTTTTGGCCCTACCCCAGAGCCTGCACCTCCTCCCGGAGCCCTCACCCTCTCCTGCACCCCAACCCCCAATTCTGTGAGCATTCATGGACCATCAGACAATTTCTATACCCAGATGTGGCCCAAGGGCCAAAAAGTTTGCCCACCCCTGCTTTAGTATGTTAAAAGAGTCTTAAAACTCCTCTCCCATAATAAAGCTTGAGACAACTTGTAGTTACATCTGGCCTGCTGGCTGTTTCCTTTTAAAAGTACAAGCAGTATGTCATCTGCTCCATCAGAGTGTTTTGTTATCTTGAATGGCAGACACAGGCAAACACAAGTTAAAGGACTATCACATAACAAAACTCAGAAATAGATCCTTCCCTTAGATACTCAGTGCATGTTACTTGTATCTATGGCTTTCAGCCAAAGTTTTCAAAGATAGATGCATACGGATAGGTTTTCATAAGTGATTTAGGTACATGTGTTCATTGAAGTCAATGGGAATTGTGGTCCTAAGCACTTTTGAAAATCCCATCCTTGGTCAACTAAACGTGGATTTAGGAGCCTAAAGCCAGGCTCCTATTTTTGAAAACTTTGGCCTTCATCTGTATTTTGTAGATCATGCAGTGGCAGAGAAAGTGGCATGGATGAGATATCTAATTGGTCTGTTCTCTTCTCTGGTTCATATGAGCCTGAAAGAAAATATTAAACACATGGTGACTGAGCACCAACGGGGGAGGGGCATGGCCCAATCCCTGCTAGCAGCTTTAACGGCTGTGGACTTTGATTGGGTTTGGGAGCGGAGGGCAAGGACCAGCTTGTGGAAAGTGAGCAGCACTTCCGGCGGTCAGGATTATGGTCAGCAGTGGAGGGGTGGCAGAAAGAAGCTGATGACAATACAGCTACTTGGTGAAATTATCTAATTGTTGTTTAAAATTAGATTACAATTTTTAATCTTGGTTTTTTAAAGCCAAACAGAGGGGAATCCAGTATGCAACTAGAGACTAAACAAAAGAAACTAACGTAGACAGCCCAGAAATAGTGATATGATCAGCAGGACTCTCCACTACATCAATCATGAACACGTGCAGCAAGTAGTCACTGAAGCAAGTAAAGTGACCTTAAATGCCCCTCCATGTGCCCTTGTTAGCTTCTCCTGATTGATGTCATGCAGAAGACATGATCCATCATTGTTCATAGGAGAAGTTCTTGGTTCTATCCTCTCTTGGAGGTTACTATAGGAGTACTATAATTTTAAAAAATTATAAAGTGTTAACGTAAACTCAGGGGAAAGGTATGACTATCACAGTGTACACCACTCCCTGCTGTCTGGCACCTCCTTCTCGTCACTTTGGAGGATTAGCTCGAGTTCAAGGCCCTCCTTCCATGGTTGCTTTCCCCCGTCTTGACTCAATCTGCTGCTCTGCTCACTCTCAGATTTGTAGCTCTCTCCTCATGGCTTGACCCTCCAGCCAGGACACTTAAATCCTCCCCTTCCAGTGAATCACAGTCTTTCCAGCCCCTGCTGTCTGGTTGGCATCTCCTACACTCTTAGCCACTACCCAGTGGCTGGTGGCAGAGGGGGACCTGCGCTCACCCACTGCTCTGGGTCCTGGCTAGGGCGACCAGATAGCAACTGTGAAAAAACAGGACAGGGAGTGAGGGGGTAATAGGTGCCTATATAAGAAAAAGTCCCAAAAAAACAGGACTGTCCGTATAAAAACGGGACATCTGGTCACCCTAGTCCTGGCCCAGGGACCCTGTGGATAGCAGCCTCCTACTGCACCTCTAATTTTTCTCACCACTGCTACGATCCCCTGGACCAATTCCCCATGGCCCCAGCACTTTTTTTGCCCTTATGTCAGGACACAGCTGCTCAGTCCCTATAGCCAGCCAGCAGCTCTCTCTTGCTCCCACATAGGATGACCAGACAGCAAGTGTGAAAAATTGGGACAGGAGGTGGGGGGTAATAGGTGCCTATACAAGAAAAAGCCCCAAAATTAGGGACTGTCCCTATAAAATCGGGACATCTGGTCACCCTACTCCCATAGTCCCTTTCAGCAACTGACTCGTCCGTGGTGCTGCTTTCTTTCAGCCTGCTAGGGACACAGCCCTCACCCCTTGGACTCCCAGCAGCAGCTGATCCTGCTCTGCTCTGCAGCTCCCTTTATGTAAGCCTGCAGGGCCCTGATAGGGTGAAGCTAACAGGAGAGAGGCTGCAAGGAGCAGCCAAAGCAGCCTCTTTAGACCTCTTTTAACTCTTTACATGCCAGTGTGGGGTAGACGCCCTATCACAATGGCCACAAGAGACAGTTACAAAGCTTTTCCCTTCCAGCTGCCAGGGATGGGTGAAAGAACTCAAATGCTGTAAGGTTGTAACTCAACTTTAAATATTTAATCAAAATGTTTCACGAGACACTTCAGAACTTTGCCAATAAAATATTATTTCCTCCAAGGCAAATGACTAAGGCCCCAATCCTGCCAAGAGCTAGCTATATGCTTGATTTTACACACTGCTAAGAGTCACACAATGATATCTCTGTAGGATCAACGTGAAAGAACGCAACTAGAGGACTGGATAACACATTTGGTAATAGAAAAAGAAGCCTTTCGCCCAAGTTGGTACAGACCATCAGTTGATACCATCTTAGCAGCCTGCATGAAACAAGTATGGTAGCATCAATCAGTTATTTGGACAGGTCACAAAAACCCATGACCGTACTTGTTCTCTTTTTTATCCCAATAGCCTCAGCAAAGAGGTAAGGCTGGACTATACGTGTAGACTGAAATACTCTATTCCTACTCGTGATCCTTCTATATCAAGTTGCAGGCACACTGTTGGAGTGGGGTGAGGGAAATTTTCTCTGACTTTGTATTTATTTTCTTAAAATCATTAGAAATTGATTGGATTGTTATGGATTTTTTTTTTTAAACCATGTTGGCAGCATTATATTCTGCAGCTGTAGCCTCTGTATAATAAAACTGGTGATCTGAAACACAGGAACATTTCACCCTAAAGAAGGTAACATGCAACTACTATTTTATCACAAATGAAAGTTCACTGTTTTACTTGAGAAAGTAAAACCATTACTAAACACCAAGGGACCTATTCAGGAACAAAGCATGCTCGGTTCGCTCTAATTTTGCCACAAGGTTCCTGCATAGGCAGCACATTTTAGTTTTCTTTGAGGGCTGAACTGGGGCACCTCCAACATCCCTGAACTTAGGAAAATTCCTTACCATAGGCTCCCATCCTCCACTCACTGCCTTGACATATGGAGTTATTGGTAAGGAAACAACTTCTTGGGATGGAGAAGGTAATGTTAATAGAGGAGTACAAGGAAGTTTTAACTTTTTTCCCCCCCACAAGACTGTTCTAGTTCTGTGGCTCAGCACAAGGACCTAAATTTTCAAAATGACTAACAATTTTAGGTGCCCACTCTGAAACACTTCTTTAAAGGGCCTGATTTTCAGAAAGCAGGTGCTGAGCGTTTTCAGAAAACCAGGTTCCTTTAAAGTATCTCAAGTTGGGCACCTAAAAAAAAAAAAAAAAATCACTGGTCACTTTTCAAAAATTAGGCCAGGATTTCAGCCTCAGAGTCTGTTGCTTTAGCAGTTTCCACTAGCACTAAAAGAAAAAAAGAAAAAAAAACGGGAAAGTAAAAGTATGTTTTGTTTAAGAAATAAAATGTGTGTGTTGTACCAAGAGCTTACATACAATACATTACAGAGAGCTTTATAGAAGTTGGTGACACTGGAAATTAAAGGAGTACTTGTGGCACCTTAGAGGCTAACATTTATTTGAGCATAAGCTTTCGTGAGCTACAGCTCACTTCATCGGATGCATTCATCGGTAGCTCACGAAAGCTTATGCTCAAATAAATTGGTTAGTCTCTAAGGTGCCACAAGTACTCCTTTTCTTTTTGCGAATACAGACTAACACGGCTGCTATTCTGAAAACTGGAAATTAACTGACCTGAATACTTGAATTCTGACAGAGGACAATTTTGATGGTACTCCAGCAGCAGCCTGCTACAGTGTGGTGACAACTTTATGCCACCTTGTCCTGGCCATCTAACCTTCCATTCATGCAGTTCAAAGTGATGAATAAATGCGAAAGCGGTCATTTTTTTTGAGGAGCAAATAATAAAAGTTCCAACCTTCATAATCCCCGCAAATAAGTAAAACTGATAGGGATCAGAACTACTCTATGGCAACTGAAGGTTTTGGGAACATTGTACGGTTTCAGTACCCAACAACGCACTATTTTTGTCCCTCTGACATTAATATAGGTTCTTTAGCCTTGTGGGAGATGGATTCCATATATTGAATGCTGTCTAAGATACAGATTTGCTTTTGGATTCACCCTTGTCTGAAAGTACATGCTGCTATCCTACCGTAATTCAGTGGAGTTTAATTTGGGACAATCACAGTGCTGGGAGGGCAGCCTGCTAATCATTCTTCACCACAGGAAGCCTCCTATAATCTGGGGAAAAAGTAGCTCTTACAAGGAGCAGGCCCAAAGAGCCTAAGTGGGAGGGGAGTGACAGCCATTCCCAGAAAAAGTCCGAGGTACAGCAGTGGCCATTAAAATGGCAGCTTTAGCCAAGCGATGCTAAACTGTTGGTGCAAATGGCCCCAAACACAAGGGGAAACTGCCCTAATTTACAGGGGAGTTGCAGAGGCTGTGTGCTAACTACTGGCAAATGGTGCCATTTTGTTAGCAACGTTCATAAGTAGAGCTGCACTGGGCGGCATGAGGAAACACAAGGAGAGTAATTCTTGCAGCATCTTCTCCCAAGTCCAAGCCTGAGATTTTGAGCCCTTCTTACCTTTCGGGTTCTTGCTCAACCCCAAAATTTTCAGACACTATTTTCAATTCAGGACCTCAAATCTGTCCCTTGCCGCCAAAATTTGAGGACAAGGAATAAATCCCTGTGGAGGGAAGACTGAGTTTTGGGGGTTACTTTTAAGTACCAATGATGAATTGACTGTCTTCCTAGACTATCTCCCGGTTTTACATATAGGACTTTGACATCCCACTCAGTTCTGGCACAAAACATGGATCTTGTCCTAAGCAAGCGGCAGCACCGATGACGTCAAGGAAAGATTAATCCTGTTATACTTGAAGACTGCTGGAAACCTGTCTCTCAAAGAGCTGCAGAGAGCAGATGCAGCAAAGACTCAAATTCCCACTAATGCCTCTCTGTGGACTCAAGAGCTAAAAGCCCAGCTACCAGCACTATTTATTTAAAAGGCTGATCACTGCAGTAGCCTTATGAAAAACTGCAACTCCTTTTTGTAGGGGGCACAACCTGTGATACAATCTTCCATCACCACACCTCCGTACTGTACTCACAGGCCTGTACAGCATGCTGGAAGCCAGATTCCCCTTTCTTACAGTGATGTAGTCCAGGAGCCACCTCACTTAAATCAATCAAGCTACACCCGTATGGAAGTGGTGAAAGCAAGAAGAGAATCAGTCCTCCAGTCACAACTGCAAACACTCCCCTTTGTTATTTCTAAACTGTCAAGGCTTGTTCAGAAGAGATTGAACCAAGTTTTAATGGAAGAAGCATGGTCATTTACTGCAGTTGTTTGGTGGTAATCCTCCCAAAGCCTGGCTCCCACAGTGCCTTTGGTCTTTAGGTATCTTAAAACCACTATCAGGCCATGCTTCTGTGCAGATATGGTGCCACATTTGGGCTGCCCTGAAAACAAGTCTTGTTTTTTGTTGTTGTTGGGGTCTTGGGGGGGGGGGGGGGGGGGGAAGGGAATAATTTTTCAAATTTGGTTTTGTTCCAATGCAGAACAAAAACAAAAGACAAGAAAAGGAGAGAGACAGACAGACACTCACCCCAGAATAGTCAGTCTCTGGGACATTTTGCTCCCCTTTGCCCTGTTTAGTGGTGGGACACATGCAGCCTTGATCTGGTTAGGAAATTGTTGACACTTTTGGGGGGAAGGTTTCTTAACCTCCGGACAGAATTGTGGGGAGTGAGTGGGAGGGAAGAAAGAAACAACTATTGGCTATTTTGGAGGGGGAAGGTCTCTCTCTCTCTCTCCCTCCCTCGAGTCCATCCAGGACCTGAGAAACCTTCCCGATGGGAATTTATTGAAACTTTTCCAACCAGCTCTAGGCCATACATTTCCACTAGTAGACAGTGCAAAAAGGAACAAAATGTCCCAGAGAAGACTCGGAACAAGTGCTACTCCAAGAGCTTGGAGAGTGGTGGGGGGCAGGGGAGTAGACACAGAGAACAGCAAGTTTCTCTATCATGCCTCCTTCAGACCCAGGTGGATTTCTTCTCAGGAGTTACTGAAGATGGATCCAATAAGTTAAATTTCACTCCCTGCATCTGGCAGAGACCCCATAGCAGCGGGAGTCCAATGGGAGTAATGCTGTCCTGTGGGAACCCAGGGATCAGGTTGTAAATATTACTTCTCCCATGCAAATTCCCTTGCCGCCTGGAGGCATACCGTGATCCACAGAGGTCTTAGAACACCATAGGTGTAAGGGTCAAACATGTTGCCCCTTTGACAAAAACCCCAGTGGAATGATTAGGGGAAACTCAGCAAGTCAGAGTTCACCGTTTCCTTGCTTCTGTCTGGGTTTTTCCCCTACATAGAGGAAGATGTGGTACATGGTCTCCGAGAGCAAACAAAGCAATACAAACATTAAATAAAAATGGTTATTTTCTCAATGTTCACTTATTTTCAGGCTAGTAAAGGCATCCTCACATTTTAGTTAATAGCTTGCTATCTGCTTCTGCCCAATGTGTCTGATATTGATAAACTCGGAATTAAAAATAAGAAGAATGACTGAGTAGAGATGGGAGGTAGGGAGGAGGCAAAGCCTTATATATACATACATACATACACACACACACACACTTCAACCTGTCTTCCAAAGCAATAAAATTAAGTCCTAAGTGCTCCTTCTTCACAGCTCAAGAAATCAAATCAATCTATCCTTCATTAGCTTCATGCATCATCATCCTCATAGTGATAACAGAAAACAAATGTGGCAATTTGTCAATTTATCAAATCTTATTGATACTGAGGAATAAAAGCAAAGAAGTTAGCCAGACTGATTTTCATAAACCAGGCAGAGCTTAGAGAACACTAACATTTGTTTTGTCCAGGGAATGAAGAAAACAACACAAACTCTGTATTTCTGTAACACAGAGATGTCATTTTCACAAGAGGGCTTTTTAAATTACTTATTTTTATCTGCAGGAGGCTCTCATCTTAAACTTCACTACATTGAATACAGAAATCACTAGGCACTGTAGTGAGAATATGTCCCCTTAGCAAGAAGGGTGATCACAAGGCACACAAAACATAAGGCAGAGTAATGCAAACAACTTCGGAAACAATCAGAATGTTATTGACTTTCAGCGCTCTGTAAAAGGGTTTCCAATGCCCTTTACATAAGTTGGTGTTTACACAAACAGCGCTAAAGAGATATAATGTTCAAGTGTCTCCATAATAATGTATAAATGTTATATTTCTCCCTTCTTTCCTTCCTGGAATATCCAATCAAATAAATGCTATTACCAGAGTAAATTAATATGTACATTTTTCTCCTTTGTAAACTGGATACCATAGTCAGGGTTGGGAAGACACAAAAGGCCAAGTTGTGTTTGCCTCTTTCACGCAAGTGACCCCATTGATTTCAAAATCACCACAATTTGGCACAGAAAAGCTTTACTTTAGAATGTTTCACGAACAGCTCTGGATGCATGCTTAGAACACTTTAATAGTATTTTTTTAAATACTAAATTCAGATGTGGCTAGGATACATTTAATTAAAATAGAATCCCAGCCAAGGATCACAGACTCAATATATCATCTTTCTCCACTGTTGTTGTGCTATTCCCCACAATCTTATGGGAAATTTATTAACAGCCAAGAATCAGAAGGAAATAAACGTGTCCTCCTAACTAGAAGGATGAGTTTAGATCGCACACTGGTCTCCTTTTTGCTAAATAGATCGCCTATGGCATGGATCCAAGCAATTTACTCTTTTGCCCTGATTCCTTTTCCTCGGGGCCTGAAGTTGTTTGCTGATCAAAGTCACATGGCCAAAAGTTGGACTCTGTTCGGTCTGTTCTTTGACATGTGTAACATGTGAGAAGTGAAAATGTGTCATAAGAGGTGGTGTCTTCCACCAATCACCCTGTATTGCAGGATTTAGAAATCAGATCTCACACAAGAAGAACTCAAAGATCTTGCAAGTTAACAACAGTGACAAAGCTTAAAAAGTGATTTAGCTGCCCTACTTATGGGACTACTGTCTGCTAGCATATTATAAATCAACATTGCTCTAAAAGAGGAGCCAGAGGAAAAGTCTTCTCCCATGAAAGCAGAACAGATCTATGCCGTGATTCATGAATTTTCTGCTCCATTTTCTCCAACAAGCAATCTCTCTTCCAGTTTTATCATTAGTGAGGGGACAAACTAATCGAGGAAATTCCGAGGGGACAACTAATCGAGGCTTAGTGGTAGATTGGCTGCATGATAGATACATAGAAAGCTAGGAGGTTGGAAGATTGAGCAGTTCACCTACGCAGCCTAGGTAGTTCATTGGAACTGGGTACTCTGCCTTGAGCGATGACCATCGTCCTCCTATTGTGTTTTCTCCAAACTAGGACCTATGTATTGAGCTGAACTGCCATCCACAGTCTAAGGTGCCACAAGTACTCCTTTTCTTTTTGCAAATACAGACTAACACAGCTGCTACTCTGAAACCAGTCTCAGCTCACTAGCACTCCATGCGAATGAGCTCACTTTACACGTCTTCTCAGGAAGACCTGGGGTTTTGCTTAAATTTATCACCAGATCTGAGACTACCTTTAGCACACTAATTTTGGGACCCAAACTTGAAACACCAAGGGCCTGATCCAAACCCCACTGAAGTCAATGGAAAGACTCCCATTAACTTCAAAGAGCTTTGCATACAGCCCCAAGAGATGTGCCCAAAGTCACTCAGCAAGCCAATGATAGAACTAGGACCAGAGTCCAGATCTTTTCAGAATGGGTACAGTCTGAAGTTCCCACACACTATAGTGCCGGCTCAGCTCTGTGCTGTCTGGGGAGGTGAGTGCTGCGGCTGACAATATGGGGAGCAGTTACTTCCCTCCACATCCTAGTTGTAATTGGCTCAAGGGTAGGACAAGGTTCCCAGGTAGGACCAGTCACAGTCTGACCCAGAGAACACTTGAATGAGGCTATTCAGATGACAGATTCAACCTCACCCCAAATTAGGACCCAGTTCTACAAGGTTCAGAATGCCAAAGAGAGCCGAGGGTGCTCAGCATCTCACAGCACCATGCCCTAAGAGAACGCAAATTTACTCGAACAGCAGTGGAGACCGATGCAAGAGTCGGATCCATCTTCCCACTGAAGTCAATGGAAGTGTTGCCATTGAACTCAATGAAAAACAGGATCAGGAATGTTATGAAACATCTTAAAGGCTGTTTGTTTGTTTTGAAATCTGAGTTCCCATTTCAAAATTAACAATGTTCCTTTAAAAAAAGAAAGTTAGGAAAAGAAGTCTCTGAAATGGCAACAATAGTAATCCCCATGCTCTAATGTCCAGTATGGGAACTAACTTCTCTTCTCCCAGAAGAGCTCTGATCAGTTACTCACCATCAGGGAACTCTTGGTTCTTCTCCACGGCATGTTTCATAAACTCTCCAGAGTTTGTCAGAAGCAAAAACATTTCTGTTTTTCTAAACTCAACCTCTCCTGTTAGCCAGGGGATACAAAGAAACAGAAAAGCCCAGGCTGATGGAAAGCTTTAATTAGCCTGGCCCATCATATTCAGTCTCTGCATGCAGTCTACATAAGCCGAAACCTTATTCATAAGCATGTAGATTATTCATATAATTAGAGGACAATGAAACAAGCTGTCCTATACAAAGAGGGTGCTCTTTAAATCTACTGTGATGTGAAATAAACATGAAGCTGTCAAAGAAAATAAGCAGAGACAGCCTCACCTAATTTGCCGATGAGGATAGGAGTTATAAAAAGGCTCAGTGCTGCTCCACCTCAGTGGGACTTAAATAGTCTGGTGCTGTGCCGTCACATGAGGACGGGGAAAAGGAGTAGAACCCAGGCCCCGAAACAGGAAAGCAGCTACTTCCAATAACGAAACAGAAGACTCCTGCATGACACCGAATTATAAATACCTTGTACCTGTGCTCCGAGATCTGTACCAGCTACCAGCTGAATTTTAGGTGCAGCTTATGTTATCGGTATTATTTAATATTTACAATAGGGCCTAGCAGCCCTAGTCAACACCACCGCCCCCTTGTGCTTTGCACAGCATACACTACACTCCCCACTCTGAAGAGTTTACAACCTAAGAAGTGGTGCTAGACTGGTTTGGAGTCTGGCTAACTTAGGGCCTGATCCAGTGCCCACTGACTACACCGGGCCTTGGATCAGGTCTTAGAGACAGTCTCTTTCCTTGTGTGATGCTGCTGTAGGTTAGGCATCTCAGCTAACAGCCTCTGGCTTAAATGGACGGAGATGGCGGCAGGGAGTATTTGGTGAGAGTTCTTTGGCTCTGGAATTTCCTCCCTGGCCTGGTTCACCAGAATCTGGTTTCATGCCCTAGAATAAAAGCTGTAAAATTCCCCAGTTCACCCAGCCTTATCCCCAGGGGATGGGGAAGAAGATAAAGGATAAGGGTACAGTGGCAATGGGAGCCATGCTAATGGGCAAGTATGAGGTGTGGTTTTACTATTTATCAGGTGTGGTTTGTATTCTGATGGAGTCAGTATTTATAATATAGATGATATGCCTGGAGCTGGAGATAGGTACAGATGGAAAATCTAAATAAAACAATGGAAATGAAAATAGGAGGAAGTCAGGAGGAGAGGCACTCACATAAGAGCATAAGAATGGCCATACTGGGTCAGACCAAAGGTCCGTCTTGCCCAGTATCCGGTCTTCCGACAGTGGCCAATGCCAGGTGCCGCAGAGGAAATGAACAGAACAGGTCAACATCAGTGATCCATCCCCCGTCGCCCATTCCCAGCTTCTGGCATACAAAGGCCCGGGATGCCATTTCTGCCATTCCTGGCTATTACCCATTGATGGACCTACCCTCCATGAATTTATCTAGTTCTTTTTTTGAACCCTGTTATAGTCTTGGCCTTCACAACATCCTCCGGCAAAGAATTGCACAGGTTGACTGTGCATTGCATAAAGAAATACTTCCATTTGTTTTAAACCTGCAGCCTATTAATTTCATTTGGTGACCCCTAGTTCTTGTGTTATGAGAAGAAGTAAGTAACACTTCTTTACTTACTTTCTCCACACCAGTCATGATTTTAATAGACCTCTATTATATCCCCCCCTTAGTCATCTCTGTTCCAAGATGAAAAGTCCCAATCTTATTAATCTCTCCTCATATTGTAGCTGTTTCATATCCCTAATCTTTGTTGTTGCCCTTTTCTGAACCTTTTCCAATTCCAGTACATCTTTTTTGAGACAGGGTGACAACATCTGCACGCAGTATTCAAGATGTGGGTGTACCATGGATTTGTATAGAGGCAACATGAGATTTTCTGTCTTATTATTGATCCCTTTTTTAATGATTACCAACATCCTGTGTGCTTTTTTGACTGCTGCTGCACATTGAGCGGATGTTTTCAGAGAACTATCCACAATGACTCCAAGATCTCTCTCTTGAATGGTAACAGCTAATTTAGACCCCATCATTTTATATGTATAGTGGGATTATGTTTTCCAATGTGCATTACTTTACATTTATTAATATTGAATTTCATCTGCCATTTTGTTGCCCAGTCACCCAGTTTTAGGAGATCCCTTTGTGAAGAAACCAATATTTAAAGACTCTATATCAGGTTAGGGCATTAAAATATAGCTCTTTCTTACATAGCCAAAACTCAGGATCCAAACACCTCTGTCTGTGGAGTCTGCAGTCTCTCTAGTCCCTACCCTTCTTAGGCTGGAGAAATAGAAGACACGTTGCTCTGTTTGATCATTCCCCTGATCTCAGTGCTTCTACCTTTCCCCTTCGGTGGAAGATAACTGGAGCTTGTCGGGGTGCCTGGCAATTTTTCTGCTGATGATCTTCCTAACTGCTGCCTGCTTCAGTGCTCTACATATGTGGTATGAGGCCAGCACTCAGGCAGAGCAGTGGTGCTAAGGTTCAGCCAAAGCAGGGACAACTAGCTAGCTGAAAAGCACTGGAAGAAGTATAGCAGTTTGGAGGAGTGCATGTGAGAGGGAGAGGGGTGGAGGGCATATGGAACTATTTATAAAAACCACACATCCAGTGCTCAAGGCTCTATACAGTCATTAACTGTCATAGAGCTGAATAAATTTAAAAAACCTGCCCCCCAAAAACACCTCTATTCACTTCTCCAAAACCTTTGTCATCCCCAAGTGAGAGACCTCCCCCAGAAGAAGCTTCAGAAAACATTATATCTTTGCAGCATACCTTGATCATCATCAATTCTCAAAGACCAAGTAGAGGAAAGAGAATTGGAGCATTCAGGATCCTTTAGCCATTTTCCCCTCCCCAGAGCCTCCTCTAGTTCAGCGCAAGGAGCAGTAAACTTGAGTGCCTAGGCTGATCAGGACTGCCTTGGTTACACATGAGGTGAAAGGCAAGCTGTACAGGATCCAGGACCCACGTCATTTAAGGCTTTGTAGATCAAAACCCAAAAAGGTCTTAAATGCCATTTGAAAATCAACCAGCCATTAGAGCAGATCATAGAGTGTAGATATAAATATTCTCCTTGAGGGAAATAACAGAATACAGCTGCCCGCTCAATAGCTGGAAGTTCCCAGTAAGCCCATGTAGACTGAACTGCAGTCATTCATCCTTAAGGTTGGAAAGGAATGGAAGACTGGGATCAGTTGCAAGAAAAGGATGCAGCCTTCTTGCTGAGCACAAATGAAAGAGTACACTTATAAAAAGAGACTCACCATCTCAAAGTATTGCAGCTCTCTGCCTCAGCTTCCACCTAACAATGTTCAGCCTAATCTAGCCATAGAGAAGACTTGTCCCTCTGGTCAAGCCACTTTAAAGCATTCAACCCCTTCTGGGGGTAATATAGTCCCTTAGTCCAAAGTCCAAAACAAAACTAGAGTTTTCGGCACCACTAGGGTCAGCCTTCAGCCCCCTTCCTTACTGGCAAGCTCCCAGAGGCAACAGCCTGTCTCACCTTAAGCTCCTGGGCTCCAATGCTCCCAACCATCCAGGTCAGGTCTACCTTCCTACCAACAGCCTTTGGCGGGGACAGGTGGCAGGCAAGCTCCCTCCCATCCGTGCTTCAGGCCATTCAGCGGAGCACGGGTCCAGTGATCTCTCTCGGCATCTACCTTTCTGCCACGCATCCTTCTCCGCTGGAGAACTGGCAAGGCTTGGAGAGCTGGGTGACTGAGCAGCTGCAGAGGTGGACAGGACTTCTCCTGTCCCTTTCCCTGCAGGGGAGGGCACTGGTGCTTAACCAGCTAGTCCTGTTCCATGGTCTGGCACTGGCTCAACACCCCGAGCCTGACCCCAGGTTTCCTGGCCAATCTCCAGAAGTTAGCTCTGGAGTTTTTGGCCAGGACTGCACTGGGTCTCTGCAGGGGTCTTGAGTTTCCCCCGGGAAGAATGAGGACAGGGCCTGATTTGCCTTCGCACTCAGGTCCATGTCTTCTGCCTCCAGGCCCTGCAGAGACTTCTTTACAGTGCAGGGAGTGGAGTAGGTTGGCATATGCCTTTCTCTGCCACCTCCAAGGGCTCCAATATGATCGGCAGAACTTTTATCTCTATCTGAGGTAGACCTCTCTGTGCTGCCGGTCTTCTACCAGGACCGCCTCTGGACCTGGAAGCTGATTTTGGCAACCAGGTCCGTGGCGGCCGCCAAAGGGGTAGATCTCCTCACAGAGCCCCTGATACACAATCCCCAACTCAGTGTGCAGGTGGAGGAGTCCCGCTCGGTGCACCAGAAGTTGATCCTGGCAGGAGTCACCAGAACCAGAGACCTCCTGGACTACGATCGGGGAGACTGGGTGGATCCCCTGGTGCTCGGTCAGTGCTCTCCACCCTTTGAACTCCCCAGCGCTTACTTCAGGAAGTGCAGGCAGCCTTATTGCCAGTCTCTTGGGTTTACCTTGAGTGGGTCTTGCGGGAGAGTGCTCCCCGCCCACCCTTAACCCCAGGCCATCCAGATCTTTTCATCGGGCCCCTGCGGCCAGTTTGCTTTCAACCCACACCAAGGGAACATCTGTACATGCTGGCACTCCATACTGTCCATTTCCTCACCCTCATGTCCTGCCCCAGTACTAAGTGGTGGGACCTATTGCCACCTGTTGAGGGTGAGGAGCGCCAGTGGGCCAGCCTCTATTCCACCTTGGTCCCATGACCCACCGGAGATATCAGTTGGCGGCTCCTTCGTGGAGCTGTGAGCACCTGTGTGTGTACCTGGCGCGGTTCACCTCCGTCCCTGATGCCTGTCCCTTTTGTGGTGTGAGGGAGATCCTGGCGCATGCCTACCTTGAGGGTGCCAGCTTGCAGCCCCTTTTCCAGCTTCTCCTGGACCTACTGTTGCATTTTTGGCTGCACTTCTCTCCCCATCTTCTCATTTGACCTCCTCGTCAAGCTCCCTCCTAGCGATGACCAAAGTGGCCATCTATAACACCAAGGAGAGGATGTTGGCTGAGGGGGTACTCTGCGACTGTGGGGCCTATTTCCGTTCTGCTCTGGGTTCACATATCTGGGCAGAGTTCCTTTGGGCAGCATCCGCTGGCTCCCTTGTCACCTTCGAGGAGCAGTGTGCACTGTTCAGGGTTCTCCACTCGGTGTCCCCTTCCAGTTCCCTATTTTTGACCTTCACACCTCTCCCTGTTTTTTTCTTTGTTGTCCCCCACATTTGAGTCCCAGGCTCAGTCGCTCCTCTCCATGGGCTTGGGGAGGAGCCTTTAGCCATGGGCAGGCTCATGCCCACCCACTTCCCAGAACCCTGTATGACAGGGAACTCCTCCTCTCAAAATTCAACATCCCCTGCAGGTGCAGGAAGGCAGAGCTGACTAGCCCCAGGCTTGCTGAGCCACCTCATTATATCTCTCTTGCCAGCTGCTGATATTTGGAGATCCAGAAGCAGCTGGTGATTCAACAAGACCCACAGGCTGAGAAACTGGCGGCCTATACCCTTGAAGGAACCAATCACCACTTTAGCCTCTGACTGCCTTCCCAGCTCACTTGTAGCTGAGTTGCCTGACAGTGGAGCAAGGACTTGGCAGTGGGAGAGGAGACTGACATGAGTGAACCTGACCAGAGTTGCTTTGCCAGCTGAAGAGAAAAGTGTGTTCTAAGCACAGGAATGGCAGCCAAGAGCTTCTGAGTTCTCATTTCAGCTCCATTTCAGACACTCTGTAGCCTTGGGAAAGTCGTGTTCTGGGCCTCAGTTGCTGCAACTTTCAAGTGGGGGCGGCAATACTTACTTGCCTCACAGCACCGAGGTGAGGATTAAGCTACATTTGTAGGGGGCTTAAAATGGGAAGGATTAGGCACAAGCATTTAGTACTCGTGCAGGAGTGCTCATGGCTGGGCTGGGGATGGAAGTGTCTAACAGCTGGGAAAGAGGAATAATGGGGCTAGTTTGGGGCAGGCACATAGGTCAGGTGATGTAAGGGGCTGGCTTCCTGAGATTGAGAGTTCAGGTTCAGCCAAGCACAAAGCATGTTTTCAGTTTGGCAAACATGAATGTAGGGATGAAAATCTGAGCCTGCTGAAATATCCAGCTGCTCATCCCAACATGGCTAATCACCCCTACATGGCTAATTCATTCTGCTTCACCATATTTGGGGACTTCTCAGCATGAGACAGCTACAGTTACCACAGGTTTACAAGACTTCTTTCTAATAGCCATCTCAGTGGGATTCAGTCAGACTCTTCCCCAGACAACCTTTCAGTCTTCCTTGAGCAACAGGATTCTAGCATGAGAATGTCATCTTGATGGAAGTCCTTAACCACTGGACACTTTGCCTTCAGACAATCACAACTGCATCCAGCAATGATAACAGCAGTTATCTGCTTCTCCTTTCCTCACCCTCACCCCCTCATCCATAAACCCCAAAGTTATCTGCATGGGCTTCCATGATTGTGTTGAAAATGATTGAGATACAGTTCATTTCATATGCTACTGTAGGGGCAAGGTTGCAGAAGATTGGCGAGGAGCTAAGTGGTGGACTGAGTATGTGACTGGATGTAAGCGGAGGATGCAGGCAGTTTCAATTAACTTTGTCCAACAGACCCTGCCAAAAGACATTGTAGCGTAGCTCAGCATATTTTCGCCTGTAAATGAGTCAGTTTATGTAATAAGCATAAATTGTACATATAAGAATGTAACCAGCTGTTGACCCCATGTAACCCCGAGATAAGCGTGGAGAATATAGCGCCGCAGAGGACTCCTCCACGGGTGGAGTCCTGCCTGATCAGCTGTCCCGAACGGCCAGAGTCCCCTGCAGCCCCTCCGCGCGTCCTTGGGGCTCCCCGGGCAGATTGGAGCGTAAGTTCTTCCTTTAATAAAGCATAGTTTACTATTCTTAGGCCTGAGTGTCCTCCTTTCGCTGGTATCTCCCCCCAGCCCTTGCGGGCACAGCTACCACTGGTGATATTGTTACAGTAAATTCATCATCCTGACACATTCATAATACTTAGACATGCTGCTGTGGTTATTACACTCAGCGCTGCTGGATTGTTGGCTAAGGTATAAAGCTTGATATGACATATTGCCTAGAGAAAAAACAAACAGTCTCACCTCTTACATCTCTCACAACTGCCTTCTCTAACTCCAATGTGTTAGAGTGTGTCAAAGATGGTGGGCAAGGAGCAAGGAGGTGTTGATACTGTATTTGAAGTCAGATTACATTTCCCAGCGTGGAGAAGGCATCTAGGGATGTATATCCACATGGACTAGAGCCTGCATATGCTTTAGCTAATTGGCTCTTCGATAGATGCCCTCATCAAAAGATCCATAAATGACTTTATGAATCTCCTTCCCACGTATTAGGATACAAAAGTAAAAGCAACTAAGCAGGGATTTCCAAGTTGGTAAGTTTCATGTCCTTAATCCCATACTGAAAATATACAGTTATTCACTGCATTAAGAGCTAAACAATATTCAAGGGAAAGGAATGGTTCCAGGCATAGGCTGTGCATCTGTGTCCCTTAATAATCACACTGTAAAACTATCCCACATAAATCCAGTCCAAGCAAGAAGTGGAGACACAGTGAGCACCTCTCACTTCTCCCCCACCCATGCATCTTCACCATCCAAGTCTTGTCAGCAGCAGCTCGTTTGAAGCAAGGACACCTGAAGCAGCTGGAAATGTTGGCATCTGGTATTAAAATCCTGTTTAAATGTATGGGGCCTTTGTAATTTGTCCTGTGTTCCCGCAACTCTGTGTGTGCATTTTCAAGCCTTTTATTTCACATCTGTGACTCACTGCTCTTTATCTTAGACATTAGGATGCTCTAACATCTGCCCTGCGTCTGCCCAGCAGAACTTGGTTTCAAACCTCTACATCTTGCTGTGAGGCCAGTGAATAATCAATTTTGTTGAAAACATTTGGAGAGGAAATGAAAAGCTTTTAAAACATTTTAAGCACAGGCTTTTGGCTGGCAGCCCGGAGTCAATGCCTTTTGCCCTGGGAGACCAAGCTTCCAATCGAAGAAGTGTAAAATAAATTGGTTGGTTTCTGTTTAATCCTAAAGAAGAGGGCATTTAGCCTATTCACAAAGACAATGCGATTGGTCAGGCTGTACTTTTGAGGTTGCCATCATCGAAGAGTCATGGATCCCAAGGCTTTTCAATTAGCTTTTTTTAAAAAAAGGAGTCCTTCTTGCTTTTGCCTTGCTGTCTCAGCATAACGAAGACTGTACCAAGTGGCAGGAACTGCAACCGTAATAATTCTTGTACCAAAAATGGCAAGATTGCACGAAGGGACAGAGAGGTGGACAGTACTAGACAAATAGCAATGCAGGGTAGATAGTAGAAAGAAACAAAGTCCATGAGATTCTGTGGGCTAGCTTGCTTATTAGGCACTTTGAGATCTTCTGACAGAAGGTGCGACAGGAGTACTAGAGTGGTCAAAAAGATACGTTCAGTTGAGTAACATCAACATCAGAGAAGAAGTGAAGACATAAGAGTCCTAAGATGGAGAAGGTAGGTAGAAAAAAGCAGAGCATCAAAGAACTAACCTATTTAATGTCTTAGAATGGGGATCTTGGCACAAAGTTAGAGGCACCAGCAACAGAGAAAGATCAGTTCAATAGGTAGTAATGAGAGAAACAGACGCATGTGTTGCTATTTTGCTGATTCAGGAGGATGGAATAGTCAAGTGTGATAAAGCTGCACTAGTGTCAGGAAGAATAATGGAGAGAGAGAGAAAGATTGTTTGCTGTGTTGTTGTAGCCATGTCAGCAGAAGCAGAAAGAAGGTTGTTAATGACAACGTGGCAGGATACTACAATGAACACCACAGAAATAACTAAAAATAAATGCAGAGGAGAGCACTCTGTTGTGGCCAGGCTGACATCTAGATCAAAATCAGCACAGATACTGCTTTGTGAAAGGAGATCCAAGAGATGGCAGATTTCAAAGTATTTGTGTCTCTCCCTCAAGCAAATAAAAACCTTATGTATTCTGTGGTGTGTAGCCACTTTTCTGTTGAATAACTATCCTGACTTCCAATTGCAGAATATATCCACAGTATTTAGACTGTAGATCCCATTTTTGTCCCAGCCCTTGAAAACTCAAATAGCTGGGGTCCATTTGTAAAACTTTCCCATGTTCACTAACACTAATGCAAACCAACAGCTTCCATAGAAAATACGGTGGCAGACAACAGCCTTATAAAATTGAATTCACTGGATTTTCCCATTTTTCTAGAAGCTTTTCCTTAGAAGCATCTCCAGGAAGGAAATAGAATGATATACTCTAGCCTCCAGTAAAGAGGATAAACGATGAAATTCTTGCCGTGATGGCCAGAATGGATCAGACTTGTGCTTTAGAGGTTAAAAACACCCATTGTGGACTACACAGTGCCTTAATATATTTCTGCCATGCAATTAATTGCTAAATTATACTGTATCCCATCAGGTCAAAATAAAAACGCATAAAATCATTTGGGCTCCTACAGAGAATGTTTATATTACAAGTGCTGCATTTGCACTTTGGATTGCAAAACCTCCTTCTGGACTAATATTCTAGGAAATCTGTAATACATTTTTAATTAAATTAAACTGAAATCACATATTAGGAATGTGTTAGCCACACCAGATTTCTGTAGAATTGATTTTCTTCATCAACTAAACTTGACAAGAGTTATTCAGTAATCACTCTTTAGAGATTTTCTTTCCTAACAATTGTTTACAAACTGAACTGGCTAAGTGCACGTGAGCCCATTGATTTCTAGAGACTGGCCCCCAACAACAGCAGCCTGCTGGGATACCACTTGGGCTCAAGCGTTAGATGTCTGGGCTTTTGGTGCTGGAGGTCCCAAATTCAATCCCCTTCAGAATCACAGTGCCACTGTAGGTGAGCACAGTTCTGTTGAACATGCAGTAAAAGGACCAACCTCTACAAGCAACTGTGCCTAGAAGCAGCCATTTGAGAGTTCTGAGCCCTACACACACTCACCAGCCAGGAGGACACATTTTGACATGACACACACTGTGCCTGGAGAGCCTTCGGTGACTCCAGCTGGGGGAGAATAAGCAGTAAAGGCCCCTCATTATGGGAAGCCAGTAAAGGGCACCACTTCCCCCACCAGGACTTCCAGGAAATAACATTTCTTACCTCCTTCTGGAAAGGGGGCTCAGGTACTGACCTCTCCCCAGGGATGCAGCCAGCAGCACCCTCCCCTGTCTCTCTGCCCCTCTATGTAGCTGCCTCCTCCTCACCATTTTGCTGCAGAGGGGACAGTGGAAGAGGAAGCACTATCTCCCCCATCACAAGGCATATCAGGATACTACGCTGTGAGTGGGTGGGGAAGGAAGACACTCAGCATACAAGAGAAAGATAGACTGGGGGTGGGGGCTGAAAGTGATGGTCAAGTCCAAGCAATGGTACATATAAGCATAAGGCTTGAAAGCAGCAGGGATGTGCCCCTCTCCCACAGCTCCTGCATTGCCCGTACTCTCATACTTCTTCCTGGCTGTCTCAAGACTCCTCCCTTTGTCGTGGTCCATGCTGTCCCCTTCCCATCCTGATGTACTGCTGCATCATCACATGAACTTGAGACCCACCACACTTGGTGAGCTTCCACCCTTCTAACTGGACCTACTTTAACCATCGCTCCCTGTGGACATCAGCAGTTTCCCTGTGGGAGGGAAGCACCACAGTCATTCTCATGCAGAGGTCACACCAGCCACCCTATGCAACACAGAACAAGACCCTCTGGGTTCAGGACATGCTCATCTTCTCAGCAAAGACCTTCCCCTAAGCCATGCCCTGAGGCTAGGCCAGCTTTACCATTGTGCTCGTGCACAGATCAACTCTCTTATGGTTGGTCTTATTTTTTGCCATAAGCCAATCCAAACCAACGGCTCATCCTCAGGATCTTGGGATGCTGAGGATCTTGGGATGCTGAGGCTTGTTCCAATCAGAGTTACGCCATTCAGCCAACTGTCTTTCATCTTACCAGGAGAGACACGTTTGTTATGGTGCTGGGATTCCCACATATGGCTCCTAGCCAGCCTCAGCAGCGAAGGAATTCCTGTATAGGTCTAGGGCAGGGGTGGCCAACCTGAGCCTGAGAAGCAGCCAGAATTTACCAATGTACATTGCCAAAGAGCTGCAGTAATAAGTCAGCAGCCCCCCCGCCCATCAACTCCCCACCCCAATCAGCACTTCCTCCTCCCTCCCCATCAGCTGTCTCGTGGCATGCAGGAGGCTCTGGGAGGATGGAGAGGAGCAAGGGCATGGCAGGCTGAGGGGAGGGGGTGGGAAGGGGTGGAGTGGCGGGAGGGCCTGTGGCAGAGCCAGGGGTCGAGCAGTGAACTGAATATGCAGGAAGCTCTTTGAGGACAGAAAGTCATTTTGTTCTGTGCTCGTGCAGCATCTAGTGAAATGGGGTATGGGTCCATGACCGGGGCTGCTAGAGGCTCCTACAATACAAATAATACAATAATCTTTCCAAGTTGCCAGCTCCCAAATCTAACTCCCCATCCATTCAGCTCCACATGATGCAAAACCACCACGCCTGGACTCTGTGTTCAGCAGCATACTACCAGAAAAATCCCAGAAATACTTTAAAGGACTGAGCGTTGTTCAGAGCCACTCCTCGGTGATAGCTTCTGAAGCTCATGGCCATACATGAAGGTTCATGAAGCCATGTGGTAGGTCTTGGTTTCGCTGACAAGGCGCCTTTCAGCACTGCTCGTCATAGGCTGGGGTATCACATGGCACACTGCACTATGACGACTCTTGAGTGGCAGATGGCAATGCCTTTCCAACATCTTATGACTGGGATATGACAATACAAGACCTATGAGGATGAGGGCACGGAAAAGATAGATTAGATACAACATAACAGCTGCGAGGCTGAGATAAAGGAAGAGCAGCTTTCATAACGAACACAGTGTCAAATATCACCAGGTAATAAATAAGAATTACAGTCTTAGTGTATTTTTCTGACATAGCACAAGCTTACAGTCAGCTTGAGAGTGAAGAACTGAATATCTACATAGCCGCTAAAAAAAATCAAGTAAAACAGAGACAGGGCTAAAAAGTTCCTAATGGATAAAAATGAAGGAATAAAGCAAAGTAAATTTAAGATTGCCAGGATGTAGATTTATATTCTGGCAGTCTGTAGCTTTGGAAATAAGAGAGCAGGATCATATTAATAAGCACTTAATTGAGTGCCAGTTTCATAATTCTCTTGGTTCATTACCTTGTTCCAGGCTGATTAGGAAAAATATTTTTCTTACTCATACAACCATACTAATTTGATTGCAGTTTTAGAAATTAAGCCACTACATTGCCTCTAGTTTTCCCCAAAAAACAATTTAATGCTGGAGAAGGGTTGGATCATCAGCTGCAATGGAACAGTCTCTCTAGGCAGTCCAAGGATTTCCATAATACCCTGCTAATAACAAACAGCCAGCTCTGACATAGCACTTTTCATCAGTAGTTCTCCAAGTGCTTTATAAAGGAGGTCAGTATTATTATCCCCATTTTACAGATGGCAAAACAGACACGTGGAGGGGAAGTGACTTGAGCAAAGTCATGCAGCAGGCCAGCACTAGATCCTTCTGAGCCCCTGTCTGGTGCTCTGTTCACTAGGCCAAATTGCCTCAACCCATAATTAGATGCATTACCTCCAAGAATGAGAGAACTTCACTCTCCATCCCCAAACTGTGCTCTGTCTGAGCCAGTGGGGCACAATTACAATTACATGGGGGGGGGAGTCTAACAGTAAGATTCCTGCAGTACATTGGAGTCCAGACAGTTGCTCCCTTTCCAGCCAGCTTGCCTGGACTTTGCTATAATGTTCATCTCCAGAAACCCACCATCCATTCCAAGGCTGAAGGGCTAGAAAGCAGATCTTTCTGCCTGTTTGTACTTGCTTGACATACACGGGACCCAAAGGGTTCAAAATAGTACGTGCTCTGCATATGTGCATGAGGGCAGTAGAATAGTTACATCCTTATCTAGCTCTTCCAGGTATTTAGTGTTTCTGGAAGTTGATGAGGATTAATCCATTTTCTTCCACCCTGAGCCCTGGAGAGCATGTTGCAAAGGGAAAAAAGAGCATCTTGCCATCTTCCCCAAGTACTTGCTGCAGAAAGAAACTGGCTAATACTGGCTTGGGCTGAACCCCCAAAGTGGCACAGTATGCCGAAGAGAAAGGAAGAAAATATCCTCCAGTCAACATAGCAGTGTCTATGAATGTCAGGTGGGGATGATTTTTTTTTTTTTTTAATAGTTTTGTGTTGTGGTACTGATTAGTTCAGGGCCTCAAAGTGTGATCTATTATAGACGACTTACCCTCTCATTATTGCAACTGCACCTGGTGGGAGATCATATTCTTTGCACTATAAACTCATAGTGTCAGTAACATAGCATCAGATATTACTGGCATGTCACGGGAATGACACCACAGACATGCAGCCTTTGCTGTCTTTTAAAGATGAGACTCTCTCACTAGGGACACAAAAGGTCAGGAGAGATCTAGTTCTTGGCAATTAATCAGGCCAAATTTATAGTAATGTGCCTTGGAGAGGATGTTCCCCTCTAATCTGTCACTGTTCCTCTATACTGTCTGCAGTACAGCAGACAGCTGTGGGGAGCAACACTTATTTCAACAGACTTTAATTATCAAACACACATGCGGAAGTGGGGTGAGCAGGAGAGGGGTGCTGGAAAGAAGCAAAATCCACAGAGATTAGTGAACGGCTTTAAATTCACAGCTCTTCAAAGTTAGACAAATTCAAGGATAACATCCTATGGGGCGGGGGGGGGGGGGGGGGGGGAGGAGGAGAAGGGGCGTGCGCATTGCTGGGGCCTCATTGCCTGCTACTCCAGCTGGGACATCTGCACCAAACCAGAATATGCCAGCAGATAGTGCATACTGAATACTGGTTACTGAAAGAAGAACATCAGGACAAAGCCACAAAGGCCAAATACTCAGTGCCAGGAAGCAGATATTAACTCAAAGTCCAAGATTCCATGTACGCTTCATAGACTTGGAACACTTGCATTTGCAGAATGCTGCAGGGTGCCTCCTTATCAACACAGGTTACTCAGAGCACCACAGCTCACTCCACTGGCTCCCGTTTGAACATCAAGGGCCAGATTTTTAAAAGGTACTTAGGTGCCTAAAGACACAGATAGGCACCTAGTGGGATTTTTAAAAGCACCTAGGCCTCAAACTCACATTGGTTTCAATGGAAGTTAGGTCATAGGAGCTTCCAAAAAAATCCCAGTAGGCATCTAAATACCTTTGAAAATCTGGTCCCAAATCAATGTCAAGGTCCCAGTCTTAATTTTCAAGCCCCTCAATGATCAGAACACTTGAAGGGCCACCTCACCTTCCCAGGTACTTGACCTCTTTTGATAGCTGCACTGTTCCTGAAGAGCTGAGCTATGCCTACTAGGATGGAGAGCATCTGTACAGGAAGCAGAATGTTTGCAGCAAGAGGCCCAAAACTTTGGAAATCACTCCCAAAAGATCTAAAGGGGGACTAGGAACTTCAGGGCCGAATGCAAATCCTTTTTGGACCTTGCCTTCTCAGACAGCAACTCACAACCGAGTGGCATCTCTGAAAGCACGTGAATAAATCTCACATAGCTGACCCACCCGCCCACCCCCCAGGCAGGTGCAGCAGAGAAGGTACTCTATTGATATAAAGTCACCTTGTATTAGTTTTTAATTCCAGGATGCAGTCAGATTCCAGAGCAAAAGGTGAAGCATAAGAACCTTCATAGAACAGAATAGAAAAATACCTCTCTTTTTCCATCACGTATCTCCAACTTTTGTGCCGCCTCACAGCACAAGCCATCCAAATGAAATTGTTTCTCCTTATTGATAACCGCTCCATCTTTGATAGCAGTTCTGAGGATTTCCAGTGTATAATTCAGAGACATCCATTACTGATTACATCTAACTAAAGGAAGATGAACTTATTGCCCCAACCCCATATCCTTCTCCCATTCTAGTCTCTAGGTTCCCTCTCTCCCCAACCCGTCCCCCACAGCCCCATATGCCTTATTCCTCCCCTGAGCTATATCATCCTGCTTCTGTCACCTAAAAACGTACCTCTTACAAAAGGCCCGTAATAAAATAGTTAACAGTTACACAATGCTTTTCACCCAGGACCTTTTAGTGCTTTGCAAAAATACTGTTGTCACCATTTTATAGATAGGGAAAGTGAAGTACAGAAAGATGAAATCAGGCCCGCCAGCAGAGGGACCCAAAGGGGGCAATTGCCCTGGGGCCAGGGAGATTTAAAAGGGCTCAGGGGCCCCAGCCACCGCCACACAGGTGGGCTGCAGGGCTCCTGGATCTAGGTGCACGAGACCACTCCTGGCCCCGTGCTTTGGGGGGCCCCGCAGGCTGGCACGATTGGCCAGCGCAGATAGTCCTGAAAGTGACGGATTAGTCACTCCCCCCGCCCCCCAGGGACAGCCCTGGCCCCTGGAATGTCTGTCGGTGGGCCTGGATGAAATTATGTGACTTGCCTGAGGTCACAGATCAACTGGAAATGAAACCCAGACCTTTAGGCCTTACACCATGGGACTGAAGAGTACCAATTGATCTGGAATAAGTGACTGGTCTCTTGGGACTGGTCTCTTGGGAGAAACCTGAATGTGGTGTGATTTTTGCTGTAAGTGACCCTTAATCACAAAGTCCAGTTTGTCTGGATGACAAGATAGACTGGAGAGTCTAAGGAGACTGTCTGTGACTCTGTGGTAAGACCGGAATACTGATCCCGGAGTTCACATTTGTTACTGGCTTGGTGAAATCAAATTCTAGACCACACCACCAGTTTGGGGTGTCTGCCCTTGTGACAGGGTTGGGACTCACCACCACTGCATCTCCTGTTGTTCAGTCCAGGAATTAGCTCAGTTCATGTGGAGCGCCCTCTGCCAGTGGCGTCCCGTCCGTCTCTCACCTTCGATTGGCGTCTCAACCCGTGTTGCTCCCAGCGTCCTCTTCAGGACACTGCCCTCCGGCAGTGCCCCCAAGTCCACACTTGCCCCCTTCTGGCAACAGCAACTGTTAACAGCAGTCTTTCCAGTTCACTCCTGCCGCAGTGGCCAACCACAACCCCTCGAGTCTAGCCCCTCTGTTCAAGGGCTGGTTGCAGTCTGTCACGGCCACCCTTCCATGGCCAGGTGCTGTACAAGGAGGAAGTGGGGGGGGACCCAGGCCCGCCCACTACTCTGGATGCTGACCCAGGTACCCTCTAGGGGCAGCCCCCCTACCCTCCTTCTCTCCCCTTATCTAACTGTCCCTGGGCCACTTCCCCTCTGGCCCTTCGCACCCTCTAGGCCCTTTCTATCAGGGCCCGCAGTCTGGCAGATATTGGGCCAGAGCCCTTCTATGCTTCCCCTGAGCCTGTCCAGCACTGCTCTGTCCGACATGCCTGTCTCCTGCTCAGGAGACACACCTTCCCTCTTGAAGGTCTGGGACAGACTACCAGCTCCCTTCCTGGGCAGCCTTTATATAGGGCCTAGCCTAGCCCTGATTGGCTGTCTGTAATACTGGCCCTGATTGGCTCCCAGTAGGCCTTTTCTGATTGGCTGGCTGTCCGCGCAGCCGCTCTGGCCTGCTGTAGCCCAATCTGGCCTGGGGCTGGGGCACCGCCCCACCCCAGCCCTGTTTTCTGACTGTCTGTCCTGAGGTAGGCACTCAGTTGGGAGCCACTCCAGACAGCGTGACACTTATCACAAGACTTTTAAAAAAAAAAGTTGTACAAGAGTTATGGACCTGACCACATACGCAGTCATTTCCACCTTCAGGCACCTTGCTCGTCATTGTATCCCACCTCCCATCCTACATTTGTATCATGTCTACTTAGTTTGAAGTGTCTTTGGGGCAAAGACCCTATCTTTGGGTGTGTTGGTTAAGCTCCTAGCACACACAAGGTACTATAGAATCATGGTAAACTGGTAATCAGAGTCATTCATTTCAGGGGACTTTTTGCCTAATTTTTCCCCAGACAATTCTGTCACCCAGTAATGTGACAGATTTTTGTTACCAATCAGGCTGGGGCCACAGGATTTTTTGGGGGAGGAGATGACGAGGCACACCCAGTGTTTAAATTTTAAAGCTTTATTGATAAAATAGTAAAAAAACAGCAGAAAGTGTTGGGAATGCTTCAACATCACTTAGGGGAAGAAAGAAAGCGTTAATGCCCCAAGCCCTAACCCACTTTTATACTCACACATGCAAGACCCAGGCTGGCCAAGTCTGGGTGTAACATTAGAAGAAGTGCGTGGGGGAAGGTGGATGGGAGTGCTGTCCTGGGCCCAGGCTGTCCAAGTTTGCTGTTGCTCTCCAAGTTGCTCCAGCTCTCAGGAGGGTTTTAAGTCCTGAGCTCCTTGGGGGGTGGGGGGGTATTTCACTCAGGGACCTCTGCTTCTGGTGCTCTTTGTGCCAGTCCAAACTGGCTTGCTGTGGCCTCCTCGGTTTCCCAAAACATCCCGGCTTCAGAGACTTTGTTTTCCCTTCTATTGGCCTTTGCTGTCACCGTCTCATTAGCTTTTACTGTTTTCGCTGCTATCTCTGTAGCTCTGCTCAACTTAGTTCTCCTCTTCTCATGGCTGGGCAGCTGCTAATTTCTTGTCAAGCCCATAACCTTGGTCCGGGGCCAGCGTTTTATTTTCACATAAAGCTAGCTAAAGTGTTAAGTTAACCCGTTCTCTGCTTTTTTTTTTTTCCCCTTTCTCCCCCCCCGGCCTCTCGTATTCTGCCAAAATCCTTCCACTCTCCACTCACACATCTTTAACCCTCCCCAAAATACTTTGCAATGCCTGCAACAGTATTAACCACATACAATGCTAATTTGCCTTCCCTAAAAACTCCCTAAAAAAGGGTGCGGGTGCCATTGGGGTGTAACGGTAACTCCAGAACTGGGTCTAGCACTATCTCTGTTAAAAACATATTCTGATATTCCTTTGACTTTATTGTAATCCCGCAGTATATGCTGCCAGATATCCACATTACATCTAGAATATTTAAGACCTGAGGTGAGGGAAACTTGACACAAGCAAAGAACAGACATTAGGGACAATATACAGTTTTTGACTGTATATTGACAATATACAGTTTTGACGGCATTCAAGGAACCCTGGCCATATAAGAAATCTGTGGCAGGATGTGCCCCATATAATATATCCTACTAGACTAGCACGTCTGGAAAGAGATACCTGATTAGCTAATAGAGAGTTCAGTGTGTTCAGAGTAATTGTGATAATGGGGCCTCATCCACCTATTTACCCTCCCTCCTATCTACATAGAAAGAAAAGGAAGATTTAGTGAGGAAAAAAATACCAAGAAAATATTTTTGCTCTCTTTGTGACAGAGGGGCAGCTAACCCAGGATGACAAATGAAATCCCACCCGGAGTGGTGATAGAAATGTATCTTATTACCTATAGTTAATCTTAATATGATTTACTTGCTGCATGTTTAATTTTAAAGCTATTATTATTGTCAGATTTAATTCAGCAGCCAATTATGCAGAACACAGTCTCACAAGTCCTCTCCTTATACCAATAAAGCAAAGAAATTAGATGTTCATCTATGATCACATACACTGTAGCATTTTGACAATTGTCACTCAACAGCAAAGCATGATCAAGAAGGTTAGTAGCAGCTCAAAAAAGGTCAAGATATCAATATTTTCATTTAAATTGCCCCAACACCATATGGTAAAAAGGGAGGAAAAAAATGACAATGGTTTGTTCTGATATGTAAAGTGCTTGTAACTTTCCCGAATGCAGCAAGTCTTCATAAATCAGCATTCCCACCTGTGTCCCAATGACAACATTTTCTGGTTGAAATAATTTGCAACTATATCTGCAACTTTTGGCTCTAGCAACTAACAGGTACTCTAGGCTGTACTGGACCAAATAGTAAAGTTACGGCTGTTGCTACTCTTGAACTAGTTCAATATACAGACTGCAGCACAACTGGCTCAATCTGCATTAGTTTTTTCTGTGCCTGTCCTCGCCTCCTCTGTGAGAGATGCAGAGTCCTCCTCAGAGGTTAGTTCCTCCTTGTCTTTCCTGCTCCCAGTCAAGGTTTGCACTCTTCTGCCCCTTCATTCTGACACTATGAAGGAGTAAGACAACAGCCAGGAGCTACAAAGTCCAGAACTCCCCTCCAGAGACAGGACTCAGGGATACTTTGTCTTCCTGGCAAAGAGGGAAATCAGCAGCTGCATTTCTGAGGGCATAAAAGATGGCCCCAAAAAAGAGGAGACATCCCAGTTTTCCAAGGGTCTCAAGGGATGGGCTGGGTTCTCTATCCTAAACTCATACTTCAGTAGAGCGAGTGGCTTGACTCTGGATTAGGAAAAATAACCAAAGAAACCTAGGTAGGGAAGAAGCTGTAAGACTCCCATTGGTCTCTTCAATCAGAATCGAGAAAGGAGTCTGGACTTTAGGTCCTGGCTGCAGGAAACTCCTATTCCCAAAACACCAGCAGAACACCACATATCAGAGTTAGCAACTCTGATGTCATCATGTTACACACACCAACCATTTCGGAGGGTCCAGCTCCTTCCCTCTTTGTACTTTGTATGGTCAGATCAGGCCTGAGCACGCTTGACAGTTATTCTTTCTGCTAGTGCACACCTCAGACACCCTTCCGTCAGGCACCCACTGGCTGTGTGTGAGGTCACTTCAGCAGGTGAGCTGGTCAACTGAGCTAACTGCTTTATTAAGAACAAAAATTTGTCCCCATATATAGCCAGGCAACTCCTGTTACTTCGATGGGAAGCGTGCTTTCCCAAGGTAGAAACTTGGGCTAGATATGATCTTTGCTGTTTAACTCAGCGTTTAAAACGTTAATCATCTGAGTCCATTGCGCATGTGCTAATTAGAGCACCAGATGCCTGCTGCTATGTTCTTACTAGCTAGAAATGACCAGGCACAAACCAGACACCTTGCACCTGTGTAATGAATTCTGGACAGTTGTCCAGACCTGCTTAGCAGCTGTGCTCGAGAGTGCAGCCTCTGAAAGCTGGTTAGATTACTGCTCTGATTGGCATTCTTCAAAATGCAGGCAACTTTGTCAATAAGAGGCAGACCTGAGAGAGGTGGGAGAGACACACACTTCAGTTTGTCCTACCTAATTCCTGGTTGCAGGAAGTGAAAGCCCTAGCAGAAGAGTTCACTGCTCGTTGTCCAAGAGGAGTGTGTAACAAATGTGACACATAAGAGCGCTGGGAAGACTGAAGTTTGTCTCCTAATCCCAGCCCTGATTTGGGTCACATTCACAAATATCCTTATCACATGTGGGAATCCGGATCTGCAAGCAGTGCTGCCAACTCTCGCAAGTCTCATGATATTTGGGGGTTTTCTTAAAGCCCCAGCTCTTGGAGTCAGGTGATTATAAGAGACTCTCAGCTTTCGTTTAAAACAACAAGCAAGTTTCCAGCCCTTGGGCTTGCAGAGAAAAGCTTGAAGACATGAAACAAGTGCAACTTAAAGGCTCAGAAAGCAGAAGGCAAATAAAGTATTATTTTAAAAATCTCAATTTTGGGACCTGAGTTACGATTTTTGAATGCTCAGAGTTGGGAAAACTGTTACTGTTATCTGTCGCCTCATACACACAGCCCTTTTGAAAAATCAAATGTAAACTAATTTTAATATTGATCAAACACAACTAATATAGTCAATTAGTTATATGTATAATGAAGATGTCAAGGACAGCACCAGATTAATCCATCACTGGGCCCTAGCCAAACAGACTTCTGGCCCCTCTATTGCCAGCTAAAGTAGATGCTCCCACAGAATGGATGCATTGATATTAACCGCTGTCCAAGATGTAAATTTATAGCGTAGACTTGGCCTTGGAAATCTGGCCCTTGGGAGCACAGCTGGGTTTAGGAATCAGTCATGGTACAGGACATGAATCAGTCCTAATTCCCATTCATTTCAACAGGAAGTAATTCTGAAAATCCTACTAGGCATCTAAATAACTAACAATCTGGCCTCAAGCCTCTCTGTCACTTTGCCCTGGGTAATAATCACTTTGTCTCAATATCCCCATTTTTCAGATAGGGAAACAATACTACCACAACCTAAAATTACCTATTTCACAGGGACGTTGTGCAGGCTGATTAGTTACATTTTATTATTTATAAATTATTTATAAATCTTTTAAGTGTCCCCACCTACAACATATCACCTCTCTCTCAGTTTCAGTCACTCCTAACATTCTTCATCATTCGGGGGGGGGGAGGGAGGGGAGGGGGGAGAATACTTGCTCAGTGGAAAAAGCATTCCTTTCTCCATTTTGCTTAGCAATAGCTGGTATGGTGCAAATCAACAAGCTCTGAAAACATTTTAAAGCTGAGACTTAGAGTTAGTTATATATTATTAAGTTTACCAATTCCCACCCACACACCCCTTTTGTTACATTTCTATACATCATGCTAAAATGTTAAATAATGCAGAAAACGCATCCAGTGCCAGCTATCTTCAGTGACTGTTTCTCCAAAAGCAACTTGTACTGCAATTAACATAATGAGGAAGATCTGGAGTCCAATTCGTACACTATGTACATGGTCTCCCCTCCACTTCTTCTTACAGAGGACTATACTGCTGTTGATGCTTATTCATTGCTGGCTCTTAATCCCTTATCTGACAAGAGTGAGTGCTGTAATTCCGGTAATAAGGCCTCTCTGTCTGTTTTGGTTGCAAGATCATCAAGTTTTAATTTGTAACTGTTAGCGACTGAAACTGGCTATAACTGCTTCAAGTTATGTCACTGCACTTACACAAAGGAAACGTGTATTGCGCTTATAAAATGCTACAAAATCATAAAAAAAAACCAAGAAGTTGAGGTGCAGAAAAATTATCACTGTTGGTGGGTTTGTTTGTTTTTAAAAATGTTCTTCATTTCAGTCACACAGACCATATAAAAGCATTTGGGTAACACTGATGAGAGAAACTTCTCTCGCTGAACTAACTAGTATTGACTTTTAAAAAAACCTCATTTTTTTTACATGAAATTTCCATACTTACCAATCTTAGAAAGCTGTAAAAAGAGGAGCAATGAAGAGAAAAATAAAGGACTCATTTTCTGAGTTCATTGAAATAGATTGGACTAGGATAGGAGACATTTTGGGGAGGGACAGAATGGAAAGATAATAGATCTTTCACTTACAGAATATAAGCGGCATGTACAGATTGCATGATAGGGCTCTCCTGTGGAGCCTGGGTTATTAATGACTCTTCCTAACTTTACTTATATGTAGTCTACACAGCACTTAATGGTCCTGCTAAGTGACATTCAGCCATCCACCTACAAACCGTGCCCAGGGAGCACCTTTATGCACTCGTGCTCTGTAGCTAGGATGTTTTGATTTTGCATAGCTCGTTTTCCCTTTCCTGTTGCAGCATACTCTGGGTTTAATTTGCAATAAGCAGGGCTCTGCTATTTGTCTCCCTGCCACGCCCAGAAGCTTGTCCCCCTCTAGTCTCACACCAACATATGCACCTCCTGAAACCTGATCCTCTTTGCCTCCAACTGATTATAGTGTGAGCATTGGAGCAGGAGCCAGGAACTCTCAACTTCTTATCCTGGCTCTACAGCTCTTTGGCCTTAGTCAAATCACTTAGCTTTTCAGCCTCAGTTTCCCTGTATGAAAAACAAGTTACGGAGCCTACAGTTTGTCCTGAGCTGACCGAGCTTCATGATTTGTTGAGTGAACGTTCTCTAGAACATGCTTGAACTTTTGAGAGCACAAGTGATGAGAGTATGCATATAAATAGGGGAAATATGAAAACTGTGATCCAGCCATGAATTGCATAAGCAAACGAACTGCATGCTCACTTTGCTGGCACATTATCGTTTCAGGGCAGGATGGGTGGTCATGAGAAGGCATCATGCACATGCATTTCATATGGCCAAGATGTGCTCAGTTTAAAATCCCTCTCCTGAAAGGGTACCCCCATACAGACCAGCTGAGCCAGGTGGTCTCATCCCTTCCCCAGCCATGTGGTTACAGAGGAAGTCCCTGTTGTGCTAGGTGCTGTACAAACAGAACACCCCCCCCCCAAAAAAAGACAGTCCCTGCTCCAGGAGGTTTACAATAGCTACCATGGATTAGTTATCGCGCTTTAAAAACATGTCATCTTTTGGCAGTGAAGGCAAAGCCAGAGACTGACACCTGCAGACACTGACAGCTACGGCAAGTAGGAGAAAGGGTGAAGCTCATCCAGGCACCTTTCCTGCCACATACTTCTGGACAGTAGCAATTTCTAGAAAATCAAACTAGAAAAGCAAAGTTTGGTGGAGATGTCCAAGGTGAACAAGGTCTCCCCCTTGGGGTGGGAAAGGGCAGCTCACTTACCTATGTCATTCTCTAGGCAGCTGCAAACCTCTGGTCTGGTTCTGGGGTAAGGAGCACAGACCTGCAGCTGGGCCTTTTAGTGGGTGCACCCCCTTTGGGGGGGGATATAAAGCAGTCCAAACGATAGGAGTATACTCCCCCAACTCCTTTCTTTGTGCAATTTTCAATTCCCACACCGCAGTGCAAGTAAAGGTCAGGGTTTAATCCAGGAGGGATTTCAACAAAGAAAACCAGCCAAGCACACCTTCTTCCTCAGAGGGCTTGGGCAGGCAGCATTTGAAAGCCATAGGCTAGTTAATGCCACAAGGTCCCCAGTCCAGGAGCTCTAAGCCCTGGCTCTGCTTGCTTCTGAGTGCCACCCTTACTGTGCCTAAAAGTTTTGCTCTGCCTGACCCCTGAAATAGGATCGAAAGCAAGAGCTGCACAAGTTCTTCCACTGGTGCTGTATCCACTGTCTGGTAGTGTGCAGACCCAGAAAGGGCCGGCCTGCCTGTGTTCATGGGCTAGGACAACTTCCGTTCAAGTGTCACGGGACAGACAGGCACGTTTTCCCACAACACACCCTGAACAAAGGCCTAGAGCAGCTACAGCCAGCGAGGGTGCTAGGAAACCTGGGATACGCCCCCAGAAGCGGAAGGTCTGCCTGGGGTCTGCATAGTGCAGTATGGACCCATCAGTGTGGCCGTGAGACCTGGGTCCAGCAGTTGCAAACCCAGGTTTGCAATGCACTGTGGATGCTCAAGCACAGGCTTGCAGACACCGGGTCCACAGGTGCAGCGTAGACATACCCCAAGGGCCTGCCTCCAGGCTTGACAAACTTCAGAGATGTGATGGGCTGGGGCTGATTGTGACAAGAGTTCTTTAACCCTTGCCCGGCTGGTGAGGAGATCATCTGCCCCACCACAGGGGGAGGGTCAGTTTTTCCCCAGTGAAAACCCCCAAATTTTCTACAAACATGAGGATTAAAAATCACAACATTTTTGATTTTTTTTCACCAGGAAGTTCATTTTGGACTTTGGTGAATTTTTGACTTGCCCTAGCGATTCCACCAGATTCCTCCCTGCTTCAGTTTTTACTGTTGATCTTTGTTTTCTAGTGATTGGGTGCTTGCCTCAGTCCCCTCCCATCCCTCCATAACCGACCTCTCATTTCCTCTTGCATTTTCCTTGCCCTCCTTATTCTGTGCTCTCCCCTTCTCTGTATTTCCTATTGGCTAATCCCCACTCATGCTCTATTCTACAGTTGATGTGTGGGTTGTACATATGCACACACCCAAAACGAATTCTCTTCTTCCCTCCCACCCACCCCAAAAGAAACAGCAGAACGTGGTGTTTACCAGCCATCACTCTGACTACTTTGCTTCATAATGCATCCTTTTCCCCTCATACCTTGGGTACAGCTACACTTTGAGAAAGAGGAGATATATCTGCTCTAGCGTTGATCAAGCTAGCATGCTAAAAACAGAGTGTAGCCCTGGCATGCGTGATGGGAGCGGATAGCCATCTTCAAGTAGGTACCTAGCATCGTGGACGGGTATATTCTGGCAGGGCTAGTCCGTTCCACCACTCACACTGCCATATCTACACTATTTTTAGGGCACAGATATTGCCATCAGCTGGAAATGACACTTTCCATACTATCTAAATGGACCAGACATACAAAAGGTAAGCTTTTGGGGGCAAGAACTAACACAGTGGGGCCTCACTCCTGAGCTGGGCCTGTAGGTTTTACTGGACACAAATGGACCGTAATTACATACCAAACAAACCTATTTTAAAAAGAACAGCCAGGTTGCAAGGTCAAGCACTCAGAAGTTCAGAAGTGCTCAGGCAACCTGAATTCAGCCCCCTTGTGCATAGGCAGTCTGATACAGCCCTTGATTACATAGTATTTCCCCCCAGAACAATGTTCCAGTTGGGGAACTGAGGCACAGAGAGATTAAGTGCTTTGTCCAAGGTCACACAGGAAGTTTGTGGCAGAGCTGGGAACTGAAGCCAGGTCTCCCAAGTCCCAGACCAGTGCCTTTCCCACAAGGAGGCAGATCCAAAGGAGCTACAGCAGTTTACACCAGCTGAGATCTACCCCAAGCCCTTCCTTCTTGAAATCCTCTATCTACACACTGAACATATCCAGCTTGAGAAGAGGCAGTCGAAGCTTCTTACCCCTACTCCTTCAGTTTTCATTGACACTACCTGGAGGGATCCCCTTTACGGGCAAGAGGGGATTCAGTCTCAGTGGACCACTCAGTCCATGGCCTTTATGCGAAGACCACATGAAAGTTGCCAGTTGCCATGGCAACAGTTGCGGCGTGGACTCCTGTATACAGAGAACTGGACGGAAACATATATAGGCCACTAAAGAGCTACCAGATGGCAATGGCTTTGAGTAGCTACCAACCAGGGCCAGATCGGTTACCATTGACTTAGAGGTGACAGAATCTATAACCCATTTCCAATTCTCTGAGTCATTCATATTCCCCTCACATTCATTTTCTGAAAAGAGAGCTTTGTGGAAAAAAGGCATTTAAAACAACATGACTGATCAGCTAGGAAAAGTGAAGCACATACCAGTGGTTCATAAGTTTCCCCTGTCATTCAAGGAACAACATGCACAAACAGCAAAGGCAACCATGTTAAAAGATGCTTAACGCAGAGACAGAAGAATCTGGACTTGCAAAACTGAGATGGCATCTGTCAGAATTTCCACGCTTCAAAGACTGAACAAAAGGAATCCACGGTAGAACTCCACAATGCTAGATTAATGAGATATTCATTACAAAACAAATAGTTCGGTAATAGTGCATGAAACACTAATGAGAACTATATTAGACATGATGCTTTGACAGCATTTGACTGATGAGATCAAACAGACATCAGTAGTTTCACTAAGGACTATTCTGAGCCGAAACACTTGGTTTGTGGAATTAGGAAGGGATACAGCACTTTTTGTGGTTTGGGTCTTGGTTAAAATCTGGCCCAGTTTGGTAACAAAGAAGAGCCCGTCATGCTGTCCAACAGGTTTTCAAGGGCCAGTTTTCAATGTTTTTGGTGGACAAATGAAAAAATTTAGTGTGGGCCAGGCTGTCTCTCCCCTTTGATTCGTGCACGAATCCCCCCCAGACCCCTGCACCCCTCACCCCCCTCCACACACACACAGTTCACCCTTTCTGTTCAAGCAGGGCTAGCAGCCTCCACAGTGGCATTCCCCCAATCCTGCAGAGACCTTCCTTACTTATTACTTGAATTACAGTTCCATTTAGAAACCCCAAGAAAGATCAGGGCCCCAGTATACTGTACAAATGCATGGTAAGAGACAGTCCCTGGCCCAGAGAATTTATCATCTAATTTAAGCCAAAATACAACAAATTGGAGTGATGCGCAAGCAGAAGTGCGGTGAGGAAGGATGTTGGTAACCGTAACAAGGGGCTGGGGCATTCGCTGGTTCCAATCTGTTGCAGACATGAATATTCTAGCCAGCTGAGTGACATTCAGCCAGTCCACCTCTGAACTGTGCCTAGGGGACACCTCTGTGCACTCATGCTCCACACTCTGCACTTCCTCATCCTCATGCCCTGCCTTGACACAAAGTGGCAGGACCTACTGCCATCCTGCATGGATGAGGATCCCCCTGGGGGGGGTGGCGTTTCTACTCCACTTTAGTCCGGAAGGAGGAAGATTAACAGAGGTTCTCTGTGATTGTAGGGCCTTTTTCCAGTGCTTTGTTCATACGTGCAGTCCAGATAGCAAATATGCCAGCACTTTCCACCTGCATTAAATTATCTGGTTGTGTAACAATTAAATCAGAAGTTCTAGATCTGTCAATATTTTAAACACATTTTTACTTTGTTTTCCCCATACAATTCACTTTTTAAACTTTGAAAGTGCTTTAAAGAATTAAAGCAATCTGGTCTGGTCTTTAATAAATCCAACAAAAACAGAATGTTTATCTTGATACAAGCTGATAATACCCAGCTCCAACTTTCTGGTTGGAGATTACCCAATTGAACCTCAAAATTATCAGCATTGTTGTCATTCTTGGCCAGTAATTTTAAGCAGTGCATTTGCATTTGTTGAAATATATCTAGCAACGGTACCACAAGTTCACATGTGGATCTTAACACATTGTACAGGAGGCCAGCATGGGATTTTATACAGTGGAATGAATAAATAAATTAGCTGTATGTTTTGTTGGTACCCAGTGTACATAATGTGAGGCTGTGTTTTGATCCTGAGATTCCAGTCACATATAGAAACAACTCCATTTTCCCCTAGGGTGAAATTCTGCTCATGCCGAATAATAGCTTACTCCATGAATAATAATAGTACCTAGGATTTATATACTGTTTTTCCATCAATAGATCTCTAAGTGCTTTATAAAAGAGGTCAGTATCATTAGCCACATTTAACCGACGGCCAAACGGAGGCACAGAGGGGTGAAGTCCCTTGCCCAGGTCATCCAGCAGGCCAGCGGCTGAGGTGGGAATAAAACCCAGGACACCTGAGTCTCAGTCCAGTGTTCGCTTCACTTGGCCCATTGATTTCAATAGGACTACATATGTAGTGAGGTGCTACTCAACATGAGTAAAGGTGGCAGAAACTGGCCTTCTGAAAATAGTCCCATTGATTGTGATCAGCCTATTCTAAATTATTACTCATTATAACTGAGACTGGCAGCACCTGGCCTAGAATGATTTATAAAGTCACCCACCAGAAATCCCTGATGAACATACCACTTTACATTGTATAATTTACAATATATATGCCTGCAAATATAGTGTATGCACTTATATATAGCTGTAGGGCAAGAACAACATTGCTGAAACAATACCTGGAATCAAATATTTGATTCAACTGCACTACGTAAGCTGTACCTTGAACAGCAGCACCCTCTGTAGACCAGTTCTGGAGGACCAAGAGCTATGGTCTCAAACAGAGAAGACAAAGACTGATTAGAAGTAGTAAAGCTGTTTTATTTCCAAACCGAGGATAATATAGAGTTGGAGGAGCTACAGCTTCAGCTTCCATGCAACAAACTGTTGCCAATTACTGTCAGTGTCTAATGATGATTATTAGTGATTTGCTTTTGGGTATTACTGCCCTTTCTGAAAATAGTCTGAACACTGAAAATTAAGGACTTGGACAGCTCCTGAATGAGGGACTTCAATGCATTTTCGAGACCAATTTACAATATTGCCTTCTCACGATTCAAAAATCCTTTGTGGCAATAAGAAAGAATTTCCTTTAGCATTTTTTGTTTCTTCGTTGATCTAAGGTTAAAGATATTTTCAGCTCTTGTAGATGCACTATATTTCAACATTTCAAGATAAATGCCCCTTTTTTGGCAGAACTACACTTTTCTCTCAGTCAGAATCTTATTTACATTAGCAATTAATATTGGCTAGTCATAATTAGATATGGATAAAATAATAAAATTCTTACTGTGTAAAGATTGCTGGAGGAGCCCACTACTGTACATTCATTAACCTCAGTGTATCTAGCATACGAAAGAACAAGTATTATCTATAGTCTGCAAAAGTGATCATCAGTCTACCTCTGACTCAAGAGCTTAAAGCGCAGCTTTACTTTGAAAGGTGCCTTCTTACGCAACAGATCTGCTCACTGGGCCAGGACTTTAGCTGGTATAAATACGTGTAGCTACATTGGAGCTGGGACAGTTTACACCAGCTGAGAATCGGGGCTCCTGTATGTGGTTTTGTTTTTTACACTAATGTTTTCACTCCTTTTCCTTCCTGTTAGAATTCTGCTCACATTTCTTTGGCTATGGTGGTCCTGCAGGGCTATTTTTTGTTGGACGCATCTAGAGTAGTTTTCTAAGTTCTAACAATCGGGGTTGCCCAGGTGTCCTAGAGGGCTGACTTGGGATGCAGGACCTATTACAGGTGATGAGGATTTAAAAAGACAAGGAGAGAGCCCAGCTAGGATCTCAGGTCCATGACTGAATTTGCAGAAATGGCAATTAAAATCTTTTCTCATAAACTGAATACATTTTGTATGTCAATCCTTAACAAATACATCACCCCCACGGTGCCACTTTATACAGTTATTTTCAGAGCTGACCAACATTTTAGCTACTCCAACCCAGTGGCTTGCCTGCAAGGAGGATGGACGAATTCCCTATCATTGGTCATAAAACAAGTATTTATTGATGAGAGAAACCAGCCACAAGCTAACATACAAATTAAAAAAAGCTGCCTGAACAACTGTTGTGTCACTTTTAAAACATCGCAGAGACATCTCGTGGTTGAACATCTTATCTGCAAGTAAATATCATGGCAGCATTTGAGGAAGAAGAATCCAAAGCTGCTCCGAGAAAGATCACATCTGAGATCCCAGGCACATATGTGAAGGACTAGTGAATTGCCACTGTGAATAACAATGGATGATCATTGGGCTGGAGAAAGAGTGAAAGTGACTCCATAGCCTGGTAATTAGGACACTCCCCCAGGACAGAGAGACCCAGTATCACATCCCTGTTCCAATTACTATTTAAACACAAATACTTTAACCCATCTATTTAAACCAAGTGGAACAGCTTCAAGAGGGGAGACTGAGAAAGCCCCATACCAGACTATCCCATAGCCCAGTGGCGAAGGCACTTGCCTGGAATGGGGAGACCCAAGTCCAGATCCCTTCTCCACATCAAGCAGAGGGGGGAATTAAAGCTCGATCTCCCACATCCCAGGTGAAAGCTCTCACCACTGGGCTAAAGTTTATAAGACCATGGGGGTGCCACTGCCACATCCTCTTTGGAGAATCTTTTGCTTGCTTTTGTCAACATGCTTGAAAGTCAAAACATTTTCTTTCTGCGTTACCTAAATCTGTAGAGTCAATTTTGCTTATTTGGGTAATGTAGAAATCTTTCACCCTGTTTTGACACAGGGTTGGGTTTTTTTCCTTCTTTTTTTCCCCCTCTTTTTTTTTTTTTTTTTTTTTTTGGCAAATTGAAATCTCAGAATTATCATTTTCAGTTTGACCCAAAACGAGTTTCTTTTTAATTTTTCAACCTGCCAGCAAACCAACAAAATCCCTTATTTTCCCAGCTCTAATCCTGAGTGAAGTAATGAATTGGATGGGCTCAGACTGAGCCCAGGGGATGTTTGTCCAACAACCGAAGCACCACAACACAGGACAGCCTAGCATAGTCACAAGTTCCAGCTCATGACAGGCCACTCATGCGCTCATGTTTGAATAGTAACCATTAGGAATGGTAACTCTCTTACTGCTCCAACTCCTCTTTAAGGCCCATCTGGGAAGTCGCTTGCCACGTGGCCTGACAAGCGGCCCTGTGATTGTTCAGACCATCGTCTCACTCACTCGCTCCGTGGCCTCTCTCAAGCTCCCAGAGCTGCAGCACTTTCCTCTTCATGGCTCAGCCTTCTGTCTAAGCCACATTAAAGCCCTCTCCCCTGTCCAGGGTGTTATCAAAGTCTCCTTCGAAATCGCCCTCAGATAGGCCACCCCTAGCATGTCACTCCCTCAGCAGGTGGTAGGCCCACTCTCTATGCTGGGTTCCAATCCAGGGACCCTTGACCCATCAGTTCAGGCCTTTACTCTCCCAGCCCTTACTGCTCCTTCCCTGGACTGCTCCCTACACTCTCCAGTACAGGCTCCTAGTCCCCCTTGTGTCAGGGACCGTGACTGCAAGTTTCCTCACTGCAGGTCCTCCTTCGCTGCTTCCAGCTCCCTGGCTTTATCAAATCCCCACTTGTTTCTGCGCAGGTGAGCTTCATCCCTGCTCCCCTCCAGGTGCAGCCTATGGCTAATTGGTCCTTCTTGCCTAAATTAATCCCTCAGGGCTAGTGTGGGGTGAATGCCTCATCATTGTCATATCAAACCTGAAGTGCATTATTCAATAATTCAGCTATAAGAATGATCCCTTCAGCTTCTACCAATAAGCTTATAAACAAAAACAAAAAAATAAACTTACTTACCATTGATGGGTACCATTCAATATTTCTAGCAATAACAAGACAAATGTATTGAAATGCCTCGGACACACCAAATAGTGTGGCCACAGAATAGTGGGGTGAAATCTTGACCTATTTAAATCAATAGGGCTAAGATTTCACCCTCGGTTATTAATACACCCTGAAGCCTGAATTTCGGCACACCATGACCTGTGTTGACAACTTGCCCCGACATTAAAGAGGTGTCTTTATCTTTGCTGTAGCTGGAAATGGATGGCTGGAAAGGGCAACAAGGAGGGTAAAACATGTTCAGACACTAGGCAATGGAAGCTTAAGGGAAAGCCATTAAATGTGACTGCAGCAGTTACAATGATATATTCCAAAGCCATAAAACATGGTTCCTGTCGTTCAGAAATAGTTAACCCGACTAATGGAATTTCTAGGAGCAGGGACAGGGATGAGTTATACCAGACTTAAGAAAAGTTTAATTTTTTTTAAAAATCCTTCAGGATTTCCTTGGGAGGATTTTGCTTTCAGTCTTTTTGTTTTAATTATTACAAGGCTTGGCAGAAAATAAGTGCAACTGGAAGATAAACAAAAAAACTCAAGATGTAAGACATACTAAAGGTTTGGCTTCAGGACATGAGTAGAGCAAAAATAATATGCAACGAATGAAGTTTGCTATTCATGAGTAATACAGTCAGACAAAGGCTCAATCTTGCAAACCCTTATTCACACAAGTATTCTCTATCTATAGGCAGTTCCACTGAAGTCAATGGAGCTAATCACATAATGCTTTGTGGTATCAGGCCCAAATGGGCCCAATATCTATAACCCTTTCTTTTTATTAAAAGGTTATTCTACCTGTTCCGTGTCTCTGCCAGACTGAAATTCTGAGATACAGAACTAATGACCTATAAACTTCATAACAAAGAATATGATATTCTGCTGCAGTTTTCTTGGTAGGACTTAAATTATACAATTATTGTATTTTACACTCAATTTTGTGTAAGTGTAGATGATGCTATTGAGGGTCATTTACCTTTATACATTGTTGTTAGCTTTTCATCATTGCAAAATCAACACGTCAAAAAGAAAGCAGTACATCAACCAAATACATGATTTCATAACATAACAAAAATAGATTAAATTCAGCAAAGTACTCTAGCTTCAGGAACTTCACTTTAAAATGAATAAAATGCCCATCAAAATTATTGTATGGGATAATTAAGGAAGCATCTGCTACAATGTGTTAACTATGAAAACTAAGTAATTATCATTTGTAAAATGCCCTTCATCCCAAAGGACCCTAACGTATTTTACAAATTATATAGTACATAGCCATCACTTCACCTGCTACCTCTGCGGATCTCTGCTGAGGAATACATGGCCAGCTCTGTAGTATGCACCTCCCTTTCCGTCAGGCTTGTGGAAGTCCTTCCATGCAGATCAACATCTAGGGTGGGGTAAAGGGGGGCCTGCCATGCACAGCAGATTTTTCCCTTCCTCATCACAAACCTCTCTGTAGACACGTGGTGGGGGAATCAGCACAAGTTACTGCACACGCAATCTCTAGTAACTTGGTCTACTTCTCCCTCTGCCTTGCAGAACCCATAACTGTAGGTTTCAGAGTAACAGCCGTGTTAGTCTGTATTCGCAAAAAGAAAAGGAGTACTTGTGGCACCTTAGAGACTAACCAATTTATTTGAGCATGAGCTTTCGTGAGCTACAGCTCACTTCATCGGATGCATACTGTGGAAACTGCAGAAGACATTATATACACAGACACCATGAAACAATACCTCCTCCCACCCCACTCTCCTGCTGGTAATAGCTTATCTAAAGTGATCATCAAGTTGGGCCATTTCCAGCACAAATCCAGGTTTTCTCACCCTCCACCCCCCCACACACAAACTCACTCTGCTGCTGGTAATAGCCCATCCAAAGTGACCACTCTCTTTACAATGTGTATGATAATCAAGTTGGGCCATTTCCAGCACAAATCCAGGTTTTCTCACCCCTCCCCCGCCCCCCCCACAAACTCACTCTCCTGCTGGCAATAGCTCATCCAAACTGACCATTCTCCTTACAATGTGTATGATAATCAAGGTGGGCCATTTCCAGCATAAATCCAAGTTTAACCAGAACGTCTGAGGGGGAGAGGGGGAGGAAAAAACAAGGGGAAATAGGCTACCTTGCATAATGACTTAGCCACTCCCAGTCTCTATTTAAGCCTAAATTAATAGTATCCAATTTGCAAATGAATTCCAATTCAGCAGTTTCTCGCTGGAGTCTGGATTTGAAGTTTTTTTGCTGTAAGATAGCGACCTTCATGTCTGTGATTGCGTGACCAGAGAGATTGAAGTGTTCTCCGACTGGTTTATGAATGTTATAATTCTTGACATCTGATTTGTGTCCATTTATACTTTTACGTAGAGACTGTCCAGTTTGACCAATGTACATGGCAGAGGGGCATTGCTGGCACATGATGGCATATATCACATTGGTGGATGTGCAGGTGAACGAGCCTCTGATAGTGTGGCTGATGTTGTTAGGCCCTGTGATGGTGTCCCCTGAATAGATATGTGGGCACAGTTGGCAACGGGCTTTGTTGCAAGGATAAGTTCCTGGGTTAGTGGTTCTGTTGTGTGGTATGTGGTTGTTGGTGAGTATTTGCTTCAGGTTGGGGGGCTGTCTGTAGGCAAGGACTGGCCTGTCTCCCAAGATTTGTGAGAGTGTTGGGTCATCCTTCAGGATAGGTTGTAGATCCTTAATAATGCGTTGGAGGGGTTTTAGTTGGGGGCTGAAGGTGACGGCTAGTGTAGAGATTTCTAGACTGGTAATGTGGCTTTTGCTGTCAAGCAGTGGACGGAGGGCTGGGTGCCAGCATGGAGGCAAGAGACCAGCTCAAGAATTATCTGTGGAACTAGGGGGCTGAACCCAGGGTCTTATGCTGGGAGATGGAAAACCTCATCCACTCACAATACAAGAATGAAAAACAAAAAAAATCCATGAATGGAAACTGGGGCTGAAACCCTGGCCCCATTGAAGTCACTGAGGATTTCCTTTCCACCAACCAGATACCACCAAAGACCAAGCACCCTCAGCTTCCACTGATATCAATGGAATTGAAGGTACTCAGCACTTTGAAGGATCAGGCATATTGGTTTAAATGGGAGCAAAAGCAATTGCTTATGTCTGGTCTGCAACAGACGTTCCCCCCACACACACACCTACACCTGTGCTCCCACCTGGGAGCTCTGGGGTAGCCAAGATGCTAACAGCCACTGGCTTTTTACCACCATACAATCTAGCCCTCCTCTAAGAAGAGTGGAGCTGCACAGACAGTAGTAACAGAAGGAAATTTTAAGAAAAAAGACTAATGTAAATACAGCCTCAGTGAGGTGACAGCTGGAAAAGGAAAGGTTATATTCCTGTGACAATTATAATGCTAGCACTTTTTTAAACTTGGAATGGTTAAAGTATAGATGTCAGGGGCAGATTTTCTACCTAAATATGCACATGATGTTCACTGCTTTACAAATTCACAGAGAAACATGATTTTAAAAGGAACCCCCAGTTCTTATATCCTCCTGCATAACTTCTGTACTGGGAGCAAGTGTCAGTATGTAATTACTATAATCAGCCTCCACGTAAGTTTTGTTTTTTTGAGTGTCGTTCTAGAACAAACTTTTGATGTGCAAAAATTCTATCACCCCAGAAATTAAAAGAATAAACAGCTTCTATTTTTGTGGGGTTTGCAAAAGCAAAGCTGTCTGCACCCTCTGCTGGCATTGTGGCAGCAGCTATAAAATAAAGAAAAGAGTTAGACTCCCTGAGTGATATACTAAAAAAAATTCAGTTCAATTTGAAATTAAACTAATTTTTAAAAATCATTTCATCCAATTAAAAAAATCATTTTGAATAACAGAACCATTTGGGGTCAACTCAATTTTTTTTTTCAGTCACCTCAAAAAAAATTTTTTTTAGTGTTTTTGGGTGTTTGTTACCCTTTTATATTGCAGGGGGGAGCAAATTCGAAAATGAAATGCTGTTTTATTGATCGAAGCAAAATATTTTTAATTTTTGGGGGGCGTTGGGGAAGGGATTTTTTTCAGCCAGAACTATTTGTTAAATTTGACCCAAATTCGTGAATAGTTTCAAGGACCCGAAAAATGCATTTTTCAGCAACATTTCTGTTTGCTGAAGAAAAATTGCCCAGCTCTGTCCTGACAAACGCCCATTAGCAGGAGGATTTGAGCTAACATTACTCCCATTTATGGGATGATATGCGAAGATATTCTGGCATGTTAAGGCCCCTACATAAAAAACATATTGCTAAACAAAAAAACAAGTTAATTTCAGTTCCATTCAAAGTGCGGAGGAGAAAAATAAATCAGTTTTTGCAAAATGGAAAAGGGCAAAATCATTTATTGGAAAAAATTGTATTTGCATTTTTATGACTGTTACAAAACAATGGAAAACAAGAAAAAATAACAGCAACACTTACGTGTGTGTTCTTTTCATTAAGGTGAAGACATTAGCCATCTAAAGCAAGGATATTCCAAATTTTGTTTGAGGCCTACCCTTTGTAAGTAGTTCTTTATTGAGTACTGAAAGGATGCTTGGTGCTGTAACATCATATGGTCACTGAACTAAAGAACTTAAAATCTGGTTATAATCTTCTGAAGCAAAGTGCTTATGATGAAAACTGGGGAGGAGCTCTGTAGGCCATGGAGGCTGCTAAACTTTTATCCTTCTACAAATATGCATCCAGCTGCAAAGGAGGTTTTCAGTTCTTCACTTTACAGCAGAGACAGACCCAATCTGAAACTCAAGATCCAAATATGCCTGGACATTTGGGAACATTCAGATCAAGACACAAACTGAAGCTAAGGCCCAGCTCTGCTTCAGAAACAGGTGCTCAGTGTTCTGTTAATAGCCAATCCTGTGTGTAGGGCCAGATTTAAATCTTTTTTTGCTAATTCTTGGTCCATCATTCTAGGCTCAAAGCAAAAGACCAAAAAGTTTCCTTCGTACTTTTCTCACCTGAAAGCACATTGATCATATTCCTTCCTAACAGGAAACAGCTAAAGAATATATTTGTGCTAAAAGTCCAGAGACCATAGCACTAAACTCAGAGGAGAGTGACGAACGAGATGGTGTAACACACTGCTGTTTACTCACTTCTAAAGATTATTTTACAAGGGATTATCCCCGATCATATTTAGCAAATATGCTAACCGAAATATGGATTAATACACCATGGGAAGGCTTCCTAGAGTAATGCCGTGTTAGAGACATCACAATATTGTATATGTTACGCTGTAGGAGACTTGGCAGACTGCCACCACAGCAATCAAACACCCCAATATTGTTTGGTACCCGATAGTAAACATTCTTCCAAACATTGAATTTTATAGCCCAGTAATATATGGTACCTAATTTAAGCAGTGTATCATTATGATATAGGGACTGCAGTATTTTGTGGCCTGTGTGTCAGTTAAGTGCTTGTCAGTTAAGCACTGTTTTTTTTGGCTATTAAATCACCATGACACTCCCAGTTTATAGTAAAGCACAGCGTAGGCATTGTACCATTATCAAAAAACAGCATTTTGTGTAACATGCCATAAGCCACAAGATACTCACTCCCTCTTTGATTTTTGCACACATTTTTATTTGTACATTTGCTCACACATGCTGTCAAACAATTAAAGTAACTGCATCTATTTTTCTCATCCCAGAAATATGAAGCTTTAAAAACCTGTACTATACTCTAAAAACCTCTGTGAGTTTTCATTCTTAGAAGTGCTTCTTTTCTTTCAAACTCCGAGTGCTGGGATTGTTATGAATTAGTCACAATTCTCTTTATATGTCATTAAAGCAATATATGTGTCAAGTTTTGTTTCTAAACGTACTAAAGTTGTGTTTCATTTAATCCACTAATTGGTTTATGATCAAAAAGTCCTCCAGGTTGTATCATAAATCACACATGTTCATGAGTACTATATTCTGTATTTGAACCTCTACTTTAGTTGACAGATCTGAAAAATGACACAGTACATGACTGCCCAGTGACTGTCCATGTTTGGATGGTGAAATGATCAAATTATTCCAGCTAATAAACCCTTTCTGATCTATTCTGATGGTATTATGCATCTTAATATGTCTGTTCATCTCAAGTGAATGGTATTAGATTATGTCTCCTTTTAGGAGCTCTTCTAACAATCATACAGAAAAGGTGAATGTAGGAAGCTGCTCTTTCACAACAAAGCCCCATACCAACAGAGCTGAAGTTCATCTTCTTGTACATATGCACTACCCATATCTGCTTAATCCATCTGTGACCAGAATGATGAGGGAATGGTAGCACCAAGCATCCCCATAAGCCCTTCATCTTCCAGTAGCTTCCTTAAGTCTTCCTCCCAGTAGCTTTCCATATATCTAATTGCTTTGATGGACTAGACTACTATCATTATTGTTTATGGTGGCTAGCCCAATGAATTTGTTGCAACACCAGCATAATGCATAGTGGGATGGGCACCAGGATGTTGGAGGGCCTCTGGAGTGGTCTCATCGTTTTCAACGTCCGATTCTCCACTTCTTTTCTTCTTATGGAACTATTTACAGCTGAGCAAAGTGAGTGTAAAAATGTGAAATGCTACACTCACTTTACATCGGTGTAAATGACTCCACAATGGTCTTGTCTTCACTAGGAAAGAGACATTTTAACACGTTAACTAACACATTAAACTCCTAGTGAAGACAAGGTGATCATAATTTTAACCTACGTTAGCTGGTTCAGATAACCCTTAGGCTCCCCCCTATGGTTTACCTGGACCAGTTAAATGGGTTAAAACTACCACAGCCTGAACAGATTTTCAGGGAGTGTTTAGACTGTAACCACCTGGAGTTACAGTACAATCAATTAACCCAAGGTAAAAATTCTAAGATAGACGTAGCCATAGCCTGTGTGTGCACATGTGAGGAGCTGAGCTAGAGCCAGCCATCAGTTAGGTACCTATTCTGTTTCTGAGTAGCAGCCATGTTAGTCTGTATCCGCAAAAAGAAAAGGAGTACTTGTGGCACCTTAGAGACTGTTAGTCTCTAAGGTGCCACAAGTACTCCTTTTCTTTATTCTGTTTCTATCTGACTAGCTGGGTTTGGCAAGGGCCCAACGGACGTGCCTCAAACATCACAGGCTAGAAAGCGCCCACGGGAGAGGGAGAAATGACAAATTCTGAGGGTGGGGGCAACGGCTGACCGTCTCCGCTGCATTGCCAGGGTTACAACATCCATGCAGCTGTGAGGCAGGTCAGAGCCCTGCGTGGGCAACGGAGGAGCCTGCTGAGAGAATAAAGGTGGGAGCCAAGAGCAATGACACAGAGTGACCTCCCTGAGCCCAAGGCCTGGAGGGAGTGCGGGGCAGCCTGGAAAGAGACAGCAGGCAGCAGGAGCTCACCAAACACTCCCTCCCCATCGCCTCCCTACATGCCCCTCCCTCTCCCTACTTAATATCCACCTACCAACCCAGCCCCTCCCACACATCCCTCCCCTCTTGCTCCCCAGGATTCCCTGCACATCCCTCCCCTCCTCCCACCCAAATCCGTCCCCGCACATCCCTCCCCTCCTGCCCCACCCATCCACATCCCTCCCCACCAGCGATTTCCCTACACCACCCCTGAATTCTCCCAACACCCCTCCCCCCCAGTTTTGTGAACTAGTCTCATGCAGTGTTGCCACTTTAGTGATTGTTTGGAAATTTGAATTGAAATTGAAACATTAATATACACTTTAAAAGCATATAAAGTATATGATAAAATACATGTATCTGAAAAAGTATAATAGATTTGAAAAGTATGAACACAGACTAGCTTCCTTATACAGCTTTTGTTTTTTTTGGTCTGTCAGTGCATTAATTTCAGTGATGTTGGCCAACCTAATAATTTCAAATTATGATTTGTAAGCAAAGTCTAAAGGAGCTCTCCCTGACAGCTAGTGATGAGCTGGGGACTGGGGGGAAAGGCTTCAGGACCAGATTGTATTTACATTCACACCTCATCTACCTAGGTATCCAGCAAACAGAGCTGTGTTGCCCAAGTGATAGATTTTGGCTGGGGTTAGGTTACAAATCACTTGAATGTGGGGGGTAATGAAATGTTGTTTTTAATTGTATGAGTAAAGAGCAGCAGAACTGTCCTTAGCCTGTGCTGATTGAGGGCATCAAAAGAGAGGGTGGGGACAGGTGTTTTGCTTGATGCTCTGCCTGAGTCACACGTACTATTTGACCTGCCCCTCTCCACTGTTTAAAGACAGAGCTGATTAGGCTTCATAGAGTGTCTTTTGGTTTGTTAAGTGACCACTAGAGCTGAAATCTCTGATAATCAGGTCTAAGTGCTTAGACCTGCTGTGGGACAGTGTTTCTGTGGAAGAGATGGCCCAGTCTGCACTAGCACCGCGATTTCCCCCACCCCGAAGAGCTGAAATCACTGAGAGTCGGGTAGAACCGCGAGAGACCGACTCACAGAGGTCACAGTGGCAGGTGGCAGCAGGTGACAGTGCAGGGCTATTGGGGCAGAGCAATGGAGTGAACGGTGGCATGACAAACAGCGGCCAGAGCATTGGACTTAGGGTGACCAGATGTCCTGAGTTTATAGGGACAGTCCTGATTTTTGGGTCTTTTTCTTATATAAGCTCCTATTACCCCCCACCCCCGTCCCGATTTTTCACACTTGCTTTCTGGTCACCCTAATTGGACTATGTTTTAGTGACCTTTCTCCAGAAGCTATATTTGTGACTGGGAAATGTATATAAATATATGTTTCCAAGTAGGCCAAGATTTTAAAAATGCATTATTTGACAAGATCATTATCTCACATCATCGCTATCTCAAGAGGTCATTATCTTGGGGAGTTTCTGTACTAAACTTTTTTATTATTATAATTATTTTTTATGTAAGAATGGCTATATGGGGTCAGATCAATGGTCCATCTATCCCTGTATCCTGTCTTCTGACAGTGACTGTTCCAGGTGCTTCAGAGGGAATGAACAGAACAAGGAATCATCGATTGATCCATCCCCTGTCGTTCACTCCCAGCTTCTGGCGAACATAGGCTAGGGACATTCAGATCATGATGTTACATCCCTGCCCATCCTGGCTAATAGCCATTGATGGGCCTATCCTCCATGAACTTATCTAGTTCTTTTTTGAACCCTGTTATAATTTTGGCCTTCACAACATCCCTGGCAAAAAGTTCCACGGGTGACTGTGCGTTGTGTGAAGAAATACTTCCTTTTGTTAGTTTTAAACTTACTGCCTATTAATTTCATTAGGTGACCCCTGGTTCTTGTGTTAAGTGAAGGGGTAAATAACACTTCTTTATTCATTTTCTCCTCACCAATCAAGATTTTATAAGACTCTATTATATCCACTCTTAGTCGTCTCTTTTCCAAGCTGAAAAGGCCCAGTCTTCTCTCCACATATGGAATCTGTTCCATACCTCTAATCATTTTTGTTGCCCTTCTCTGTACCTTTTTCAATTCCAACAGATTTTTTTGAGATGGGGTGACCATAACTACACGCAGTATTTAAGATGTGGGCATGACATGGATTTATATAGTAAAAAGTGGAGGAGCTGGGTTTGCCAGACTGATCAACTAAGCCGATACTGACAACCTACATGACAAGGCTGCAAAACACCATGCCTCTGGACTGCGTCAACATGCAGAAAGCCTTATAAGTCAGTCACTGTCAAAGCCAATTTTAGAAGAACTTAATGAGGCTGTTAAGAATGCTGGAGACACAACTCAGTTTATGTGAGCCAACATGGCTATTGCATCATACTTTCTATTTAAGCAAGAGATACCACACACTACAAACTAGAGTCCTATGTTAAGTGCATTGTCACTTGTTAATCCTGAAGTTGGACACTGGTTCCGAACAAGACTGGCAAATGCTCACTATCTTTCTGAAAAAACTCAGCTGACTCTTTTGAAACATATGGCGCAACAGTGAAAGACTCAGGAGTTGAAAAAGTGAAGAATTCTCTCACTATATTCAAAATATGTGCATACATGGCTGACAAATACACCAATGCAAATAGGCATCAAGTATTAAGTCGTTACGTATGTTATCTTGATGTCCATGGTAGGCCAGTAGATGCATTCTAGATATTCAGGTTATAGAAGACACATCAGCTGCATCTGTGACATCTTAGAAGAGTTAAATGCTTGTAAATTGAACCCCAAACAGATGGCTGCTTGTGCATTTGATGCTACAAACTTCTCTGGAAGACATAGTGGAGTACAAGAGAAAAGTGTAACCCTAATCTTTCCTATACACACTGTTGAGGCCATCTACTCCAGCTAGCAGTAGTACAAGCTGCAGAATCTTCAAAAGACATTAAAAAGCCACAAATTTAATGGCTTTTTTATACTCTTTTTTCAGCAAGTGTCCAAAAGGACTGAACATTTTGGAAACAAATAGAAGATACACTGGGACTGAAGTTCAAATGAGTCCAACCTGGGAAAACCTGCTGGCTTTCTCATGAGTGATTTTTGGCAGTTGTCTTAAAATTACTGCAACTGTTATTACTGGCTTTAGAAAGTATCCACCAAGATAGGACAGATCTAAGTAGTGAGGCTGGTGGACTACTTTTGTTACTAAGTTCAGAGAAGACTATCGTCATTCTCTCTCTTGTAAGTCTACTGCTGAACCACTTAGGTCATTAAACGATGTAATCCAGGCATCTGCTACAACAGTAGTAGATCTTTGTCCAGAAATAGAAGCTATCCTTGGATGAATCAGAGATATCCATTGAAAATGTACTGGAAGAAGCAAAGACTTCAGTCCAGAAGCTGACTAATGAACATACTTATATTGACTCCATAAGTGAAGAGGATAAGAAGTGTTTGTTAAGCCAGCTGAAAAAGTACAAAGACTTGATTCTTACAAATCTACAATAGAGATTTCTGATTCTATTCAACCTCCGTGTAGCTTTTACAGATGCCTGTCTCATAAAACACCTACAGTTGAGTGGAGTGAGGCACTACCAGCAATGGGGCTCCCATTTGATCAGGACAGACTAGAGAATTTTGAACACACAATGGAATACCATACAATGAATGAATGAAGATTTAACTTCAACTTCTTTATCATTACTAGTGGTTCGACTCAATCTTTGTGCTATGTTTCCTGGGATGAACGTAGGAATTCATCTCTTGCTAATCCCAGTCGCAATAGCTACAACTGAGCATATTTTTTCCTCATTTAATAGAATTTTGTGTTCTGAAAGAAGTCGCTTTCTGCCTGGTCATGAGCATATCATGAAGGACTGGAAGTAAAGGACACACAAGAAGACACCAAAGAGTGCAAAATTACAACAAGAAACCAAGACTGATGTAGATGTAGTGCTTCAAAGTAGGCTTGAGTAGCCAACTTTAATTTTTGTGACGGTTTTAAAACAGGAGTTAAATCTAATAAAATGGTCGTGAAACATTTTTCAGTTTTTACTATGGTGCCATACAGCCCACCTTTGCCCTCACAGTCTCAGCCCTCATCAGCCCTCACCCGCTCCCCCCGAATATTCCAACACCCCCCCTAATTTCAATTCCTGGGTAAAACACTGCTCCCCCGCACATCCCTTCCCTCCTTCCCCCCTATCCCTCCCTGAACATCCCTCCCCTTCTGCTCCCCACAACCCTCCCCCCACATCCCTTCCCTCCTGCCCCCCCACCACATCCCTCCCTGCACATCCCTTCCCTCCTGCCCCCCCCCCACATCCCTCCCTGCACATCCCTTCCCTCCTCCCCACTACCACTCCCTGCACATCACTCCCCTTCTGCTCCCCACAACCCTCCCCCCCCCACATCCCTTCCCTCCTGCCCCCTCACCCACAACCCTCCCCCCACATCCCTTCCCTCCTCTCCCCCCCCACATCCCCTCTCCGGCAGGTCAGGGACATTCTATTCCCGCCCTCCCCCCACGTTCTAAACGGCCAGACCGGGCGCGCGGAGCGAGAGCGGGGCGGGCCCGGCACTATGACGAGCCTCAGCTACAGCTGCATTGCCAACGGGCGCACCCTGCTCGCCGAGCTCAGCCTGCGGGGGGGCTGCTTCCGGGTACAGACCGCCCCGCGGGAACAGCGCGCCAGCCGCTTTGGGGACCGCGCTGACCCGGGGCCTGCTCTGTGGCTTGGCTTCTGTAAGGGACCAAATCCCTGTCAATGCGGAGGACAGCGAGCGATCAGCTGGGCCCCGGGGTATTTGTAATGGGGGGCAATCACCCCTCACACACAATCTCTCTCACACGTACATACACGGAGAAATCCCTCACACAGATCCACCTCACACACGCACACAAATCTCTCTCACACGTACATACACAGAGAAATCCCTCACACAGACCCACCTCACACACGCGCACAGTCTCTCTCACATGTACATACACAGAGAAATCCTTCACATAGACCCACCTCACACACGCACACAGTCTCTCTCACATGTACATACACAGAGAAATCCCTCACGCAGACCCACCTCACACAAATCTCTCTCACACGTACATACACAGAAATCCCTCACACAGACTCACCTCACACACGCACACAAATCTCTCTCACATGTACATACACAGAGAAATCCCTCACATAGACCCACCTCACACACGCACACAAATCTCTCTCACACGTACATACACAGAGAAATCCCTCACGCAGACCCACCTCACACAAATCTCTCTCACACGTACATACACAGAAATCCCTCACACAGACCCACCTCACACACGCACACAAATCTCTCTCACACGTACATAACAGAGAAATCCCTCACATAGACCCACCTCACACACGCACACAAATCTCTCTCACACGTACATACACAGAGAAATCCCTCACGCAGACCCACCTCACACAAATCTCTCTCACACGTACATACACAGAAATCCCTCACACAGACCCACCTCACACGCATACAAATCTCTCTCACACGTACATACACAGAGAAATCCCTCACGCAGACCCACCTCACATAAATCTCTCTCACACGTACATACACAGAAATCCCTCACACAGACCCACCTCACACGCATACAAATCTCTCTCACACGTACATACACAGAGAAATCCCTCACGCAGACCTACCTCACATAAATCTCTCTCACACGTACATACACAGAAATCTCTCACACAGACCCACCTCACACACATGCACACAAATCTCTCTCACACGTACATACACAGAGAAATCCCTCACGCAGACCCACCTCACACAAATCTCTCTCACACATACATACACAGAAATCCCTCACACAGACCCACCTCACACACAAAGGGAGAAGCACCCCCCAGAAATCTCACTCACACACAAATCTCTCTCATACACATAACAGACAAACTCTCTCTCTCTCTCACACACACACACACACACAGAAATTCACATGCACAGAGAAGATCTCTAACCCAAACACAAATCTCACCCACAAATCTCTCATACACACACACAAGTCTCTCACTCACACATGGACACACACCAATCTCTCACAAACAAACTCAAATGAAATGACAGGTTTCAGAGTAACAGCCGTGTTAGTCTGTATTCGTAAAAAGAAAAGGAGTACTTGTGGCACCTTAGAGACTAACAAGTTTATTTGAGCATGAGCTTTCGTGAGCTACAGCTCACTTCATCGGATGCATAGCATATCGTGGAATCTGCAGTTTCCACGATATGCTATGCATCCGATGAAGTGAGCTGTAGCTCACGAAAGCTCATGCTCAAATAAACTGGTTAGTCTCTAAGGTGCCACAAGTACTCCTTTTCTTTTTTCAAATGAAATGCTCTCTTCTTAGACTACAGAGCACTCAGGGATGTCCCAGTCCCAGGGAAGGCATTTCCCTCACCACTTCATATTTTTACCTGGTTCCTGGCCATGATCGCTCTTTACTGACTACAGGATCAATGCAACAGGCTTTGCCAGCACCTTGCAGAATCGTGCCATGTCTAGGACTTGGTGTTTGCTCTGCAACGTGAAAATATTTGTCTGGCTTCCCTCCTTGCAAATAGTTCATGTCATCAGACTGGTATTATGTAAAGTGCCCATTGCACCAGATCCAGAAGCAGAAGGGAATGTCAGAAAACTTGAAATGAAAAAAATATTACTTGTATCAGAGTTTAATGTTTGACAGAGGGTACAAGCAAGTGTTGCTTTATTCAAATAGCAACGTTGCATCAGGCAGTTAACTAAGCCCTGGGTTGAGATTTACAAATGCTCAGCAAGCACAATTAGGGCCAGATTTAAAAACAAAAAACAAAAAAAAACAGCACCCAGCAGCTCCCACTGGCACACTTTGAGTGTTGTACCTTTTTTTTTTTTAATCTGGCCCATAAATGTTATTTAAATGGTGAACAAAAAACAGAGCTAACATTACTCATATAAGCCATTAATCAGGAGCAGAACAATTTGAAAGAAAAATATTGTTGCAGTGTTTCCTAGAAGTGCTGTTTTATTTGCGATCACCATGCAGCTATGGTTTTTCAGTTTATAATCTTTATGACCGAACCAGTTACAGTTTATGGCACTGTAAAAAGCAGTGGATCTTAAAGAAACAAAAAAACAAAAAAAAAACTTTCTGCTGCAAACTTCAGTTACCTTGTATATTTCATTTACAAAGACTAAGTAAATAGGAATCACACTGCTAATTGTGCTGTCAGTTTGGGATACCCAGTTGTCTCTTTTTTCCACTATAGCCCCTGTGCTAGAAATGCCAGATCATATGAAATCTTGATTTTAGAATATCAAGCTGATTCCTCCCACATCCTAAAACATGATGCTTTAGAACCCAATCATTGTTATTGGAGTCCAGTTGTTTCATTCAGCAGTTCTGATAACAATATTCAGCAAATATATACATATACATATATCAATTTTAGAGAGGTTTCTGCTATGTATAAGCTTGATGCCTTTGTGACGATATAGATATGGAGCTATAGCGATATCCATCCAGTTTATACTATACATTTTGGGGTAGTTTTGTGATATGTACAACCTCCATAGTAGTCACAAAGGCATCAAGCTTATTCGCTGCAGAAACAAAGTTTAGGGAGTACTCCACTTTTTTGTTCTTTTATTGAAACAGCTCTTTGTTTCGAAGCAATAAACATGCTTAATTAAACTTCATTCAGCTATAATACCTTTTAAGTATAAACCCTCATTCAGAAATGTGCTGTTTCAACCTGCTGCTAAATATTGCTGATATTTATAAACATTACATTCATTTCTCGTGAACAAAAGACTAATTCTCAGTAGTTTAATTTTAGGATGCTGCTTCATCAGTGGTAAATTTAGTTCTTCACAAAGGCTTGAAAAAAACCACAGCTCACATTGGAAGGTAAAGCCTTGGTTGCAACTTGGGTTTTTAAAAACAGGTCAAATTCTTTGCTGTAGAACTGACTGCTGCAGAGTGAGGATTTTAGATAATAGAGGTTCAAGTGTAATCTTCCAACATAAGTTTAAAAAAAAAAAAAGATACTGGTCTTATTTCATGCCACTCATTTTATAATTACCCTAATGGAGTCATTACAAAGACACATACACTTGATGTGATTAGCAGTCTCTGCTCAAGAGGGAGCTAGACGTGAAATGAAAATTTTTGTAATCTACAGGGAGATGCACTGTGTGAACTTGTTCAACACCTATGTCATACTATACTGCCTCTAGCCGTAACTGTTAGCTCTTCACTTTCCTCTGCACTAAATTTACACAAATCCACTTAAAATTTGGTTTTCTTTGATATGTAATTATTAAAACTCCATCTCAAGTGGGATATAAAGGAGTTTCTACTGTATGTAAAATACCAAGTCATCCAGAAGCACTTTTGTAATATTGTAGAGTTTATTCAAGTCTTTATGGTTTTGCTTTGGAAGAGCATATTGTTTTATTGTTCAGTTCAGCGATGCTGATTGTAAATGCTTAATTACATTCCTTTTCTTTCACTGATTTTGGCTCATTAGTATATGACACAAGTTAGAAGTTTAAATAATAATACTCATTCTATTAATATATCTTTTCTAAGCTTTGTGTACCATGCCCTGCTTGTTAATGGGATTACGTACCTATGTGCTACAAACAACACCATAGACAGCACAGGACCATTTGCCTTTCTTAAAGAGGTAAGAAAAATTTCTTTTCAGAATATGTTGATGCAAGTTTAATCAAATCCATTGACTTACTAATGTTTTGCAATGTTCTACTCTTGCCCTTTGGTCTACAGTGGTTATTACATGCTCTGTAAGATCAATGCTTGTCAGTCTTCTTCAGCTTTATAAAATAGAAGTATTGCTTCATGTAATGCATTTGTTTAACATCCCTGCCCCTGCGCTTCAAAGGCCTTGCTTGTGTTATAGAAATACTATTAGGTGCCCTACAGTACCAGCTTTAGGTTTAAAAGAGTCTCTTTTTTCCTCTCGTGATACCATCATCATAGTAAATGTGTGTCCGTACCTTCTAATTAAAAAGGGGAATGGGCAATGCTGGTGTGCTAGGTATAAAGGGAGATTTAGCCCTTATGGCACTATGGCAGCACAAGAAATGTACCAGTGCATTTGTAACACTGAAAGGCACCCTAGCATGTATTCAGTAGGTCCAATGTACCGTATGTTGCATTTTGCCTTATTAAAATTTCACTGTTTTCAGCTTGCCAGCATGCACTGGCAGGCCTAGAATTAAAATAATGTTCTTTTCAAAAAAGTAAAGCTTGTTTGGTCTCTTCTCCTACAATTACTGCTTTCCTCTATGACCGTCAGTTCTTTTTTCTCTCTCCTCTCCACCCTGCCTTGCTATCTTCGGCTATGAAGGATAAGGACAAATTTCAGTATGCTTTCCTGCTCCTTCTCATACCTATGTTATTGTGTTCTGTTTAGGTTTCTACGCCTTGCCCGTCACCATGGCATGACATGGCTACTCTTCCCTTATCTTCAGCTTTGTGTTTTTAAGTGCAGCAAATGGGTTCGCTGTAGCAATGCATCCACATAAGTGACAGTTGTATAGTAGATACAAAATATTAGATATTTTCTACACACTGATGTCTTTAAGCTTCTGCAGAAATATTGTGGCTATACACATCCATGCATTCGTGCAGCCTAATGTTCTTTAGCTATGCAAGTTTGCATATAGGGGTCATGCTGGCTATTTACATTTTTAGGGCATCTAACAGATTTTAGCCTGAATTTAAGAAGTTAATGTGACATTTTATTTTAGCTATGTCAAGAAACTTCCTTCATTAATTTCTCCAGATTTGCAAGGCTTTCATTGGTAGCCCCTTGATATCGCAAGTGACGTTTGCTCATCCTTTTGAATTCAATGCAGATTTTCAACAGGTGCTGGGGAAATATATGGTAGGTAATTCTCAAAACTATAAAATCAAGTTTACGTCTATGGCTGCTACACAATGTTAGAGAAAGGACCTTGTGTAGTCTACCTTGGCAGAGCACATGCAAGGGAAAAAAGAAATTCACAAACATTTATTTAGGGATCTGCTCTCAATAAAAGAATTATTGTCTTTCTTTTCCAGAACAGTAAGTTATTGTGTTTTTATATATATATTTCTTGTCTAGAAAATCTAGTTAATATTTAACTAGAACTTTAAACAGTCCTTTTCCACTGCGTCATCTGATCACACACACACATCTTACAAAGAGCAGAGGAAGAGAGAGAGAGGGAGAGATGTGTGCATGGTAAGTATTTAAAATGTAATCTTTGATCTTTTAGGTGTGTTTTGAGTAAAACAGAATTACCCTATGATCAATGTAGTAAAAAGTTTAAATTATTGGGACAAGAAACTATTAGAAGGTTTTTAAATCAGCATTGCACTGCAGTCAAGAGGGGGGTTTGATCAGTAACACCTTAGTGAAAGAATCAGTCACCGCAACTGAGAATCTGTTATTACTTTCAAGGGAGATTAATTGTACCCAGCATGCTTAGAAATAGATTCCCTCCTACTGTATTGTTCAGGTAGCATTTTGGAAATTGCACTCTTCCCCCTGCCCATAAAGAAACTCCTATTAATTTGTTAGGTTTCAGAGTAGCAGCTGTGTCAGTCTGTATCTGCAAAAAGAACAGGAGTACTTGTGGCACCTTAGAGACTAACAAATTTATTAGACAGGTTTCAGAGTAACAGCCGTGTTAGTCTGTATTCGCAAAAAGAAAGGAAGACTTGTGGCACCTTAGAGACTAACCAATTTATTTGAGCATGAGCTTTCGTGAGCTACAGCTCACTTCATCGGATGCATACTGTGGAAATTACCACTATACATACAGACACCATAAACAATAGCTCCTCCCACCCCACTCTCCTGCTGGTAATAGTAATTTATTAGAGCATAAGCTTTCGTGGGCTACAGCGCACTTCATCGGATGCATAGAATGGAACATATAGTAAGAAGATAGATTGTATATATATATATATATATATATATATATATATACACACACACACACACACAAGGAAGTTGGAAGTTTCCATACAAATTGTGAGAGGCTAATTAGTTAAGATGAGCTATTATCAGCAGGAGAAAAAAAACTTTTGTAGTGATAATCAAGATGGGCCATTTAGACAATTGACAAAACGTGTGAGGATACTTAACTTAAGGAAATAGATTCAATATGTGTAATGACCCAGCCACTCCCAGTCTCTGTTCAAACCCAAGTTAATGGTATCTAGTTCGCATATTAATTCAAGCTCAGCAGTTTCTTGTTGGAGTCTGTTTTTGAAGCTTTTCTGTTGCAAATTTGCCACCCTTAAATCTTTTACTGAGTTTGTTAGAGTTTTCTAAATATAGAGAGTTTATCAAGTACTGTACAGTTCCTAAATGTACTTGAGGAAATATTTTTTTAGTACCTGAATGCATGAAGATACAGTGTGGAGTTTATACTGTTATTACAAAGTCTCATATTTTATTTGGTGTCAAATTTATCAAATTTTCAGCACTGTGGGCCAGATTGTCATCTCTGCAGGTAAAAACTAGCAGAGGACTTGAAATTCTGGAATTCCCACTCAGAGTTTCCTCGTTAGCATTCCATTACTAGGGGGCCCTTCAAACCTATGGATTCCCCGTGTTCTTTACAGAGGTCCTTAAGGTATGTGTATTGCTTCTCAGCCTTGGCCCCTAGATTCCATGGCAGGAAGGCTTCCTACCTGCCTCCACCCCCAAAAGCACTTTGAAATCCTCAGATAGACTGCACTGTAAGTGTAATATATAAACGGGGATGGGGCGCTGCACACGGTAGTGATGAGATCAGCATTAGTTTATACAATGTTATAGATGGTATCTTACCGCCTCATAACCTTCCCATAAGCCCATTGAGTGATTGCCACACAGATAGAGGAGAAAGTGCTTTCCATCCCCTCTTCCATATGCAACGTGCACTGGACCTTGGTCCCCTCCATTCTAGGAAGCAGACAGGACAATCTAGCCCATTATTTTCATCATTCAAAAACCCTGCTGATTAACAACAGGATTTACATTTTTTTATTCAAAACTAATATTGCCTGCAAGCATGCAGAATAGGTTTACATTCTGAGAACTTAGGCATGCAAATATAGGTTGGTATGAAGTAGGAAACAGGTTATATTGCCAACTATCAGTATGTTTATTGCATTACTCGAAAAAGCACTGGGAGCCCTCTAGTGGCCAAAGTTAAAGTGTCACAGTCCTGCAGATATTCACATGCCTAACTTTAAAAGCATCAGTAGCCCTGTTGATTTAAATGCAACTTCTCACATGCGTAAAGTTAAGCACATGCCCAAGGTCCCAATCCTGCAATTAACGCTATGCAATCAAACTCCTGTTCCTCCACAAATTCCCTAGGAAATCAGTGGGGTTCCACTAGGGTTGCCAGTTTTGGTTGGACGTATTCCTGGAGGTTCATCACATTACAATCTTTAATTAAAGATTAATCTGTAATTCCTGGAGACTCCAGGACAATCCTGGAGGGTTGGCAACCTTTGGCTCCACACAAGTACAAGGATCTACCCATAAAGAGTGTTTTGCAGGCTTTGGGCCTAAATTTCCATTCTGCTTAAAATAACCATCAAGCCAGAGCCAAAAAGACAAACGGTAGAAATCAAAAGCTTTCATGCTGTTCATAATGATCATTCAAATATCACCCCAAAAGAGAAAGCAACCATTTTATGCATGGAATATTTTGAATCAGAAGGATCTCTCTCTGAACTCTCTGAAGAGGTCCATTCTAAAACTTGTTGGATGAAAAAAGCTAAATCTTGTAGTACAGTCATATTAATGGCTTACTTCTTCCATGTGATTACAATTAAATTAATATAGGAATCAAACTAAAATCCATTAAATATCAGAATATATGGCTTCTCAAATGTCTCCTATAACAACAAGATAGGGTGGCTCCCTGCCTGAACATTGCTCTCTAGCAGACTGTTTGGAGCACTGTTCACTACTACAAGCTTTTCTTACGGAGATGAACTGGCACACAAAATCCTCCTACCTTACTGCAGAGAGAGAAAAAAATCCTATTCTTTCAACAAGACCTGGAGAAACAACCAAGCCCTGTGGTCAGGGTGTGGTTGGTACTGGAATTCTGGGTAAGCCTTCCCTCAGGGACAAGGGCTTGTTGACCCATCTTTTTATATGGGGAGGTGTCTAAAGTAAAACTAAAAGCAATGCTTTGCCAAACATGTATTTGAACCTCCTTATTCTCTGGAGAAGAGGGAAATATTAAAGGTTTAGCGTTGGAAAACATTGATGTCTTATTCCTTTGGTGCAAGTAGTAGATGTAACTGGTAATATAGTCACATGGAGTGCAGAAATTGTCAGAAGGTTTCATTTTTTGTTTACCTTTGATCAAAAGGAAATTATGCAGCTGCAATTGTTGTTCTCAGAAAGTAGCACATAATTCCTTCTCCTCCCCTGATCTTTCCTGTAGTGTTGGGATTATGATGGTTCTTCGTTACTTTATATTTTTTTAAATAATGTCCAATGGTTGAGTCAGTTACTGGGAAGGATTAATGGCCAGTAAGTAGGGGTATGCCCCCTGCTGGTGAGGTGCTTTAGCAGTTCATCATTTGGAGCTGCTAAAATTCTGCAAGTAGTCATTTATATAAAGCTTGGAGCCCTGGGTGCGGATCTTTTAGAACTACTGTATTCCAGTCACATGGAAATTACTTTGTTTTCTAGATATTTTATTGTGTAAAGACAATGTGTGCATTATCTAAAAAGGACAGGTTTCAGAGTAACAGCCGTGTTAGTCTGTATTCGCAAAAAGAAAAGGAGTACTTGTGGCACCTTAGAGACTAACCAATTTATTTGAGCATAAGCTTTCATGAGCTACAGCTCACTTCATCGGATGCATACTGTGGAAAGTGTAGAAGATCTTTTTATACACACAAAGCATGAAAAAATACGTCCTCCCACCCCACTCTCCTGCTGGTAATAACTTATCTAAAGTGACCACTCTCCTTACAATGTGTATGATAATCAAGGTGGGCCATTTCCAGCACAAATCCAGCGTTTAACAAGAACGTCGGGGGGGGGAGGGGGTAGGAAAAAACAAGGGGAAATAGGTTACCTTGCATAATGACTTAGCCACTCCCAGTCTCTATTCAAGCCTAAGTTAATTGTATCCAATTTGCAAATGAATTCCAATTCAACAGTTTCTCGCTGGAGTCTGGATTTGAAGTTTTTTTGTTGTAATATCGCAACTTTCATGTCTGTAATCGCGTGACCAGAGAGATTGAAGTGTTCTCCGACTGGTTTATGAATGTTATAATTCTTGACATCTGATTTGTGTCCATTTATTCTTTTACGTACAGACTGTCCAGTCTGACCAATGTACATGGCGGAGGGGCATTGCTGGCACATGATGGCATATATCACATTGGTGGATGTGCAGGTGAACGAGCCTCTGATAGTGTGGCTGATGTTATTAGGCCCTGTGATGGTGTCCCCTGAATAGATATGCGGGCACAGTTGGCAACGGGCTTTGTTGCAAGGATTGGTTCCTGGGTTAGTGGTTCTGTTGTGTGGTATGTGGTTGCTGGTGAGTATTTGCTTCAGGTTGGGGAGCTGTCTGTAGGCAAGGACTGGCCTGTCTCCCAAGATTTGTGAGAGTGTTGGGTCATCCTTCAGGATAGGTTGTAGATCCTTAATAATGCGTTGGAGGGGTTTTAGTTGGGGGCTGAAGGTGACGGCTAGTGGCGTTCTGTTATTTTCTTTGTTAGGCCTGTCCTGTAGTAGGTGACTTCTGGGAACTCTTCTGGCTCTATCAATCTGTTTCCTCACTTCCGCAGGTGGGTACTGTAGTTGTAAGAATGCTTGATAGAGATCTTGTAGGTGTTTGTCTCTGTCTGAGGGGTTGGAGCAAATACGGTTGTATCGCAGGGCTTGGCTGTAGACGATGGATCGTGTGGTGTGGTCAGGGTGAAAGCTGGAGGCATGTAGGTAGGAATGGCGGTCAGTAGGTTTCCGGTATAGGGTGGTGTTTATGTGACCATCGTTTATTAGCACTGTAGTGTCCAGGAAGTGGATCTCTTGTGTGGACTGGACCGGGCTGAGGTTGATGGTGGGATGGAAATTGTTGAAATCATGGTGGAATTCCTCAAGGGCTTCTTTTCCATGGGTCCAGATGATGAAGATGACAGACATCATCTTCCTTTCCAAATGCAAACAGATGGACATCATACCGAAAGGACTGAAGGTAAAAAATCCATTACAATCTACATACCACACAGACTATGCTGACAGCTTGTGCCACACGCTCTCAAAGAAACTGCGAAATCACCTGATCAACATCCTCTACAGCAAACAGGGAAAGATTAAGAATGAGCTCTCAAAAATGGATACTCTCATAAAAAACCAACCTTCCACACAAACTTCCTTGTGGCTGGACTTTACTAAAACTAGACAAGGCATTTACAACACACACTTTGCTTCTCTACAAAAGAAAAAGGACACTAAACTTTCTAAACTACTACATGCCACAAGGGGCCACAGCAATGGTTCCCTCAACCCACCCAGCAATATTGTTAACCTATCCAACTATACTCTCAGCCCAGCAGAAGCAGCTGTCCTATCTCGGGGCCTCTCCTTCTGCCCCTCCACCCCCACGAACATGATACAGTTCTGTGGTGACCTAGAATCGTATTTTCGACGTCTCCTACTCAAGGAATATTTCCAACATACCTCTGAACAACATACCAATCCACAGAGACCTCCCTACCAACACTACAAAAAGAAGGATTCTAGGTAGACTCCTCCTGAAGGTCGAAACAGCAGACTGGACTTCTACATAGAGTGCTTCCGCCGATGTGCACGGGCTGAAATTGTGGAAAAGCAGCATCACTTGCCCCATAACCTCAGCCGTGCGGAACACAATGCCATCCACAGCCTCAGAAACAACTCTGACATCATAATCAAAAAGGCTGACAAAGGAGGTGCTGTTGTCATCATGAATAGGTCGGAATATGAACAAGAGGCTGCTCGGCAGCTCTCCAACACCACTTTCTACAAGCCATTACCCTCTGATCCCACTGAGAGTTACCAAAAGAAACTACAGCATTTGCTCAAGAAACTCCCTGAAAAAGCACAAGATCAAATCCGCACAGACACACCCCTGGAACCCCGACCTGGGATATTCTATCTACTACCCAAGATCCATAAACCTGGAAATCCTGGGCGCCCCATCATCTCAGGCATTGGCATCCTGACAGCAGGATTGTCTGGCTATGTAGACTCCCTCCTCAGGCCCTACATTACCAGCACTCCCAGCTACCTTCGAGACACCACTGACTTCCTGAGGAAACTACAATCCATCGGTGATCTTCCTGATAAAACCATCCTGGCCACTATGGATGTAGAAGCCCTCTACACCAACATTCCACACAAAGATGGACTACAAGCCGTCAAGAACACTATCCCCGATAATGTCACGGCTAACCTGGTGGCTGAACTTTGTGACTTTGTCCTTACCCATAACTATTTTACATTTGGGGACAATGTATACCTTCAGATCAGCAGCACTGCTATGGGTACCCGCATGGCCCCACAGTATGCCAACATTTTTATGGCTGACTTAGAACAATGCTTCCTCAGCTCTCGTCCCCTAATGCCCCTACTCTACTTGCGCTATATTGATGACATCTTCATCATCTGGACCCATGGAAAAGAAGCCCTTGAGGAATTCCACCATGATTTCAACAATTTCCATCCCACCATCAACCTCAGCCCGGTCCAGTCCACACAAGAGATCCACTTCCTGGACACTACAGTGCTAATAAACGATGGTCACATAAACACCACCCTATACCGGAAACCTACTGACCGCCATTCCTACCTACATGCCTCCAGCTTTCACCCTGACCACACCACACGATCCATCGTCTACAGCCAAGCCCTGCGATACAACCGTATTTGCTCCAACCCCTCAGACAGAGACAAACACCTACAAGATCTCTATCAAGCATTCTTACAACTACAATACCCACCTGCGGAAGTGAGGAAACAGATTGATAGAGCCAGAAGAGTTCCCAGAAGTCACCTACTACAGGTCAGGCCTAACAAAGAAAATAACAGAACGCCACTAGCCGTCACCTTCAGCCCCCAACTAAAACCCCTCCAACGCATTATTAAGGATCTACAACCTATCCTGAAGGATGACCCAACACTCTCACAAATCTTGGGAGACAGGCCAGTCCTTGCCTACAGACAGCTCCCCAACCTGAAGCAAATACTCACCAGCAACCACATACCACACAACAGAACCACTAACCCAGGAACCAATCCTTGCAACAAAGCCCGTTGCCAACTATGCCCGCATATCTATTCAGGGGACACCATCACAGGGCCTAATAACATCAGCCACACTATCAGAGGCTCGTTCACCTGCACATCCACCAATGTGATATATGCCATCATGTGCCAGCAATGCCCCTCTGCCATGTACATTGGTCAGACTGGACAGTCTGTACGTAAAAGAATAAATGGACACAAATCAGATGTCAAGAATTATAACATTCATAAACCAGTCGGAGAACACTTCAATCTCTCTGGTCACGCGATTACAGACATGAAAGTTGCGATATTACAACAAAAAAACTTCAAATCCAGACTCCAGCGAGAAACTGTTGAATTGGAATTCATTTGCAAATTGGATACAATTAACTTAGGCTTGAATAGAGACTGGGAGTGGCTAAGTCATTATGCAAGGTAACCTATTTCCCCTTGTTTTTTCCTACCCCCTCCCCCCCCCCCCGACGTTCTTGTTAAACCCTGGATTTGTGCTGGAAATGGCCCACCTTGATTATCATACACATTGTAAGGAGAGTGGTCACTTTAGATAAGCTATTACCAGCAGGAGAGTGGGGTGGGAGAAGGTATTTTTTCATGCTTTGTGTGTATAAAAAGATCTTCTACGCTTTCCACAGTATGCATCCAATGAAGTGAGCTGTAGCTCACGAAAACTTATGCTCAAATAAATTGGTTAGTCTCTAAGGTGCCACAAGTACTCCTTATCTAAAAAGGAGTTCATCATTTAGTTGCTCTCTTAATAAGGGCTATTATTCAACTAGCTTGGTGTGAATAGGAGTCATCAGTACATCAATATCTGATTGAGGGCTATGTTATCCCATTTTCTGAGGGTGGGGGAATATCACATAAAATCAATAGCAATAGGAATCCCTAGTGGACTTCATGGAGTGGGGTGTTTTGTTAAATCATTGACCCCTGGGTTTCTGCAATCCAGAAGGATTCAGATATACTAGACATTTTTTTAAACTAGTAAGAAAACTTACAGGGCAGAGAAGACTGAAGAGTTCTCTGAAAGTATTACCAGCCCCTCCTCTTGAAGGTGACCTGCACAGGATATTTAAACATTGTGGTTGTCTCCTTTTTTCTTCTGACAAATAAAAAGGGCCTGAAGGCTTTTTTTGTTATTAATTTAAAAAAGGAAAGGGCCATGGAATGGTGTTCTGCTTGTTTCTTACTCTTAAAAACATCTCTAGTCTTGCTGGAAGATTTAGAGGAGGTATATTGTGAACTTAATACAGTACGTTGAATCAAAGGGGCTTGCCAGTTGAACATTTAGGATATCTTTCCCTGGTTGAGCTGCCACCCCCTCCCCACCAATAACTCAAAAAAAGAAAGGGTGGTGGGGGGAGGGGCAGAATGTATCATAAAAAAGCAAAAACGGGCATGAGCACAATATCCTTTTTTCCATGGCAGGAATCCTGGATAATTGTATAAGGGGACAGGTGAGGGTGTAATTGACTAGATTTGGAAGCTCCACCCTAATTCAGTTTTTCAAAACTGGAGGGTAAATCTTCACAAGTACTGTTAATTGGAGTTATATGGCTAACAGCCTGCTCTGAGAGAGTAGGGCTCCAAAACTGGAGATTGTGTTTTGTGTTTCCAGCTGTTTTAATTACTGAAAGTTGGTAAAGTAGCATCTGTAACAAAAATCCTTACTCTCTTCTGTGCAGATGGAGTACAATAGGAAGTCAGGTGATATTACAGTTTCTACGCTGCAAATTCAAGTTGATGATGTCAAAAATGTTATGACCCAAAATATTGATAAGGTTTTGCAAAGAGAAGAAAACCTGAGTGAGCTTGTTGACAGAACAGATGATCTCCAAATAGCGGTAAATTACATGACTTCTCATTCAACTTATGTATTTAGCCAACTCCTTTATTTCTCTGCATTTGTTCTACAGCTTCCTAGCAGTCTTTGTATTAGAATAATTGTGTGGCATTTTCAAAAGTGTTCCACAAGTGCTTAGGCTTTTGAAAATTCTACTCATAGTTCCTCGGCCTAGATTCTGATCTCAGATGTATGCATGTATCATCCTAATATCCATACCTTTTAGGCACACTGCCACCAAGTCGAATCCACAGCCATGTTAGGTGAAAAGGCTACCTGTACCATGCATGGGGAGAATTAGGCAAGTCTGAATGGGATTCACACAAGCCAGCACAGCACTGGTGACGGAGCAGGGAGCCAACTAAACTAACAAACAGGAAATGCTGAGGAGCGAGGTGGGGCTTCTGAGCACATTAGTAGATTGGGCCCAGCAGGTGGATAGGTGGGGCAAGCCTAGTTTGAGGATCATGCTAGTGCTTAGGCAGCTTTGTGGATGCCCAGTGGCAGAAATTTAGGTGCCTACCAGGTTAGTCGGCAGCTGATCAGGGGTGTTAAGGATCTAAATTTTGCACTTAGGTGCCTAAATCCCTCTAGCCCTTAGTAGCTATAGGCCCAATTCTGCAACTGGATCAATGCAGGTTGACCCCTGTGCCACACACAACAGAGGGCCACCTGCATAGAGTCCGGTACAGGAACTGGGCTAGACCAAAAATTGATCTCTACTGCTAATGGAGAACTATAGAGGGGAAAGAACATGTTACAAATATCAACTGCACTGATACACCTCTATCGGAGTAGAGTGGTTACACTAAAGTATTAGCATGCTATTATGTGAAACAACTACTGCATCTTTCTAGTCAGGTTGAATATGTACAACTAAATAGTTGAGGTTTTAAAAACTCTAATATGTAAATACTGTCTAAATAGGCCCACATCGGAAGAGGTAAAAATTTAGAAGCCAGGAGCAAATTAGAGAACAACATAATAAGAGCTTAACTGAACTGTGTGCAGTAGGAGCTTCTGAAGTTCTGTAGAACTCTACCCCTAAAATCCTCAGGTAGATTATCAAGTGTTCCCCTGCTTGGCTGTTAACAGTTTATAAACATCACATCATAACAGCACTATCAGTCACGGCCCGAGACCAGGAACCTGTTTCTATCAGCATCTACAACTGTCATTTTTAAATTAATCCTTTTTATTGATGCTGTACAAGGCCTACTTCTTTTTCACCACCCCCAAGAGTCTTCTTGGGATGAAACTCCACCGGTCATAAAATAACATTTACTTTGCATCATAAGTATAAATCATCTTCTACATTCTTGAAGACATTTAACATGTGGTTTAATCTTGTGTGATGATGCTCAATAAGTCCAGTTCCTGAAACATGAACTTCATATTTGTCATTTTGTTTTCAGGCTGATACTTTCCAAAAAAACACCACAAAGATTTCCAGGAAGATGTGGTGGAAAAACGCCAAAATGATGATAATTATTGGAGTTGTTCTCATTATTATTTTAACATTTATCATTCTCCTAGCTACAGGTGTTATTCCAACATAAACTTTTGAATATTTTTTTGCCCAACATGAAAATTTTATAAAATTTTATTTAAAAATTATTCTAGAGCACAAATATTTGTTATTTTGTATATTGTTCAAGAACTACTGAACCATTAACACCTGGTTGCTTGCATTCGTTAAAGTAATAAAGTAAACTACGGTATTTTCATCCAAAGGGAGTGTGTGTGGTGTCATTTTCTCCACTCTTGATGTAGTGAAACAGATGCAGAGAGGTTAAGTGATGTTTAAACCACATGCTGTAATAATGGATTGCTTAACTATTAGCTCATATACATACATGAGTAATTGAGAATTTTGAATGTGAGTGTCATAACTCTTCCCTAGCTATATTTTCTGGTGTTAAAGGAACATGCATATTAAAAAAGGAATTGCAGTAACTATTTTTCTTCCCCTGTCCCCACTTATGGTTTAGCACCCAAAGTGTAGAGTTGAACATAAAGATCATGTATACGGTTCTCTTCTTACTTAAACAAAATATAGAGGGTGTGACAGGTGAGATTCGTTATTGTACAGCTGGGGAAATAATGGTCACATCAAGTCAATGTTAGAAGCAGGATTGGACTCACCGCTCCGTAATCCCAGTCCACAGTCTTGGCCTCTGTGCAAAATACTTCAACCTCTCCAGCTCTCAGATTTTTTGCCTCTCTCATTAAAATGTAGTTTGTGAAACTGCAGGTTGTTGTCGGTAGCTACCGGTGTGGTGCTCCGCCCTTGTTCGATGATGGTAACAGTTGGCTGCATGCGTGTTCCCTCTGTGTGCTGCCCCAGCTCTGCACAGATAGCTAACACAGCAGACCCTGAGAGAACCCCCAAAAACCACAGACTCTAGTAAGGTACGAAGGAACCCAAGCCAGGTTTCTTGTCAAACGAAGCACAGTAATATTTCCCTATGGACTCTACAGGGTATACTATGAATTTGTGCTCCTTGGCAATGGATACAGCTCAGTCAGTGGCAGGATACTCCACTGCCCCCTAGGCTGGGCAGCGATGTATGCTCCGGGAGCTACTTTTATACCGTTGCAGGACAGATTACTCATCATAGTTGATCATCAAACGAATCTATCCATCATGTTGTCCTTTTGACCCTGTCTTTAAGATGCACCTGCCTGTTCCTTGTTATGTCTATGGAGTGTCTTGCCGCCGTCTTGGCACAAGTTCCTCTCATTAGCACTTATGCGTGTGTGTGCACATGCCTCTAACAACCTTTTCTTGCCAACTTCTGTGAGTGGGACCTGCCTCTGGCTCACAACCCAGCTCTGTTTATCACTACCTGGAAGTACTTTGGTTCAGGCTTCAGGCCTCAGACTGGGCCTCTAATACAAGAATTTATGTTTCAGGGCCTCCTCTTACTACATTCCCCCACTTTTTAAGGGGAGGAATGTTTACCCATTGTCCCGGAAAAGCATAGTGCCTGGATCAAAGATAACGCAGTGGGCTAAACAGTTATGTGGCTACCTCCTTTTACCATCCATACACTCATGCCCCACCTGTCGTTCAGTCTGCACATTCCCTCATACGACTGACAGACACAGGTGACTAATCTAAACTTTGGAGGAACTGAAGTCCTGCATGACAAATTGGAAAAACGTCACATGATCTTTTGATTGCACCTAGCCCTACTACAGCTCTAGTTCATTTACCTGCCTGAATCTGTGCATTTCTGTGTGTCAAGAAGTGTGGGGAGGGGGTTGGGGGAGGTTTGGTGGAAGCCATAGGTGATTTGCTGGAGAATGCAGTCATGTTCAGGTGACCCCACCCTGCCTTCTGTACTTCCCACCTCCTGTCCACTGCAGTTGGGGATTTCAAAGCTGTCTGCAGGATGAGAGCACCAGCCATAGGATGGCTGGCTGGACCCTGACCCTCACACTTCTTGGATTAGGCCCCATTCTCACTGGTCCCTCTCCCATTAACAGAAGATGGTGATGGGTGTTTGCTAACACTTCACCCCTCTATGGCAGCTGCTGGGCTGGATTCTGCTCCTTGCTGATGCAACCAGGAAGACTCTAGCTTACCTACAGCTTCCTAAACTGTGGGTGATAGCACTTGCTGATGATTACAGAGCCAACAGACCCAAGGTAAAAGCTCTCCTCCTCCTTTCCAGCTACAGCCCTGAGATGAATGAAAGCTAGATACATTTCCACCTAATCAACCGTAGTCATAGGCACAAGGATGTTGTGTGAGCATGAATACAACAGAAGTGTACATGAGCCATTGTTAAGATGGTAGTCAATACTGTGTAAGTCTCCCTCTGAGATACGGGGGAAAGAGAATGCCTGATTTGGACAGGGGCCTCCCATGACAGCCTCTCTCTCCTCATCTCCACAAACCTGATATTATGACTGGACAGTTGTTGATAATCACCCCCCTTTAAAAAGAAAAGAAAAAAAGAGCAACTACCATTTAAGGGTCTGTCCTCAGATGTAGATTGTTTAAATCCTTAATATGGGTATGTTTAAATTATATATAGCTTCCAAGCTTGAATGCTTACCCATAATGGAACATCCACTCACTGGAGTAGGAGCATAGCTAGGATGTCCAGTACTTTCGTTTTAGATCACCATCTGATCTTCATCTTGCATGAGGCCTTATTGCTTTACATAAATTTGCTTTAGTTTCCTATTCATGGAGGTAATTTGCATGCCTAGTGAAGGACTGAAGAGAAAAATTACTAGCTCTTAGCTCAGCACCATGAGGGAAATGATGCTTGTGAGAAGTATTCTTTTTCTCCCCCACCACTATTCAACACCTGCACCTGATGGACGTACCCACAGCTACACTAATTTAATCTACCACTAGCTCCCCCCCTCATGCTGTCACCTACAATGCACCATCTCTAGCTTGCAGGTGGTGGTGGAGTTGTTTTGATCCCAGATATGAGACAAGGTGGGTAAGTTAATATCTTTATTAGACCAGCTTCTGTTGGAGAGAGAAACTTTCAAGCTTACAAAGAACTCTCCTTCAGATCTAGGAAACATAATCTGAGTGTCACAGCTAACTACAAGGTGGAACAGATTGCTTAGCATAAGTAGTTAATGGATTTCAATGGAGCATGCAAGGTCAAGTAGAGTCAACACCCATCCAGTCACAGGAGGTAAAAAGGAAGAGGGGAAAAGCGGTGTGGCAGTTTAGTGGATTACAGATTGTTGTACTAAGTCATAAATCCAAGAAGCTAGTTGACTACACCAACTTTATAGGCCACCTTCAGGAAGAATTTCTGGACAAATACACCACAAAATCAGTGATACACCTGATGTGAATTGATATTTTCATCCTCTCAACAGATGACAAACTCCCTCATAGATTTCCACCTCAACTTCAACCACTATCACCCACCCACCAAACTCTCTCTAGAACACGCCTCCAATAGTATCAACTTCCTGGACATCACGATCAGCTTCATCAATGGAACCCTACAGACAACTATATACCAGAAACCCACAGATCACCCTTTCTTTTCAGAGATCCAGTAACCACCCCAAACAAACCCAGAAATCTGTTATCTATAGCCAGATACCACAGACTATGTTCTGAGGAGAAAGTCTGGGATATATACCTTAATATACTCAAAATTGCCTTCACCAAACAGGGACACGCCACCAGAGAAATAGATCGCAACCTGGAACAGGCCACCCTATTACCCCAAGAGAACCTGCTTCAATACAGAAATAAAACTCCCTCTGATCACACACCCCTAGTGGTCACCTACCATCCCACACTGGAACCCATACAGGGTATCATTAAACAATTACAACTCATATTTGATGGGGACCACATCCTGAAATAAATCTTTCATGAACCCCCTCTTCTAACATTCAGACAACCCTGCAACCTCTCCAAGCTCATCAGATGCAAGCTCCCCACAGACCAGAACACACCAACTCAAAGCAGCACCACACCCTGCCAAAACAGATGAAAAACCTGCAGACATATCTCTACTGCTGTGATAATCAACACCCCCAACATTACACCTTTCAAAATCCAGGGGTCCTACACATGCCTATCAATATGTGGTGTGCATCATCCAGTGCACTAAATGCCCCCAAACAACTATGTGCATGAAATGAGAATCACTGGACTCTCAAATGAACTCTCAAAAATTATAAGACAAAAATATCACATCACCTGTGAGCGAACACTTTCACAAAGTGATCACTCACGGACCTCTCAGTTCTCATCCTCAAAGGAAACCTGCACAACACCTTCAAAAGACAAGCCTGGTGGCTTTAATTAATCTTTGCTAGACACTAAAAATCGACTGAATAAAGAAATTGTATTTATGGCTTATTACAACAATCTATAACTCACTAAGCACTCCCCCCCCCAACCCCCTTCACATCACTGGAGCGGTATTAAACTGACCACTTCACCTACAATGGTCCCTTGAAATGTGTTAAGTGCTTATGCTAAACAATCTGTTCCATCTTGTATTTAGCTGCAAGTTTCCCAGACCTGAAGAGCAGTTCTGAGTAAGCTCGAAAGTGTGCCTCTCACCAATGGAAGTTGGTCCAATAAAAGATATTACCTCACCTATTGTCCCTCTCTATATTGAGGTTGTTCTGTTTTGTTTTTTAAATGATATACTCAACTGAATGAACTCTATATTATCTGTAAGGGCATAGTCTGTTTTGCTCCAGCTAGCATACCACAGCTACTGCCGGACACTCCCCAATCCCCTCCACTGGATTGCATTTAATGAGGAGCTGTATAAATAGAACGATACTGTTTTCTGGCACTTACAGCCACACCAGTGTTCATAGTGCAGTGAATGTTGTTTGACTAAACAACTTAGCACATAAAACACCCAATACAGCCCTCACTACAGCCTTTACTCTAAGTGGGGGTTTGTTACCTCATACCAACCAACAACTCTATTTACAAGAAGATTGCAACGCGCCAGATCTGATCGTAAATACCAGGCTGGCCTTTTTCAAGTGCTTATTGTTGCGGATATACCTGTTCTGTTTATGACTAGGTGAGGCCTCACCTACTTCTCCTGAATTAAGTGTTAGTAATATGTATATCGGACATACAAATAGCAAGAGGACAATGTAGCCGTTCCCTTTAAGAGTTATGCTTTACCCTAGCTTTTCCCTTAAATGGAAACAAATAAAACATTTATTAGAAATAATAAAGGTAACAGATTTGGGGAAAATAGATAAAAAGGTAGAGCGTCCCTATTAACAATATCTAAAGAGTCACCACATCAAAAATTCATCATTCATTGTTAAATAGAAAATTGGTTAAAACAAAAAATTATACAACCTCCAGCTATGCTACTGCAAGGAGTTTCTGGGCAACTGAACTGTGCAGGCTTGTCTTGTTCATGAAAGAAAGGTCCCGCTGACTTGTCAAATTTTGGTTGGAAACTGTATTTGAAAATGCCAGGCTTTCCCAAAACTCCTGGAAATAACAGAAGCATCTTGTAAACAGACTGTGCTTACAGCTACATTGGGGAAAAAATAGGCTCAAGATTTGTATCCAGCTCAAGAGTCCTAGGAGGAAAACCTTTATTTTTGGAAGAACTATGCACATAAAACCACATTTAATGTACAGTCAGAAAAATTACCAACAAGTCTCAGACTTCAAACAGAAAGTAAAAGAATAATTAATTGAACCACTTAAACACTTCAAATTGAAACTAATCCTCTAACTCTGAAATGCATTTTAAAATAATTACAAGTAACATTTAAAAACCAACTACTGCTGTTGGCAACCACGTTACTAAAAGCAAATGGCATGATACCAATAGTGACATCTTTAGCAAGAAGGCTACCCGGAGTAGGCTAAGTAATTGCCAACTGTAAATATACCTTGTCACAAAGATGTTGAGAAAGTGATTCTTTAAATTGCTAGAGCCAAAGCAGGTAGTCTTAAAATGAACACACAGGGAGAAGAAATACTTGAAGAGGTATTTTTCCAAGTTCAAAAAGCTCAGCTACAAAAAGATTTGTGTTCTTACAAAGCCAGAAAGCAAGGCTATGTAACAATCCAAATCCAGGACAGTTAAGTGGTTTCCAGAGACACTACAGAAAAGTCAACATTAAGCTTCTGCCACAGAAACTAACAAATTAAAGTGTCTGCTTTAAACAAGTTAAATCACCTCGAGTACTTCCTGAATTACTGGTATTCTTTCAGGACCAGCAAACTACACAAAATAAGAGAGGAAATCCCAAGGGACTCAGTCTTCCTCTGATTATATTTCTGAGACAGTCCTGGCTTCTTGGTGCTTCCCTTGAAGAAACAGAAGGAACTATCAAACACAATCCTTGGCTCCTATGAGATCACCATCAAGGCACTTGTTGCCTCAGTGGAATCGCTTAGCCTCATTCTTATAGCAAGGTTCTTCCTCCCACGTCACAGTCTGAAACTCCCAGGACACAGCAAGATAAAAATGGCAGGAGCAGCAAGGGTATCGACAAAATGCTGATGCCATTTGAACCTACCCTCAATGAGTTGTCACTGTACGCAGGGGAAGAAGTGCTTATGGTGAGGAAGAAAAGCTGGGTGAATGACCAATATAACAGTGTGCAATTTGATGGGCAAGTGAATAAAGGCACTAGGTAAGGGACAACAGTTACATATGAGTATTGGAATGTATTTGGGAAATAGATGAAAACCAAAAATGTAATGAGACGCGAAAGTAAACCAAACTGAGTGGACAAGGGTCACACAGACTAGTTCTGACATAATTTTAAGTTAATAGGAAATATAAACACAAATTGTGTAGCATCCTCTCCCCCATTTCTTTGTATGTTGTCCTGTTAAACAGACTTCTTCCGCCCAAAAACTCGTCTTGTCTGTAGCAAGCTAAGCACATGTTTGGGTCCTGTATACATAATACAGGAGATGACAAAGAACCAGAAAAAGTTTCTGAACTATGAGGCCATCAGCTGTTTCCAAGCCGAAGAAGGAAGCTGCCACTTCAGCAGTGGAGATTCAGCCTGCTCGGAATTCTTACGAGTATTGGCTCTGACCAACTCCAGGCAGAGATTAATTTTTCTCTGATACATTGTAAGGGGAAAAGCAGGTACGCATCATTTTAGGATTATATATTGTTAAAAAAAAAACACATTACTGTCTTCCTCTCCCTGCAACAACTACTAAAGCAAGTTAATTAGGTAACATTAACGTTACAGCCATTAGCCAGAATTGCAACTAATCTACTTACAGGAGTTTTGAACAGGTATTGTGGCACAGAGTTTTCTATCCAATGCCTTAAAGCAACGTATGTGGTGACAATCCCTTTCAGTTATCCAATTTGATTTACTCTATACCTTTTGCACACGTCTTCCTGTGTATACAACTTGGACACTGACACCAGGAGAGGTTATTGTGCCACACCATGCCAAGGTGCCATGGTTAAATATCAATGATAGCAACTTTAACCCCACCCAATTTTAATTTCATTCGTGAAACCTTCTAATTTTCAGTTGAAAAATTCTACGCTTGGTTTCAGCTAAAAGGAACTTTGTGAGGAATTCAAAATTGACTCAGCAACTTGAGTGAGGCACGCCTTACATAGGGCGAAGTAGTATCATTATAACCCAAATGCATGAACTTAAATGTCAGACTCTACATGTAACCTGAGCTCCGTCAGGTTAGTTCACTGAAGTTTGATTTTTTTTTTCTTTTTTTAAGTTAGGTAAGCAGTTAAATTTGGATTTACACATGCATCTTATACTGCTTCTTTTAACTTCAAGTTTCACTGAGCATGAAACAATACTGAGCTCCTTTAAGAAGAGAAGACTCATAAGTCCAAGTTCGTGCAGATGGAGAGCAATACACTTAATGCAAAAGAATGATTTTAAAGAAGTGTATTATGGTGCATTGCACACACTCTGAAACTAACTCGCTATCTTGCTACACAGAAGCCCCAATCATCTTATTAACTACAGGAGTACAAAATTGGCAAGTTCAAGTTCATAGTCACAACTTGTCCATATTACTACCTTTATATCTAAGAGCGTGCAACATGCATGAGTTACAGTTGCTATAAGAAATTTAAACTTGTGCTTCCTGTTTAAAAATGTTTGTATTTCCATACGATTCAGTGCATCAGCAGTTAGTACTGCAGAATGACCACACTACTTCCTTTAACCAAATGCTGCTGCGCCTGCTGTTTGCTCAACAGAACACAAATATATGGATAAGAGAAGACTACCCTAAGTTACTCCCACCTAACATAATTGCAGCGGCTTGACGGATCCATTATTTACAACAGTTTAACAGTAGTTCAAGAAATT